>NC_083472.1:16661468-17261468 GCF_030014155.1 Tachysurus vachellii
CGCTTAGATTTCTTCTTCGATTTTGCCCTAATTTATACCGTAATTATAACTGTGACAAGGCTGTTTTATAATCTGTTATTGTGAAAGCCACCTGAATAAAATATACAAAATCACTATTTCATCTCGGCGTTTTTTCCTAAGCTTGTAACGTTCCTTGTGTTTATTATCAAATGTAATTGAATTAAATCAGTCGACAGGTTATTACAATAGTCACGCCACTGGGAATTATTATCTGGAAATGGCTAGAAAATCCAAATTTCATAAAAATGTCACGCAAACTAATAACTCATATCTTTTCGGATATAATAATAATAATAATAATAATAATAATAATAATAATAATAAGAAGAAGAAGAAGAAGAAGAAGAAGAAGAAGAAGAAGAAGAAGAAGAAGAAGAAGAGGGGGTCACGGTGGTTTAGTGGTTAGCACGTTCGCCTCACACCTCCAGGGTCGGGATTCGATTCCCCCCTCCGCCTTGTGTGTGTGGAGTTTGCATGTTCTCCCCGTGCCTCGGGGGTTTCCTCCGGGTACTCCGATTTCCTCCCCCGGTCCAAAGACATGCATGGTAGGTTGATTGGCATCTCTAACCCTAACCCTAGGCACAGGCTCCCCGTGACCCGAGGTAGATCGGATAAGCGGTAGAAGATGAATGAATGAATGAATAATAATAATAAGAAGAATATTATAAAATATATAATAGGTTGAATTCACCTAATTTACACTTCTTTTAATACTGGTCAAACTGAGACTTAAGTATACTGAATATGGAGGACATACTGTACATTATCGTGCGTACAGGCTGTTGAGGAGTTAAGCCATTAATATCTATATGATATCTAATACGTCTCCCAGTCTTCTGGGAGGTGAATTGTTATGAAGTCAAGCTTATTGGAAACTGTCCATCCTGGCCTGATCTCTGTTCATTTACATACACACTGAGAGAATTTCAATCAGTCAAGAGAACAAAGTAAACATTTAGGGGAAATGTATCACAAATGACTGATTGCTTAAATGAAAGGCATAAAATAAAATTCCCTAAACTGTGTTTGAAAATAATGATAAACACCATCCTTTGCATCTGTCATGAGTTGAAAAGGTAGTATGTAGATCACAATGCACAAACTTAAATCTAATCAGTTGCCAGTGAGTGCATTGGCTGTACATCCAATTGTATTAAGCTGTTACTGATTTATAAAAGTCAAAGAGCATTGATACAGTATACCAGTACATCAGTTAATTCCGTCATCTCAGGTCATTTTGGCTAATTGCTTTTTTATTATTGTGCTTCCATGTCAGCATTGAGGTCTAACAAAATGGTGGGAAATCAGAGCTTCTGCATGAAGTTTCTTTTTGTAAACACTGGCAAGCACTGTAAAGCAAAGCATGGTGCCCTAACCAGGAGGGTAATTGTAGACAGCAGTGCAAAGCAGGCCAGCTGAAGTTGCCACTAATTGGGATCGACTTCTCCTGTGCTGGTTTATTTTAGAGCTTCAAACTGACACAGAGCAGAATGCAGACACTTTTTTTGGACACCTTGCATATGGTGTGGATATCCATGACCCCTGAAGAGCAAACCAGCCCTTTCCCCTACTCTTATGCCAGAGATAGTCATAATTTGCGTATTTCAAACAGAGCTGCCCACAGTTTCTGGTATTTGAGCATTGCATTCTTGTGTCATGCTCTATACACCTTAAGCACAGTCTAGCTTAGGAACATTTGGCACAGCCTAGGTTCTCAGAAGCTGTGTTTTCCTGTGTATGTTTTCTTTCTAAATGTTCAGCATTTAGAGGTAGCATTCCTACAGAAAGTCGCAACTGGCTTGCCTGTGCCTGTTGTCTTGAGCTTGTCTGTATTTGACATGCACACTGGCACCCTCTCCACACTGTCCATCTGATTTTAATAATGCAACAGGCCGGGGTTTTAAACTTTCCCTCATGCATTCTAGGTAAGTGTGTTTCTTATGGTTGACATGAATGGGCCAAAAACATAAAAGAGAAAACAATAAAAAACAAGCTCACCATGGAAGATGTGCTTTTAAGGGGTGACAAATTCTTATGACCTCTTCTATGGCATCATTTCACTAAGTGAATTGTAAGTAAAGGCAACATGTGCTCTTCATCAGAGCACTCTCAGAAATGTTGTTATTGAGACATTAATGATGAATACGTCCTCTTTTTTAGTACTATAGTGAGCAACAAAATGCTAAATAAAAAGACCTTGCTCATTTTAACAGGCTGCCTCAAGGAGACTGAATTTTAAGGATTGCAGCTTTGCCTTATACGTAATTGACCATGGCATCCAACTAGAGCCCACGGACAATTGCTTACGCTTCTTTGATTGTTCATTGAGTTTGATCCAAAGTACTCTTTTGCTCATGGTCCGTTTATATTAACTGTCTACCATTTAGTGCATTCCATCTCCACCACGTATAGCCCTACTGGGCATCCAAACATTTAAGCCTGTGAAAGCTGAGCATAAACTAGTTCAAGAGGTGAAATGGAAGGAGAATGAAATGTGCTGTATCATTATTAATGCACCAAAAGATGTCCAATTTGATTTATCATTTGACCAACACAGCCACTACTGGCTGAGTAAAAATTATTGTTTAACTCTTCCTAAAAGCTTGAGATAAAATAAATTATATAATTACAATGAAACAAGGGGAAATTGTCTCTAGTTATCAATAGTAATTAATATAGAAACTCATCCAGATCAATAATGTGCTGGTTCACATTAAACTAAATTTTATTTAGTTATTTAATTTCCTAGAACTACAGGAATTAATACAGTTTGTGGTAAAATAAAATACATCTTCTGAATGCAAAGATTAAGTAATACCTGTTTTTAATTTTACATGCACTAGGAAAAATTGAGTATACTTCCCAGGCCTTGTAAAATCATGGGGTTCAGCTATCTACTGTAAGACCTGATACTCATTAGTGGAAGCACTACTCAAAAGTATTGTAGTGCAAATACTGTAAGAGTAAAAGTATTGCTACTCTAGTAATAATTCTAAAAGTTAAAATAAGTAAAAATAAGTCAAAGTAAATGTAGTCATCATTAAAATTACTCAAGTGAGAGTAAATAAGACTGAAGAGTAGTCTTTCAACAAGAAACTACTGGGTCTTGAAACTGAATAATTTAAAAGTTGTACATTCTGTCACATATTGTTTAACTGGTTTACAGACAGCAGGGATATTTATATTATTATTTTTGACTCTGAAAGATATAACATCAGATGGCAAATATATAAACACACAGCACAAAAGCTTTATTATGAAACATGACATGACAGTACCTCCAAACCCCCCCACACCTCTGTGACTGGAGTTCTTTCTCAGCCTCCCCCTGGATCACGGACCTGGGTGTTTCAGGTTGCATGTATGCACATCTTGGAATAACATGGGACCAAGCCCACTGTGTACCAGAACCCATCATCTTTCAGCATCAATCTGAGCAGCCCTGTTTATGCATATACTTACACTTCCCAAACCAGCCATCCAGTGTAAAAGGTGTGAGCGTTGAAGGAATTTTGCACATTTTTCCCATGGTAGTAATTGTGGCCAGTCCTACAAAAAGCATCTTATATCCTGAATAGCTCTCTACACTTAAGCCATTAGCCTGGGGATGATATCCTGATGTTTGGCTGACTGAGATTCCAAGTTTTTCCATAAATTCTTCCATACACAGGATGAGAACTTGGCTCCCTGGTCACTCAATATGTCCTCTGGTGTTCCTAAACTTGTGATTAAAGATCATTTCTGCCATTTAGAAGGCAGATGGCAGATGATAGGTCTTTGAAAAATGGTCACCATGACGACTGTATTACTCTGTGATTAGGGCAGATCTGTGACAAAGTTAAAAGCTAAGTGGCCTCTGTGGAGTAGGTTGAGTGTGTAGTATCCCTGTGGACATGTTACATTTATGGACATAGGATGTTTTAAGATGGGGGCTGCAGGAATCCACTTTTTTCTAAAGCAATAAATCAAAAAGGGAGATCCGATTTCAGCAAGGCTGTTAGAGGTGATGCTATGATGCTGAAGGTTTGAATAAATCTCTAATAAAAGTTGGCAAATCCTGGAAATCATTGTAGTCACTGATTGTTGATGTGAAAGTTGATGATGAAAGCCTAGATACCACCTTTTTTAATTTGTGTTTATTTTAACTTGTTAAGGAAATAAATCAGGATGCCATTGATATACACTATGATGAATTATAGCAATGAATCCTTACATCATCAGACAACAAAAACTATGGCATTGGAACACTGCTGTTGCTGATGATGTCTTAAATATGTAAATGTGTGGGCATGTCTCTGACCAGGAGCTTTATTGTCGTAAGGGTGGTGTGGTGGTAGCCTATTGGTTTATCTTTGCTGAAGAATTTGGACTTGAAATTTGTGAAATTCAGGGGAGATACTTGACACTTGGTTTCTGAACTTTCTACGGTTGACGAATTGGAGAGTTTGTAGGATGTACAAACTACAAGTTTGGAGGTCAAGTTTGTAGGATGTACAGTATATTGTTATAGGTGTTGAGTTGAATAATTCTGCTGTATATATATGTATATATATATATATATATATATATATATATATATATATATATATATATATATATATATATATACATATATATATGAATATATTTACTAAACAAAAAAGGGTTACTGCAGTGTAGTTAAATTACATTTAAAATATATAGGGTGTGCGTATTTCATACTAAGACTGGGGTGGCCACTGAGTCAGTGCACCCAAGGTAAAGCTAGTTTTCCCAAGTTTGTGCTTCAAAATGTCATTTACCAATAATGGCACCCATCTTAATTGGCCATCGTTCTGCAAGAATGCACCTTTTCCCCTTTCCTTTACATGTACTGTAAGCTAACCGTGTCCACATGGTTAAATGATCTCCCACTGTCTTATCACTATTTGATTACTTACATGTGCCTGGCCAATAGTAACTGTGTGGTTAATACTGTGGTTGAAGAAACAAAAACAAACCCAAATTGATAATGAATTTCAGACTCAACACTGAGACCATCAAAAAGACATCCAAAGAGGATATACACATTACGTGGCCATTAGCTCAAAACCTCTGCATTAGTTACATGTACACAGTTGTAATATCTCTTTTAAGCTTTCTCTACTAGAATAATACTATTTTGTGTATAACACACACACACACACACATATATATTATATATAGATATATATAGATATATGCAGTGAAAAGTACACCATCCCCACTATAAAGCATGGTGGTGGATCTCTTATGTTTTGGGGCTGTGTGGGCTCCAGTGGCACAGGGAAGGTAGTAAAAATGGATGGCAAGATGAATGCAGCATGTTATCAGAAAATACTGGCAGACAATTTGCATTCTACAACACGAAAGCTGCACAAGGGATACTCATGTCCCAACATGACAATGATCCAAAGCATTGAAATCCAAGGCAAGGTTGACCATCCAATGGCAACAGCAGAAAAAGGTGAAGGTTCTGGAGTGACCATAACAGTCTCCTAACCTCAATATCATTGAGCCACTTTGGGGAGATCTCAAACGTCTAGTTTATGCAAGACAACCAAAAAATTTACAGGAACTGGAGGCATTTTGAAAAGAAGAATGGGCAGCTATACCACCTGAGAGAATTAAGGACCTCATGCACAATTATTACATAAGACCGCATGCCATCACTGATGAAAAATGGGGCAATACACGATATTAAGTACCTAAGGTATGCAAACTTTTGAACAAGGATTATTTTCTTATTTTCTTTTTTGTTATGTTTTGTTTGATGATTGTACCATTCTGTTATGCCTTACATATTATTAACTTGAGGCCTATAAGTAATATAATGAATTTGTTTTGCCTTCTCACTCTTTTTTTTTAAAAAAGGTATACATCTTGCAAATTCTCCCAAGATATGCAAACTTTTGTTGCCAACTGTGTATAAACAGTATCTCACAGAAGTGAATACACCCCTCACATTTTTGTAAATATTTTATTTATCTTTTCATGTGACAATACTGAAGAAATTACACTTTGTTACAATATAAAGTAGTGAGTGTACAGCTCGTATAACAGTGTAAATTTGTTGTCCACTCAAAATAACTCAACACACAGCCATTAATGTCTAAACCGCTGGCCACCATTGAGTACACCCCTAAGTGAAAATGTCCAAATTAATCCCAAAGTGTCAATATTTTGTGTGGCCACAATTATTTCCCAGTACTGCCTTAACCCTCTTGTACATGGAGTTCACCAGAGCTTCACAGGTTGCCACTGGAGTCCTCTTCTACTCCTCCATAAAGATGTCACACAGCTGGTGGATGTTAGAGACCTTGAGCTCCTCCACCTTCTGTTTGAGGATGCCCCACAGATGCTCAATAGGGTTTAGGTCTGGAGACATGCTTGGTCAGTCCCTCAGCTTCTTTAGCAAGGCAGTGGTCATCTTGGAGTTGTGTTTGGGGTCGTTATCATGTTGGAATACTGCCCTGCGGCCCAGTCTCCAAAGGGAGGGGATCATGCTCTGCTTTAGTATGTCACAGTACATGTTGGCATTCATGGTTCCCTCAATGAACTGTAGTTCATTAACTACAGTGCCGGCAGCACTCATGCAGCATCAGAATTCAGGGTCTTGGCAATCTTCTTATATACATATATATATATAAAGAAAAAAAATCTGACCATTTCACTGACACTTTTAAAACAACATATGAAATTTCAGCAGTTCTTTAACAGTCTCAGTGTCCTTTTTATTTGCATTCTCAAATAGTTCCAGCTTACAGCTTTCAAGACGGTGCCAAATATGAATGGGTGATGGCTGAAAAGTTTAGTTTCTGGCTTGGATTTACACTCTTATTATCATTACCGCAAACTGTAATTCACATGTCACTCACGGCCACATCAGCACAGGGGCTGACTTGGCATACCGGCAATGAGCTTTTCTGAATGCTTCCAGGCCTTCATCTAGTTTCCATCAAATATACAGGACAAAGCTGAGCAACATAAAAAATGACAGAGAGAGAGAGAGAGAGAGAGAGAGAGAGAGAGAGAGAGAGAGAGAGAGAGAGAAGACAGAGGTAAGCATGACAGCACAAAATAGAGAGAATGATTTGTATTAATTACAAAAGATGAATGTGAAAAATAGACATTATTATGTTTCATAATTGTCCTGGATTCCATAAAAAAATTGTTTCCTCTATTTTTCTTTCTCCCAGAGTTACCAATTTATCGTCTACTAAACTTGAATTTAGACACTGAGGACTATATGGTATCTACAAACCACACTAAACTATTAGGCTTTGAGTGTACATTGAGTAATTAAATCAATTTCAACAAGACATGGTATATTCTCAGTTCCTGAACAGCAATGGGAAATTCTTGTAACCTTGTGACCAGAAGTTTTTTTTACCTTTCTTTTTTAACTGGAGACATTTTTCAAACTCCAGAGACACTATAATTTAAGCTTCCCCAAAGCAGGGGGAAGACATGCTACTTCAATCAAAGACAGAGCCAGTTCCATCACATTGGCTGCCAGCATGTGGTTTCTCTTCTTGATACTTTAATTCCTCATGGTTCCTTTCTTTAATCAGGGCCATGCAAAATGATTTATTAGAAAGGTCCAGCTTATATTTTTAGGAAAAGATCACACTGTCACTGTTAATAAAACTGTCTGTTCTGGAGTGTGATAGAAGTCTCCTCGGAAAATGGATCTTTTCACAAAGGCCTCTTTATAGGATCAATGTTAGAACCAAACAATGGAATGAAAGCTTCAGGCCAGGCTAAAAATAGGTACTTTGGTTGCAAAGTGATTTTTAGAGGACGCAAGTCAAGCCTGGACCTCCACAAACATCCACCTATTATAGAGTTAATTATTTAGTTCAGTTCTGAAAATTTTTTGTTATTTGTTTATTTATTATTTGAATGAATATCCATCCTACAGTGGCACACCACAGACCATTTTACAGATGTTTAATTAGGCAGATTGTACCCTTTTATTAAAAATGTCAGATCTGTTTGGGAATCTTGTATGTATACAGCACAAGTTTCCTGTGATGAGAGATGGTGAAATATGAGCACATGGTCTTGCTGTGTTTTGATGAATCGCTCCCTGTTGAAGGAAGAAACAATCCAGATAAATGATTATACTTCATGCAAATATAACAATGAAAACACAGGGACAATACACAATGCATCAGTGTGGCACTGTAATTAACAAATTGGATCATAAGCGGATCAGAGCGAAAATAAGTATAGGGAGCCATTTAAAACAACAAATCCTCCTACAAATAGGGAAATTTTATTAATTTGTAGATTTATTAATGCAGCCATTAAAATAACAGACTATAAAAGATCACCCATCACTTCCATGCACCACGACTGGAGTTGTTTTATTTTTCTTTCCTGCAAGAGATGTTTTTCCAGTGATGAGGCAATTCAACAGTGATGAGCATAACCTTAATACTATCTCCTACACTATTAATCTTCTACAGACTCAGTGTGTGTCTGTAGAAGATTACACTTTGTGTTAACACTTTGTGTGTTCAACTATTAAAATGAATTTGTCCAAAACCTCATGTTGCTTTGGAAAATTTGTACCAATAACTTTCACTACATCCACAATCTTTACTGCAGCTAAACTGCAGTTACTTTCAGGATTCTTTTCCAGACATACTGTATAAAACACATGCATGCACTTTTTTCTATTTTTCAGGTAATATGTGACACCATTTATCTTACACCACTTAGTAGATTATTGATGGAAGATGCTTTATAGCATTATCCCAATACAATTCATAAGTAACTGAAGACAAAAAGTGTTTTCCCAAACATTTTTAGAATTATCAAACATAATCAAATGGGTTTTATTTCCTTCTGCTGCCCACAGACTGTAAAAACAGCACACATTTCATCCATGATAATATCTTTTCCACTCTGCCTTCCACAACATCATTAAATGACAAGAATTACCTGAGGTCTGTGGATGCGTTCCCCTTTTTTTCTACCCTACTCCAAAACCCACTGCCATGTGGCCTGGCCAGTTTTCCTTACGTGGTCATTTTAGTAGACTTGGTTACATTTATAATATTTTTGTATTAAATATGAATTTGCCAAGTGAAAGACAATAAAATATATACATACAACCATCAACAAATCCCTATTTTGTACAAAACAACAAACTCTGTTATAGGTGGTGAAGTGAAGTGGTGAATGGGAGTCATTTAAAGCATTTTAATAATATTGCATGAATACTATTGAATTGAATTTCAGTAATTACATAAAGTACATTTGCTTTAAAACGTAAAAAAATATTCTATATGTACTGTATGTGTGTATGCAAGATAGAAAAGGAAAAAAGAAGGAGAGAGAAATCAGAAAACAGTTAGCTTTTCTTGGCTTTCGTATGTTGCATTGTTCATATGCAGTCTTGATGAGTGTATGGTGTTTGTGTTCTGTGTGTGCATGTGTAAGACAGTGGGAGTGAGAGAGTATGTGGCGTTTTTATATCTTGGTGGCAATTAAAGTACCACAAACATACCATTTAAAACTGCAGCTTTTATATGAACTGAAAAAAATATAATAAAAAAAGAATGAAAAGGTTTCCTTTTTGTCATTGACTTAATCAGTGTGGGGAGTCAAATTTGTTTTTGAATCTGTAAGCACTCATCCTCTTTTCTATCCTTCTCACCTTTTCTCTTTTTTCCTATCAATGACACATGATAATTTAATTATCCAATAATAGAGCATATTTGTTAGCCTGTACAAAAAACATCTAAAAGAGTTCTAGTTTGGACACTAGTTGGATCATATCCTGAGCAGGATATAGCAAGGTTTTTTCCATGGTTTGTTTCAGTGAGTTTCTCTTACTGAACTTTGGCATTAGAGAGGCAGCACTGAAGATGTCATCAATTTTGGGGGCCTTTGCCACTCTCCTCTGGTTGCATATCATTGGATATCACTTTCCAAACTTTTCAAAGATGGGGGTGTGCCTCTGTCTCCCAAACTCAAAGACAAATCACCCTCCAACATCAAATGCAGACGGGTTTAATGGGTCATCATGTACTCAGGTATCATTGATGTGAAATGAGACAAAGAAAAATGCATGCTTTAGGCATAAAACCTACCGATCAAGTTTCAACCAACTGCAGGATGAACCAAATGAGTACAAATAAAAACAGGAATATAGCTCTTTGGTGGAAAAGCCATATTTTCAAAGACTGGAAAGAGTTAGAGGGGTCAAGACCTCCAGTTGAGGTTCACTGTTTTGAGTCTTGTAGTCGACAGGTGGGACACATAGCCATGCATACACACATCTCACAGCACCAAAACATCTTTGATTGACAAATTATTTAAGCTCCCAACATGTTTTCATCATCAATCAGAATACATGTATGCTTAATAGAAGTAGCTACAATGCCTGGCAGCTCCTGCTGAAAAAAAGAAAACTATGCTGTATGTAGTAAGATGACAAATAAAAATAATAGCCTTTATTGATGGAACAATTTTTAAACAACAAAGTGTTTTATGGAGAGTATGAAAAGGCTTGGGCTAGAAAAGTATTAAAATATAATAAAACTAAAATTAAACAACAAATACAACAGCATAAAAGAAAACACTGTTTTAAAAATTATCTCATTCCAGAAGTGAGTAATAATTTTAATGTCAAAACTATTTCAAAATATGCTTGATTATTTATAGCTCAGATAGACAGAGACAGAAAAAAGGAAGAAGGTAAAAAAAAGACAATCTTACAAATTGCTTGTTATAATTATATTAAACCACATTAAAGTAATTTCACAACTTCAAATGCATGAGCAGTATGTTTTACTGAGCCACTCCAATACCAGAAGTATTGCAACATATCCAATATTCAGGATTCAGCAATCAGCCTTAAGCCTTCCAAAGCTCTGGAAAATCCCACTAGCACCATTGGATTTGCAATCAAAGTGTGCCATTCATAATGGTGTCTAAGCTCAGCCCTTGCCCCCAAATCGAGTGTTACTCATAATGTGTCCCCTGTTGTTTGTTTTTTTACAGCATGTTGCTTGACTCATTGTCTGCACCATTTGTACTGTGAACCTGAAAGCAATGTAACTAGACTCAGAAAGGCTGAGGGTCTGGAAGTGATTTCACTCAATTGCAATGCAGATGAATTGGCTCAAGCAGCATAAAGTCAACATGGTTGCATGTTGGCCTTGCCACAGTCTTCGTGCAGTGGTCTGGAGCAGTTCGGGTGATGAAGTAATTTCCCTAGAGTTTTGCACTTCGAAAACGTAAAGGCCATCCCTCTTGGACTCTGCAAAGTTTCCTGTCCCCATTTCTTATTTTTTTCTTCATCTTTTTGCTTGCCTTGAACAGTCCTTTATGGCTTTCATATGCCTGCCTATATGTGTCAGAGAACATGAAGACTCAAATTGACAACATGATAAATTCTTTTCCAAAAAGTCTACAGTAAGACAAATATGTATGTGTTATACAAATGTATATTGCTGGGGGTTCACACTTCAACACCCTCTGAAATATTTATTTCCTCTTTTGCTGTTTCTCCAAAAGTCAGCTGTTGATCACGTCATGCAGCCATCTGTGGCTTCTGTAAGTCATTATCAGAGATGGGTGCGGATGGGAGGATGCTTTGCTTGGCAAGCCTGGTGCACTGTGGATACATGTGATGCATCTCAGGGCTCAGAGACCTATCCTTACACACACATCAACACTTTTGTTCCCTTCTGACTCTTATTCCTTCGTTCAGCATAGCCCATGGCTCATTTGTTCATTTTAAATGCAACAACAAATTATAGGTGTTGATACTCTTGTCATTTTTGTCTCCAGCAGACCAAAAGCTCTTTCTGTGTTTAAAGATTTCATAGTTTTGTTGTTTTTTTTAAATACAACTTATCAAAATAAATATTTGCTGTGATTAATAACTATTTCAGAAAATGTTTTGTTGATCCTAATTAAAATATATAGGAAGAATACAGTGTTACTCCCCCTACCTTTAATGTACCAAACAGACTCACTAAAGAATCATTATATTACTTAGGTAATATTATGCAAATTTTGAGAAATTTCTTCCATTTAAATTTGATATTTAAGACATTGTACTGTAATTCAACTTGCCTGGGGAAGATTGAGCATGATTTTATTGTGGCACTCATATGGCTCATGGCATGACACTCAAGACATTCACTCTAATAAACCTGGCTGGCCCTGAAATCTGCAGAGGTCTATAAAGACCCAAAGGTTACAGAAAATGGCACGCAAACTTGCTCTGCATAAACCACATTCTGTAAGTACCAGCCTTCCTCTATGAATAAATAGTTCACTGCAAGGTTTATGGCAAAATGTAAATGAATGATGAAAAGGTCATTTATGTCTGACCACTCACACATGCAAATGTACACACAGTACATAAACACATAGCATCTCAATGCCAAGTGAGGGGAGATATTAATCATCAACTAACATACAGGGCACCAAGTTACTACTTTCCTCAGAATCGGTATATTAACTGAAATATTCACATTTGTTCCATTATTTACAAGGCTCTGTGTATTGAATAAATGCATTTACACATTTGTCAATAGAAACTGAAAGAAAAAAGAAATGATCTGGTAAATTAAAACATAAAAACACATAATATGTTAACCAATATTCTTCACAAACAACACACATATATCTCAACTCTTATATTAGCATAAAGCTTTGTCACAATTACTCAATCTACCTTCACATTGTTAAATTTTTCCACAGTTTCCACATTCAGATGTTTTCCAAAGGAAGCATGGGGCACACAACTAACAGGGTTAACCTGCAGACAAACTTCTTAAACGTATAATCCAACAAATAACAAATCCAAAAAAAAAAAACTAAACACAAAAAAACTCAATAAAACAAACTCCTACCTTTCTTACACATAGAACTTTTTTCCATCTTAAACACATTCTAGCACATTTTGTAATGTTTATGGGTAGTTTGTACCTGATCAGGGGAAATATTAATAATTAAATTACACACAGGACACTGAGCCTCTGCTTAACTCAGATTCAGTGTATTATCTAAGCACATTCTCTATCTATTAATTGATGATAGGAGTATAATAATTACTTTTGAACATGAGTTTGAAAGTACAGTCACATGGCCAATTTTAAAAAGATGTACACACTGATTATAAGCCAAGTTTCATCTTTTTGTTTTATTTACATTTAACATTTATTTAACTTTTATTTTTATACACAACATCTACAAACCACTAGGTCTTGTGTGGGGTAATCACTGTGCAGGGGAATACCTACCAAAATTGGTCATCGGAGCCCAAGGCTCATTGATGCCAGTTGGGAGCAAAGGCTAGCTCATCATAACTGGACATTGGACCAATGGAAGAAGGTGGCCTGGTCTCAGAATCAAGTTTTCTTTTACATATAGTGGATGACCTGAGTCATATATATATATATATATATATATATATATATATATATATATATATATATATATATATATATATATATATATATATATATATATATATACGTATATACGTATATATGTATATATATATATATATATATATATATATATATATATATATATATATATATATATATATATATATATACACGTATATATATATATATATATATATATATATATATATATATATATATATATATATATATATATATATATATCTCGCTTAACAGGGCAAAAAAAGGGAAAAAGGCAAGACTGCAGAGGCAATGTGATGCTCTGGACGCTGTTCTGCTGGGAAACCTTGGGTCCTGGCATTGATGTGGATGTTACTTTGTCACATATAACCATCTTAAACATTGCTGCATAGGGAGTATTGGCAACACTATATCCTTATGGTTAGATTTTGTTTGGAAAGCCATGGCTGTTCCTCGTGGTTTTACTGTTGGCTCATTCAAAACCAGGATAGACTAGCTGGCACCTGTAGCAAATTCTACTGTGTTAACGGCCCCAGTGTGTGGAATTTTGCTCTCAAGTGAAGAATGTTCTGAAATTTTGAAGTGTGCCTACACAACAATGAATGCTGAAATGTTTGAAGAGCTGTGGCTTTGGGATTGAACAACATGAGATCCCAAAGAAACACCTCTTCAAACATTTCACAGGACTACATTTAGACTGGGATATTCAAAAATCATATGTGGGGTTTATTTTCAGATGTCCACAAACATTTGGTCATATAGTGTATGAATGAGTTTTGAAATCATTTCTGGTTCAGAATACATTCTGCTATCCATGTTAATCTCAAATTTTTTAATGTGCATTGAAAATTGTAAAGTTACAGCATACAAACACATTCTAGACAACTGCAACTTGGTGTCAAAAGTTTGGGGAAAACAGATATATAGGTGTGATGGTCAAATGCATTTGGTCATATAGTGTACATGGTCCAATTAACAGTGGAGAGGATTAGATAATCCCTTCTACCCAGGGAGCACAGCCAGTTTGCTTTCATGAATTCTGGATTCAAATGTCTGTGGTTAGGGTGAATGCTTTTGAATTTGCACAATTAGGCCATTACCTGGCTTTTTAATGTGGATTCAGTGAGTTTTATAGAGTGTCTTGTATAATACTTTGTTCCACTGTATAAATGTGGAAGAAACATTCCACTGACAAAAAGAAAAAAGAGTAGGGGAAAGAAACTGAGCTCATGCATGATGGATAAAATGAATGAATGGTGATGACGTTTAATCAGTGCCTGGCTATCATCAAACATACCTGTGTATCTGTTTCTAAGTCATTATGGCTGGTGATGGTACACCAAGTATCTCAACTGTATTAGCAGTGATTATTCATTTTAGAAAGTGTCATTCAGCTATGATTTTTTTATTTGCCAAACACAGACTGTAGTTAATTTGGGGATGGTCTAGTATTTTTAGCTATTCTGTAACATACAGCATGATCTGTGTTATGTCGCCAAAGATCATGCTGTAACATATGATGTTTCCATCATAGTGATATTTAGTCAGATTACTGTATCGGTAATTGAACTGTACAAATGTTAATGTGAATAATTATAATATACAGTTCATGCTGTGAGCTTGTGATTCTAAGGCTAGGTGACTCAATCACAAGAATGCCAGGGAGCCACTGTGGGGCTCTTGCACATGGCCGTCAAGTCTTAACTGCTTGTGCTGCATGGTCTTTCAGTTGCAAATTGCTTTGAATATAAACGGCAGAGTGAAGCTGGAAAAATCAGCATGAGCATATGATGCTTCACTGTTGGCAGTATACTGTAGCAGACTTTTTTCTCCATCTGTACCACAGTGCTTTGTTGACAATTATTGTGGACAGAAAAAGTGAACACTAGTAATGAACATTCCATCAGTATTTCATCATTAGACATTCAAGATCTAATCATCAATGTTTGGAGAGCATTTCAGTGTCAGCAAAACATATGTGAATGACTGGAAAGCTAACACCTCTGCCTTTTGTTCTTGCCAGTTGATTCAGTAGTCCCTTCCACATGATTCCCTCGGGCTGGATAGTCTTTTCTGAGCTGCATGAGCTCATCCAACATTCTGTGTAACACACGCTACATCTCACAACATATTATTTTGACTGAAAAGCTCATCGATCTTACTGTCCAACTATAGTACTTTTCTGAATGAATCAAGTGCTTATAATGCTAAAAAAATGTTTCACCGTACCTATCCCAGAAAAGTGCTCTCTGTTATAATTGATGACTATTCTTACATTCCAAAACACAAACCAAATAAATAATATGACTGAGACCACAGGCAGTTTATAGGCAATGTATTAGACTAACAACTGACAAAATATTTGACAAAATATTTACAGTCTTCCAAAACTTGAACATTTCCTGTTTATGTGCCTTGAGCTCTCCTCAAGGAAGAACTTGAAGTAATTATAGCGATACACACAATCACAGATGTACACACAGATTTAGAGGACAAATGGCCAATGATGTCTGAAGTATCACACAAATTAATTATTATTATTTATGAAGTATTTACACAAATGTTCTCATTTGTCACTGATACATGCACAGTACATATATTTTTCTTTCTTATCTTCACTTGATTTTTTGGGGATTCATTATCATGCATCACAGAGATCTAGCTATCCTTAGAGTGCACAATACATGTCATCGCCAAATCAAAACTTTTTATATATGTTTAGATTAACATAAAGGTTCCCTTTTCTATATTTCCTTCTAGAAAACAATGAAAAGTGCATGTTAGTGTGTTTTCTATTGCCAGTTTTAGAAATTAAATGCAGAATAGGCTTATCTTCAATTTCAGTTCAATTTCATCTCCATGGGAGCCCAGCAGGCTCAACTTTTCAATGTCTATGAACAACACTCATATTTATGTCTTTTGTGTCAAGAGTCAAGGGTGGGTAAGGGTGTCAAGGGTGGGTAAGACAAGGCAGGACACTGAAGACTTCATATGGGATGATGCTAGTGGGCTGGAGGAATGAAGGTGCTGCTCAGGGAAATATTGAAGATGTCAGCGAAGTCAACCACTGGCTGGTCTGAACCTCTGAGCACATCCCCTGAGCCAGGAATGTTGTCTGGTCCAGCATAAAAATGCATATAACAACTCCATATTATATATATATATATATATATATATATATATATATATATATATATATATATATATATATATATAATATAATATATAATATATATATATATTATAATTTCAGTGCAAAAACTTCAGGTGGCTAAAGATGCTAAAGATGAAAAAGAATTGAACCTTTCACCGTGACTATGACCCAAAGCATATACATCCTAGTCAGCACGGAAAACAAAATATGAATGTATAATATAATATAATATAATGTTATATGTTTCATATATATATATATCACAAAACCCACCATTTTATCAGGTGTGTTGACGTTTTTATATCAATTGTATGTACCTTGTTTCTTTTGTACATATTGCTCACATGCTGAATCTGTTGCCAATTAGCTCAATAGTAAACCAAATCAAGCATCAGCAAACACAATATTATTGCATTTGTAGCTGAGTGTAAACACATAAGACTTCTGCATATGAGTTGTATTACAAATGCAAACCATTTCACAACCATCCCCTTTAGAAAATGAAATAAGGTGTTCCATGAGATACAGGGTAGATACCTGTTTTTTTTTTTATTCCTAAGTGCCCGTTAATCCTTCCTTTTTGGTGTGTATGCAAGCAGGATTAACAAGTTCAAGCAAATTGTAAGCTGAGCCTATACACAGCCCTTCAGGACCACTTTACCTTGTGTGCATTGGAGCACATGAGAATGAATATGAGACAGCAAAAATCAGCTCCTTTGTTTATTTGCAAGCCAGTTGTAATTACCGGTCACAGTTCTCCTGTTAAACATGGAAACGTCAAAGCCCAGTGTGTGTATAAAAAGATATAATGTCAGATGTACAGTAGAAAAGTTGAATAGCCAGGTCTGGGACTCGCAGCAAGTGTTCTCGATGTGTTTATTTACCTTCTAGAATCAGGAAAGTAAAACCAGAGGACCACCTTGAACTCCAGCAGTAATTTTATATTGATGTTTAAAGGTTTAAAACTTTTTTTATAGACTCAGAGTTCCCAATTCATCTGCAACAGGAAGTAGCACATGAGTAGGCCAGCAGATCATTTATATTTTTTCCATGAACAAGAAGGCACTCTGTCAGATCTTAATTTTGCCACAAGCTAGCATGGCTATAGCCACAACTCCGACTGTGCTTTTTCTATAGCTGACTTCTACAGACATTAAAAGCACTGCTGAGCACTTGGAGCAAAGAGACCAGGCATATGGAACTTAATGAGAAGCAGCAGACGGAATATAGTGCTTTAACACCATCCAGAAATTCAGTATGGAAAGCAAATGTAAAAGTACTTATACAACATTTAAAATATATACTGTATAGCTGAAATCATTTCAGCAAAGGTGATGCTGCTTATCATATATTGGGTAAAGACACTTATGTAAGGTATTTTAAACATGGCTGACACATTTGGAAAGGCTTCATTTGTAGCACTGTAAACTAAAGACAATGACTGATACAGGGAATTTACTGCAACACTGAGGCTAACCAGTAACTTAATTTCTATTTCATTGATTTTCATTTCTCTGATTTCCAGTGTAGTAAACTGTTTTAGAATTCATTTTACAGACTATCTGAATTTACCAAAAAGGATTAAGGTTGTATTTGAGCAAAAAATAAATTAATTAATTAATAAATACTTTAAGAATCTTCAGCAGTTGAGAAAATACATTGTGTGTTCATATATTCTATACAGTGTTTTGAACAATATGTAGGTATTCATAAGCTTAAAGATATACTTAATAAACAGAATTGAAAGGAGGAAAGGTTTGTCTCATTCCAAATGGTATTTAACTATACAAAATTATAAGGTTCCCTTATTCAATAAATAAATAAATACACTCCACTCCAGGTTCATTTACATTCATCTTGCATCATTACAAAGACACACAGAGAACACAAGGTGACACCTTTTTGGGTGCTATTTTTCACAGCAGGACACAACAAAGTCTCTTTGGGAATATTAATTGGAAATTGGCTTGGACTTACAATAAGAAGTATTGCATTACCAATAAAATTAGTGAAATATATTTTAAAATTATACACCTAATTTATTCAACCAATTTCTACAAAAAAATAAAAATGATATATCAGATTCTTGTACATTCTGTAATATAAATACAGAATCTGCTGTGTACCTTTTTTATTGTATATGTACACTAGGTTTGTTTGGATTGATGTATCATTTTTTGGATTGATGTTAAATGTTGAATCATTATGTGGGACAAAAGTCATATTTTTATTTTAAATATTTGTATTTTATTTGGAAAATTTTATATCAATAAACAAAGTGGTCTGAAAGAAAACCAAACATTTTCAATTTTAAGCTGGAAATGAAAACTTATTTTGAAACTTTAAAAGGACTTACAAGTCGAAAAGCTATGGACTTTTACAAGGCTGTTAATTCCTCTTTTCTAAATCAATTGTATTGCCATTCTTTGTATTTTTTTTTTCTTTACTTTACACGTTATAAGTTACTATTTATGTTACTATTTTAAGATTTGAATAATATGGTCAATATGGAAAAATAGGTTTAGGTTAAGATCCAAGATGGCAGCCTCGGCACGACTCTACATCGTCTGCATTGTCTTGTACAGTCTGTTTTGTCTTGTCTTGTATAGTCCAAGCTAAATGTATAGTATAGTGTTATTTATGTCTGTACTTTTGAGAGTCACAAACAGCTGGAACCAAATTCCTTAACACACGTGGCCCATAAACCTGGTTCTGATTCGGCATTCCAATTTGTTATTGGTTATAAAATGATAGAAATAAAATAAACAAAAAAGTTAAAAAAAAAAAAAAAAATAATTAAAAATTAAAAAAAAAAAAAAAAAAACTACTTTACTTCCTGCTGTGTTCACATTCACAACAACCGCAGCACAGTTCCAGAGTAACCAAACTTAGAAATACATGTAGTTTTCAGGTTCACATTTTTTCATGTGAACTCAAATTAAACTGCCAATATATAAACCCCCTTTACTTATCGTTTTCTTTAAGCATTTGTAAATGTATATAATATCCTATGTTTTTATGGCCAAAAAACCATTTGACAAGTGAATCATTCGGGTATCCGGATCCTTGGCGTATATTGAACGTTAATAGGGATATTCTTTCCCCCTTATATGGAAAGCAGGAACCGGAAATCCGACGAATAGAATTGCAAACAAAAGTGCGTCATTACAGCACTGCAGGACTGTCGGAACGCGTTTGTGTTTTGGTTTTGTCGAACCTATAAATCATATATAGATTTTTCTCTGGCTTTCTTTTTCGCATTGGCTTAAGAACATGGTGAAGATAGCATTTAATTCCGCTCTGGCGCAGAAAGCGTTTGTAAAAGAAGTTCCTGTCTCAGAAAAGGTGAGATTTGGTTTTTGCTGCAGACGCTTGCTCTGGCCTACATGGAAAATAAATAGAAATAGCTCATGTATGTTGTTAGGATGTATTGCATACGCTTGTGTATACTGAGTTTATATGTACATCTGTATATATGCCAAAATAATTTAACCACCGTATTATAAATGGCGTTATTGCATATAGACGCCGAGGGTTAAAAATCAAATGCATTATTATTCTGTATTCATGTGCATTTTGTAGATTGGCAAATAATAGGATTTACACCCTACATAGTGCACTAAATTCCCAATTGAGAGTCATTCTGAACGCAGCCTGAGCGATTACGTTGTTTCGGAGTTGGTCCTCCATTTTAAACTGCTAGCAGTTAGCTGAAGCTACATCACGGCCTCCTCTGTCCCTTTGTGACTTAATGTAATCTATTAATTTGTACATTTTAAAACTATGATAGAACCATCATTGTTAAAGCATGTACGTTAATGTTACACACACTAGGCTACATAAATATTATTCTAACCTAAAGCTTGGTTATACAACTCTTTCTATATTAGTCTGTAGTACATCATAGACAGTATAAACAAATCTAATTGATTTGTATGGTTATGTATCTTTCCCTAGGAAACCTGTACTAAAGAGAGCTCTCAGAGAGCTTTGAAACCTAATGTTTCTTTCTTTTTTTAACTTTTTCTTTTACTTCCCTTAATGCCCTGAATACAGACTCGGGCTTGTCTTCTGTAATGCATGGTGTATTTTTCCATCAACTAATTCCATCCTTTCTTTCTTTGAATGACAAGTGCCCAGGGCAAGATACAGACTCATCAATGAGACTTTCTTGTAGTCTTATGTTATTTGTCATCACCCATAAACAACTCTCTGAATACAGGAGAGCCATGTATTGACAGTTTATTTGTTAATTGTTTGGTTTGTGATGTTTAATGGCCAGGACCCAGAGACAGGCTCTGCGTACAGCAGCGAGAGTTCCACTGGCCGCTGTCTGCTCACGCTGCTCGGTTTGGCCTTCATCATTTCAGGCCTTGTTGTTGGTGGAGCCTGTGTGTACAGGTATTTGACACCCAAGGTACGTCTGCTTCAAGGATCTTTGTTTACTTATCCCTTTTCACATGTTCTGAAAATTTGTAAAGGGTTTTCCCCCATTGTGTTGCAAATTTGTGTAATGCCCTTGTGTTCTGTGAATTGTACATTTGGAAGGGGACCTTTTCCTAAACCAAATTTCCTAGCTCAAAACTTTTAATTTGGCGGGAAAGTATATTCTTCACTGAATGTTTCCCTTGGATCTAATGGAAGTACTAAAGCTACAGAATTTAAGCCTGTGTTTTATTCTGGCAGAGTGATGCTTTTTCAAGCCACCTGTGTACCTTTTAGTGTAACTTTCTTGTATTAGTATCCCTTCATTATTGCATCACTGCTTGAGTGTCTGTCTGCCTGACTGCTTGCCAGGGCAGCACTGCTAACTTGTTTCCTTGGTCAGATACACACGTCTCTTAGTTAATAAATGAGCTCACATTTTAGTTTATCGTGTTCATCGCAGGAAATGTTTGGTCAAAGATTGAATCAGGTAGTCACAGTATTAGTATTTTGTGCAGTTAGCGCCCCCTTCTGTCTATAAAATTGAAGTTAGTTTATTTTTCTTGGAGTGAAATGGATTGTATAATGTGTGGGTACTTCCTCTTTTTGAAATGTATGCATGTATGGTGAATGTGTTAATATTTAGTCTTATTTACATATTTAGTGGAATTATGTATGACTGTACAGATTATAAAAAAACATTATTTGCTGTCATACTCGAAAGCAAAACGCTATAATGTATTCTGTAGAACTTTTCTTTTTTCAGTTCTTATTTTGTGCCATGCTTTTGCCTTATCTTATGTTGTTTGCTTTGCAGAAACTCTATCATGGATCCATGCAGTTCACAGATATGGACAGTGCTGATATGGACATGGAGGCTCACGCGCCCTACTACCTACCCCGTGTTGATGAGGATGTGGAGATCCGTGACAACGTGGCCATCATTAATGTCCCTGCGCCTCGCTTTGGGGCAGGAGACCCAGCTTACATCCTGCATGATTTTAAAAGGGTAATAAGTGCTGTCATGTTGCTACCAATCACGTCTATGAGGCAGATGGTTGTATGAGGCTTTGTATTTCAAGAGTAATACATTTTATAGGGGATCTACTATGCTTAACCTGACTCATTTAGTATTGTTTAATTGGAATTCAATTGGAGTTGAATATTGGATTTGTTTTAGGCCTGTATTTATTGTAACCAGTTTTAAATGATCTTTCAACAGAAGCTAACTGCTTATTTGGACCTGACGTTGAAGACGTGCTTTGTTATCCCTCTCAACACATCAACGGTGATGCTGCCCCAGGACCTCTTGGATTTGTTCTTGCAGCTCATGGTGTGTGTCTGTTTGTGTGGATAGGTGCAGGTAGTTCTTATCTGCTGTGAAAAGACTTTGAGGTTTGGAGTAGAAATCTATATTTATAAAGAGCCCCCACCATGTTTTCTTGAAATTTATATCAGTCAGACATAATATTAAAGCAACCTACCTAATATTGTAATATATACTTCCTAATCTAGTTCCCCCTTGGGCCATCAAAACTGCTCTGATCTGCTGAGGCATGGATTGTGCAAGGATGTTTAAGCCGGTCACTTTTGCAGCATACTGTTTTGATTAATATTACTTAAACCTATACAATGCTAATGATAATCACAATGCCTCAAAGGCCTCCATGCATATTGAATCATGGTATTGCTCAGAAATGAGTGCATGTGGGCCTGGTTATTTTGTGTTATTTTATTACACATGCAAATGGCAATGCCTCATAAATGCAGGTGTTGTACACTTATGACTACTAACCACTACACACAAACAAAAGATTACACATGACTGTTGTAAGATTAAAATAAATAAATAAAATTTGTTTTGAAGGAGTCAGACAAAGTGGACAGGAAATATCTGATGTTTAAAAGTAATAATTAAATGTAAAGTGGTTGATTTGAGCCCACCCAATCTGTATTCATTTGGAATCAGTTTTTGGAACAGAAAAAGTTAGGATAACATCAAATAACTGTAATTTTCCATAAATTTTCCATACTCAAATAATGCTACTTGCATAATCATAATAAATGTTGCCTAATCATGTTAATAGATTGTTGTTCTCCATTTCTGTTATCAGTCTGGCTCATACAAGACTTACTTGGTGCATGAGGATCTGGTTGTGACTGAGCGCATTGATGACCTCACCCCCTTGGGTTACTATATTTACAGCTTGTGTGAGGACAGACCAACATATAGGATGCAGCGCCGGAGTGAAATTATGGGTAACTGACCTGAAACTTTGTTGTGGGTTTTGTATAAAATAAACCTTTCTATTATTCTTATTATAGTTACTATTAACTTTGTGCACAGGTATTGCAATAGCAAGCATCCTATTACCAAGTTCTGCTGAAATACAATGGTATTAAAGCATGCACCCTTCGTTAAATGCTCAATAAATCTATTGCTATACACATTAATAAGGCCAAAGTTATGTGGACACCCGACTATCAAACCCATATGTGGGCCTTCCCTAAACTGTCGTTTGTATGTTGTAGCAATAAGATTTGCCTTAAGTGCAATTAATAGGCCCTAACAAAGACTGTGCTCCTGTGCACAAAATGCAAGTGCCATAAAATCTTGGCTTGTCAAGGATGGAGTGGAAACACTCAGGTAGTCTGCACAGAGCATTTATTCCACTGAGCACCTTTGGAATGAACTGGAACTCTTATGCCAGATCTTCCCAGAACAGTGGAGCTTCTTATAAAGCCAAGAGGGGCCTAAATCTGGAATGGGACCATATGGGTGTGATGGTCTGGGGTCTACATACTTTTACCATGTAGTATAAATCAATCAAGATATCATTCAGTAGGTGCTGACTTGTATTTAATTCGCAAACCCCATTTTCTGTATCTATTGTGTTCAATATTTAAGCTACATGCTTTTTTGTGTCTGTTTTAATGTTGTTGTTTTTTTGTTTTTTTTGCAGGCCTGCAGAAACGCTCAGTGGAGGATTGCCACATAATACGCCACTTCGAGAATAAGTTTGTTACCGAAACAAAGATCTGCCAGGCCTGAGCAAGCAGGAAGTCAGGAGTGGACAGACATCCACCTTTTGTTGCAGGGTAGGGAGAGGTGAAGTGAGCTAAAAGAGGGAGCAAAGGAGGGCTTAGAGGAAAGGGTCTGTCTTCCAACTCTTGCTGTAGTGTTGAACATAGGGTGTTTTGTATCATTATAGAGACAGCAGACTTTTCTCTTCTCCCACTTAAGGTGTAGCGATGTAGCTCTCGTAAAGCAGTTTGTGATTTCTTACACCTTTTGTCACTACACTACACTGTGTGATTCACTCTACAGCCTGACTGCAACTCAAACCTTGTTTTAGGGCCTGTCTTCTTTTCTCTGTCACCATTTTTTGTGGATAATGATTTGTGAACTGCAATATGTTAACCTGGGTAAACCTAAGTTAATTGCTATATTTTGTTTGTTTTGGTGGTGTGTTTTTTTTTTTGCAGAAGTATACTAGCTAAGCACATGTTGATGCACCTAGTTTATTCTGTATGATATATTAACAGCATACATGTTTCCAACGTATTACATACTACTATGTAGACCCACATGGTCTCTAGATATCTGATCAGCGTAACTCTTACAATTCAACTTTTGTGTTCGTGTTTGAGGAACTACCCATGTGTAATTTCCGCATGTCTACTGATTTAGCTGACTGTGTAGCAGTGCATCTGCCAGTGTTTCTGCTAATGTATATCTGTACAATTAGACATTGCCCAATTGTAACATGCTAAATCTCAATCTAAATTATAAATTCCTTATAATGAAGGAACATCTGTATAAATGTACTATGATGCTAAAATTTTAGAACATTCACAGATTATAATTGTAAACAGCTTCTTGTAAACTTTCACACTCAGAGTGGTCCAGCCTGGCCATCTCTGTCCTCTACCATCACATGATCTCTGCCCTAAACATCTGTGGTGAGCCACATTGCAATGTTCACTGCAGAAACAGTGATGTTTCTCGACTGATCAACTGCTTGAACCCTCTGCTCAGGCCTTTTTAAATCTTTTTTGGAGGACTTGATGTTTATCCTTTAGCTAAAAGATGTAGCATTGAGATGGTGTTAAACTTCACTTTACCAGCAGGGTTTTTTTTTCATTCCAACATCATGAGTGCTGTTTAATTAATAAGAAGGCGGCGTCTGTCTGAGCAGAACCAGTCTGACATCTTGCATGCTGAAACTTTGTTGCAGGTCACTGTAAACCTGGTCACTTCGTATTGGTGTAATTATATTCGTCTATGCATCTGTCATAATGGCTTACTATCGCAACACCCTGCCAACTCTGGCGCAAACCCTGCACGGCATTGTGGTTGTTCAATTGTTTTGAAATTCCCTGCATTCTGATATGTATATTTTGGAAAGATTCGTAGTTTAACTGCTGCTTAGAAAATGACAATCAAGCCCGGGGTCTCTGTTGCTGTCTTTCTGTATGTACAGAAAAACAGACTTGAAAGATGCTGGACTTAATCAATGAAATGTACTACTGAAAGTTTCAACTGCTGACTGATGTTTGTTTGAAAATAAAACTGCATTTATTTACTTAAAGTCTGTGTTTATTGGCTCGTGTCTGAGCATAAAACTATTTAATCAGCAAATTACTTTAGGACTTATGCTATGTATATGATGTGTGTATTTGTAATTTCTCTAGGCTTTTTGTAAACAGGCTTGAAATCTTATAGAAGTTGGAACTGTCGATTTAGCTGTATGTAACTGGTAACTGCATAAAAGAAGAATAAGTTATTTTTTTAAAATACCCTGATGTTTACTGACAACATAAAAGTATTGTCAACTTCTGTTGTCAAGTGTTCTTGTCAAATAGGCTGAGTCAAGGCTAGCCAGCAGTTTTTGGTCACACTTCATTTCAGAGCTTTTTTACTATCTGGTCTTGCATTGACTTTGTTGGGCTGTTGAACCAAGCAGATGACTTCTTCACTGAGCAGCATAAATGAAATCCTAACTTTAGCAAAATGCACTTTAATATTTTGTCTCACACACACACACACTGGACTAAGGAAATTTACTAATATGCATGTGATTAATTTCTGTTTTTAATAGCATAAATTTAAAAAAAAAAATTGACAACCATTACAAGTTATTGATATACTTGTATATGTATATTTGTTATATGTATTCTTTCATTCACTAGCCAGTTTGACAGGCCACATGTAAAAACAAGTAGTCTTCTATAACTGTCAGCTTTTTTTTTTTTTTTTTAAATTTGTGTACATTCATAGTAACAAACTATGGCTCCAATAAATAGCAAAATATTTTTATAAATTTAAATAACCTGGGATTTGTATAGTATTAAAACTTTCTTTGTCCATCTCCGTTTCATTTGTATGTTAAAGGGATCCCAAGCAGCAAAAGGTTGGGCAAACCCTGACATGTTACATTGCTTCTGATATTTTCACATTATTGTAAAGATGAATTTCTGTTGATGGTTGATAGTGTTTTGTGTTTTTAAAATGCAGAATGCTGGAATTTACCCTATATTTTGAGCATTAAAGGTGATAAAAGGGTACTAAAAGTATTAACAAAGACATTACATTTTGCATTATTTTGCTCTTTCACATAAAACTACATAAGTGTGTTTGTTAAATCTGATATAAAATGGAGGCACTTATAAATTTATCAGTGGTAAAGGACCTAAGAGAATGACCTTAAATCCCACTGTGAAAAAGGCACCTCTAGGCATGTCCCTGAATCCTCAGCCAGCTCCTTTCTCAATTGCAAGTAGCTTTGGATAAATGTATTAGGTTATTTCTGTACTAGGTTTTAAAAATGGCTCCATAACTTTCTTTTATTAATCAATATTTATTTATTTTTGCTGTAAGGGATACTGTACCATAATAATACCATAATAACTTTCAGGCCTTTACTTCTGCTTTATTTGCCTACCAGCTAAAGAAATGTTTTCAGTACCCATTTCTAAGACTGCATACAACAGCAGCTATGTTAATTAAATAAATTACATTTTCACCATGAAAATGAGAAATTTGGTGTGTGTGGTATAACCATAACCCCATAACCCAAATACATGTGTTTCCTTTCAGTTAAACTTATGAGAGAGTTAAGAATCAAATTGTAACACACACTGAGGTACTTGTTGGCTGGATAAATATAAAAAATACTTATTGCAATTTATATGTTTGAAGTGCTTGACTGTTACAGTAGCCTTTGAATTCCGTTTCTGTTTTAAAAATAAAAGATTTTTTAAATTATGTTAACATTGAAACATAACCCCTTTATATTATATTTCTTTTAACACATTTCTTTTTCTAGTTTCTTTATTTTATTGTTATTATTATTATTAAATGTAGCAATATTTATGCCCCATTCCAGCTAAAATGTTCACTGCCTTGGATCAATGTAGACAATGTCCATGAGTGCAGTCAATTTGCATCCTGTATCAGTTTTCCTGGGATATTTCCTTCTTCCTCTCTTTCCTTTACTATCTTCTCTATTGTTTTTCTATTATTTTGTTCTATATAAAATGTGTCCCTGCTTTTGAGTGCAGTACATTGGAACATTCATTTTACATCCCCTTAAAGATCTATTTTCATGTGTTCTAGCTAATCCATAACTTTAAAATAAACATGCACTTTGTCTTCATATGCATATAGCACATTATAATTTTCCCATATTTACAAAAAGAAACAGTGATTTTGTCATTTGTTTGTGACAGTCATTTTTTTTATCATTTTGTCATGATTCTCTAAATAGGCATGAATCAAACTGCTTTCACATATCCAGTTATCAGGGCACATTCCTTCATAAATATTTAGCATTGGATATATCAACATTACATTACTGGTCTCAGTGCAGGTTATTCATATTTTTAAATGTTCCTCATAGTTATTTCCATGAATAAGGACTATGGGATTAGAAAGTAGCTTCTGTATTTATTTTCATTGTTTGTCTGCAGTCTTTGTTTGATTTTACCCTCAGTGTTAGTGACAACAGAAAGGTCTTTCCTAAAGTTAATGATAGTGACAACAGAAAGGTCTTTCCTAAAGTAAATGTCATATTCATCCTTCTTGCTCAGACTGCAACATTTTCACCTCAGTTGTTGAGCAGGAGATTCTGCGGTGCAAATGGAAGCTTTCTACCAACTCTGGCCTTGAAAGACGCCTCTTGAATTCATCGGTGGTGAAGTAGTACATCACTGGGTCCAGGCAGCAGTTAAAGCTGGCTAGACATAAGGTTATAGGATGGCAGCGTTGGATGGCAATTTTGAATGCACAGCTTAGTTGCTTTTTTGATTTAGCTAAAAAGTCCAAAGGGAAGGTTATGTGATAAGGCATGAAACAAACCAGGAAGACACCTGCACAGCTTAGCACCATCTTGAGAGCCTTCCGTTTTTCTCCAGCATCTTGAAGTACACAGTTATTTTCACGCAGACTTGCGGCAGTTAACCATGTGCAAGTGAGGACCACTGCTAGAGGTAACAGAAAACCGACGAGTTCTGCCACTGTGACAAGTGTAACTCCACTTGCCATGGATAGAGACACCATAGGTAACTCTGAGAAGCAGATATTAGATCCTTCCAACTTGGTGGGGTCAGAGTTTTTTCTCAGCAAAGGAAAAGGCAGGCATCCAACACACACGATGAACCAGCCTATTGTGCACCATGTGCGGTCTCGCCACCGTTTTGTTGCTCCATATCTCAGTGGATAGATGATAAGCATGCAGCGTCTTATGCTTATGCATGCCAAAAAGTAAATGCTAGCATACATGTTGACATATTTCAGGTAAAAACAAAACATGCAGATAGCATGGCCAAAGGGCCAGGATTGGTTCAGGTAGTAGTAAATGCGCAAAGGTAGTGAAAGTACTTGGAGCAGATCAGCAATGGCAAGATTAATCATGAAGATCACAGCTTTCTTTGTTTCCTTCACATATGCATGGAAAACCCAAAGTGCCAAAACATTACTGATCAACCCTGGGACCAGGATTACTGTGTAGATGATTGCATAGGTGTAACGCTGGTATTTTTTAATATCATTGTATATTGTTTCATTTTCACATTCAAAAGTGGTGTTATTCATTTTCCAGTCATTGGTCCAGATCTGAAGGTTTGCTCTAAAGCACTGAGGGACGTCAGTCCTTGTTTACACTGAGGTCCTTAGACACCTCTGGCCCCAAATATATTATCCAAACTTGGTGCTGTTCCATTTGGTTGCCATCAGGGATGGAGCAGTGGTCCTAATGTTCTTGCAGTGTCATGGTGACACTTTAGTGTTTCCAGTCCTGAAAGACAACAAACGGTGACAGATTAGGAACAGTTTGACTGTGTGGGAAGGTACCAAATTCCTCATATGGTCAATCTCATATGCTCAGAACCAAGAATTTGCATAGGTAGTGGTCCAATAACAGCTGGTATCTGAAGCTGAACTGAGGTACTGATACGAATGGCATACATTATTTGCATCTTCTTTACGTATTTCACAACAAAACATATCTCATAGTGTGCTTGAATTTTCACATCACTCACATTCTCTTGTTTAGTCAATTACTAATAAGTACATGCCTCGTTTATGGCAAACACAGGATTTTATAAAATATGATTTAAAATCTAATTTAGTAATTGCACAGACAGTGACTCTGAAAGTAATACTCATTCACAGATTTTAGAGAAAACTATCACTTGTCACTTACATTTCATTCTAACACCTTCTCGAATATTGGCAGAATGTTAAGCTCTGTAAATCAGTCTACTTGGTAAATAATCAACCGACAACAGCCATCATTTTTCAGTTACAACCACTGTATGTACAAGCTCTGTTAGAAAATAAATAAATAATTAAGCTGCACTATTGTGAGTTGCATGTGACTTCCAGCTAAATTATTTTCTCATAATGAACCTTACTGTTTGTCAGTTTGTGGGTTCAGAATGTTTAAACAAGCACTTCACCTCCTACACTTCACACCTCAGCATAATGGGACTTTCCGTATTCACAGCTGCCTGTAACAATTTTTTTGCACTGCATGCTTTGCACGTGCTTAAAAAAATGTTTGTCAGTTGTGGTTGCTTTATAGTATTTTGCACTGAGGAGTGTGCTGCAAAGGTATTGGGATAAGAAGGACAAAAGGGTGTACTAAACCAGTTTGGGATACAAATAAAGCACCCTTTGATTCAGTCTAGGGGGCACGGTGGCTTAGTGGTTAGCACGTTCGCCTCACACCTCCAGGGTCGGGGTTCGATTCCCGCCTCCACCTTGTGTGTGTGGAGTTTGCATGTTCTCCCTGTGCCTCGGGGGTTTCCTCTGGGTACTCCGCTTTCCTCCCCCAGTCCAAAGACATGCATGGTAGGTTGATTGGCATCTCTGGAAAATTGTCCGTAGTGTGTGATTGCATGAGTGAATGAGAGTGTGTGTGTGCGCCCTGCGATGGGTTGGCACGCCGTCCAGGGTGTATCCTGCCTTGATGCCCAATGACGCCTGAGATAGGCACAGGCTCCCCGTGACCCGAGGTAGTTCGGATAAGCGGTAGAAGATGAATGAATGATTCAGTCTATGTGAGCTGTTCATATTTGCTTTTTCAGTATTTACAACCACGCTAAACCAAAAACACAAAAAAAAACATTGTCTGCATGAATCAACATTATCTGAAGAGCTGAAGAAAATCAAGCAAAAGGTGAAATGAAAGAACTGCTTCTGCTTTATTCATGTATTACAGCACTACTTTAAATAAATGAAAGTAAAATAAAACCTTGGTCTACTTGTTAATCAGCAATAAACAGCACCCTGTTTACATAACTCATCATTAGGTTTACCTGGAAAAGAGCATTTAATGTTAAGCTTTGCTCTGACATGTCATGTTTTCACATGTAATGTCTAGCAGTTAACACGCAGCAGTTAATTTAAGTTTTTCATTTTTAGCTGTCAGTGACCAGTTTACTGGGCAATCTTGCATAAGGTATAAGGTTGTGTCTAAATTTAGCCTGCTCAACTATACCATGTTACGATTGCTATGTCAGTTTAAAGATTGCTTTTTTAATGAGTTCTAGAATGCTGTTTAAACTGGAAATAAAAAAGGGCTGCATTAGTCATGCATTATTGCTAGGATTATGGCCAGCCTGTTATTCCATATTCCAGCTAGGCCACAATATTAAAGAATGACTCCACAAACCTCCTTGTCTTCAACAACCAGTCCCAAAACATGACACAAACATTGGTTATATATTGGCCAATATATTATTTACTTTTTAATTGATGTAATAGCTTCAGTGCTGACAGCATAAACAGTGAAAAAAGAGGATAACATAGTGCTTATATACCAGTGGTTACTAAACAGTGTTGCAATCTCACAGCTCCAGGGACCGTGTTAAATCCTGAAATTAGGATACTGTCTGTGTGTAGTTTAACATGTTTCATATTCCCCATGTTTCTCTGGGTTCTTTGGTTTTCTCCCACTGACCAAAATATGCAGGTAAACATATTTGGCTATTATTGGCTATGCTAAATTGTTGCTAGGTGAGAATGAACATGCACGGTATTTACTCAGGCAGCAAGAGTGTCAAGTAACATGGCCATGGCCATCATTATAGCAACAGAATCACAAAACATATAAGTAAGGGGGCGGGGGGTGGGGGGGTGGCTGAGCAGTTAAGGAGTTAGCCTACTGATCAGAACGTTGTCACCTTGAATCCCAGGACCACCAAACTATCACTGCTGGGCCCCTTATCCAGAGCGACGTACAAAAGTGTTTTTAACTCTCTATCAATGAATACATTTACTCTGGTTTACTAGCTTACAGCCTTAAGATACCATGAGCCTAAAACACTGTTCAATTTATTTATTTATTTATTTATTTATTTATTTATTTATTTATTTATTTGTTTGTTTTAAATACACACATACAAGTAACAGGTGAGAAAGCACAAATTCAAGTACTTCAAGAAGAAGTAGGTTTTCAAATGTCGTTTGAAGATAGCCAGTGACTCAGCTGTCCGGACCGATAGGGGAAGTTCATTCCACCGCCTCGGTGCCAGAATTGAAAAGAGTCTTGTCGTATACTTACCTCTTACCCTGAGAGATGGTGGGACCAGTTGAGCACTGCTAGTATCTCTGAGGGTGCAAGGTGCAGTGCGAGGAGTGATGCGGGCTTTAAGGTAAGAGGGAGCAGGTCTATTTTTTGCTTTGTAGGCAAGCATCAGTTTTTCAGAATCTGATGTGTGCAGCTAATGGGTGGACAAGAGAGTCTTGTGGTTGAGCGTAATCAAACGCTGCTGAAAGGTCAAGGAGGATGAGGATAGTCTAGCAGCATGCAAATTTCTCAGAGACATCCAAAGGGCTGTCTCTGTCGAATGTGCTGCTTTAAAGCCAGACTGGTTGTGATCTTGGAGGCTGTTCTGTAAGGGAGAGACAGACAGTTGATTATAGACAATGCATTCAAGAATTTTTGAAAGAAATGTGAAAAGGTAATACTGGTCTGTAGTTACTGATTTCTGATGGATCCAAAGCAGGTTTCTTCAGGATGGGAATAACCCTTATTCTTTTGAAGGTAGTTGGTACATGACCAGATGTTAGGGATCTACTGATGATCATGGTGATGAAGGGCAGAAGGTCTTGCGAGATGGTCTGGAACTTAGAAATGAAAGGGCAGAAATGAAGTTCCTGCAGGTTTTCTCAATCTTTTTGTGGTAAAAAGAAGCAAAGTCTTCTGCAGTCAGGTGGATGAAGCAGGTGGTTGATTAGAGAAGAGAAGATGTTGTGGAGTTTAACAGGGTCTCGTGCCGAAGGTTCAAGCTTTTCCTTGTAGAAGGAAGTCTTGGCAGAATTCACGTCTGAAGTGAACATGGCCAGCAATGTACGGTAAGAGTCAAGAACTGCATCAAGTTGTGATTTCTTCGACATTCTCTCAGATGATAGCTGTTTTCAATTGTTGTGCAACACATCTGAAAGCCAAGGAGCAGAACAAGAAGTCTTCTTGGGTTTACTGGACAGAGGGCAGAGAAAGTCCATGGATTGGAAATTGTCTGTGGCTAAAGTCCAAGGGTAGTGAGGGAAAGGAGTCAGGATCGGGAAGAGATGAAAAAGTGCCAGAAGCTATAGAAGGAGAGACAGAGTGTTGTAGTATAGTGTAAGAGATGCTGAAAGTTAGCTTTAGGTAGGATAGGGAGAGTAATGGTTAAGGATACCAGGTGATGATCGGAGATGTGATGTGGGGTAGCAGTTATGTCTGTAGCTGGAGAAGAATGGGTGAAAGCAGGTCCAGGACATTTCCTCCCTTGTGTGTGGGGAGGTAGCCGTTAAGAGTCAGGGTGAATGAGTCCAAGAATGAAGCTTGTCAGAGGGGAATATAAGAAGTTGGGGCCTTGGTTTTGCATCATATAACATTGCAATGTGAAAAACATTCTTTGGGAAACAGGGTTTTTTTTCTTACCCATAACATGCACAACAAACAACACAACAAATAGTTGGTCTGGAGATTACAGTACCAGAATTTCAAGGTAAATATTAAGGTATTATGTACATACATTAGGATCATGTTCATCCTCGTGTTCATTCAATCATTCCCATTTTCAAACTTTTCCATCATTATTTAAATCCACAAAAACAATATAGTAACTAACTATGTTAGAGAAAGCTATCAAATCAATTCATCTACCTGCAAGTCAAATTCCACCACACAGTCTTGCTCTATAAGCATTTTAAAAATGTCAGCCCGGTGTTGGTTCTCATCATGTAAATTAGTCATGTATAGAGAACATAGGACACAATGCATCACTGTGGATCTCTGTTCAACTTTAGATGTTGTGTTGTATGAAAAGTTGTATGGCTATATATATATATATATATATATATATATATATATATATATATATATATATATATATATATATATATATATATGAATTAACAGTTAGTTGTTTGTTAAGATGGGTTGTTTATAGTGTTTTTGGTTTTTATAACATTCATCCTAAAAAGTGATTACAGTATGAAGATATTTTATCATTACTGTGCCCTTGACTGTTCAGAATAGAAGGAGTGTTTTGCTAACTAATTGATGTTGTATAATTCAGTTTAATTATGGATATCATTAAAGTCTCAAGGAATGTAAGCAAAAATGGTGGCCATGTTTGGAGGCTGAGTTGTATTATGGGAAACGTAGTTCACAGACAGAGCCCCCTTAGGGAAAGTGCTTGTTTTGAGAGCACCGTTTCTCCTAGGCCTAGGATGAGGCCCTGTGTGTTCTGGCAGTCCACAAGGGATTTATGCCACAGGCTGGGTTTGAAGATGACATGAGCCATGATCCAGTACTGGTCCTCACAACCATACTCCTCCCATTCAATGAGATACAACATGTGACGTGTTTACCTTTCAGAAATCAAGAAATCACTTAAATTAGACCTGACTGACAAAGTGAAGTAGACCAAAAGATCCTTAAAAGCTACACATCATGCCGAGATCCAAAGAAATTCAGGAACAAATGAGAAAGAAAGTATGTAATTGAAATCTATCAGTCTGGAAAAGGTTATAAAGCCATTTCTAAAGCTTTGGGACTCCAGTGAACCACGGTGAGAGCCATTATCCACAAATGGCGAAAACATGGAACAGTGGTGAACCTTCTCAGAAGTTGCCAACCGACCAAATTTACCACAAGAGCGCAGTAACGACTCATCCAAGATGTCACAAAAGACCCCACAACAACATCCAAAGAACTGCAGGCCTCACTTGCCTCAGTTAAGGTCAGTGTTCATGACTCCGCCATAAGACAGAGACTGGGCAAAAACGGCCTGCATGGCAGAGTTCCAAGATGAAAACTGCTGCTGAGCAAATTTGCCAGAAAACATCTTGATGACCGCCAAGACTTTTGGGAAAATTCTCTGTGGTCTGACGAGACAAAAGTTTAACTTTTTGGAAGGTGTGTGTCCCATTACATCTGGTGCAAAAGTAACACTGCAAATTAGAAAATCACTTGCTGTGATAAATGGAACCATGAATTCGGCTGTTTACCAAAAAATCTTGAAGGTCAATGTGCGGCCATCTGTTCTTGACCTCAAGCTAAAACAAACTTGGGTTCTGAAGCAGGTAAATGGGTGAGCATGACGGTGAAGTCAGTTGAACATGCTCACAGAGGCAATAGGTTTTGGGATGTTTAAACTGGGGGGCAATGTAGGCTGGCATGTATTCTGAGAAATTGGATGTGGGAGTTGAGCTGACATTAAGTTTAAGTTTTTAGATGTTTTAGATTATTCCAGAATAATTTCACTTAAACGTATAGCCAAATCTTTTGCCTGTTTAAAAAACTTTTATTTTTGATCATTTGCTTGCCATCATAAGTGATTATGCAGGATGTGATGGCAGGGCCAGTGATTTCTTAAGTGTGAGCTTGGACCACATTTATGTCAGCATGAGTAGATGTAGTGGTATGTTTGGCCTTCATCCAGTGCAGTCTACATTCAACATACAACAACTGCTAACAAAGGCAAACTCATTTGGTTGTTGATGACATAAATAGAAAGTAGAGTCATGAAGCAAAACTTAACATTGTAATTCCTTACAATTACAAGATACATTTTAAAAGAAGACACATTTTAGCTCTGCAGTTTTTGTCCAAAAATGAAAACGTTGGTTTTGTATGCTACTATTTCTTAGTTCTACTAAGAAGTAGTTCTACTACTTCTTATTTCTACTATTTCTCCCTCAAAAATGCTCAATGAGGGATGGCACCTCAATGGCACCTTCAGGTTTTGTTGGAAATGGGAGTTTCAAGGCTCTTGAAACTCCCAAGGCATGTTCCAACACAAATTTGATGTAGTGTGGATGAGTGTAAGAAAACTAAAATTACGTTAAAAAACATAAAAAGACTATATATATATATATATATATTCCATACAAATTGCAAGTACATTTTTGTGATATCGATCATATTAAAGAGTAGCATAATTTAAACATGACAAATGGTGGTTAGAATTTGTTTTATTTCTTATTAATGAAATCGTAAAAAGTGGTTAAATTTCACTGTGGAAATTTTGTTTAATTGTGTAAAATTGGAAAACTATCATTTTGACTAGTTACTTAGACTAATTATTAAGTACAGTTTCAGCACAATTCCTCACAATTCCTCAGTATTCTCACAGTCTGAACAGCAAACTGGATGTTTTTTTTTAATTATTTCAAAGTGCATGGAATATTTCAACAAACCTCTCCTGCCCTTTAATCCAGAGGTGTTGTTTAGTTTAGGCAACATAGATGAGCTCTCTAGTGTCCTGGGGGACAGAAGGCCTCTCACTGATGAAGGATACTCTCTAGATTTCAGACAGCTAAGCAGATAGTATGTAGGGAAAAGTGGAGCCAGAAAGGATGTTTTAAGCAAACTCTGTGGAGCTGAGCTGCTGAAGGCTGCCAAAAATGAATCCTTCTGTTTGGCCTTTTCCCCCTGACCCAAAAGCTGAAGGCAACCAGAGCCATTCTGAGAAGCAAAGAGCTTTATCCCCTACATGTCAAAACAGCAAAGTACTATATTCATTAGTGAAATCACACATACAGTACCCATTTGGCGTAAGAGTTTGGGGCTTAATTGATATGAAAAATCTCTCTGTGGGAAATCCCAAGTGAACTGTGTCACTTTTGTTGTGGGAGTCTGACACATGCACTCATCAAATGAATCACCTTTCTTTCCATTTGTTACTGCTTAAACGTTACCTTTTCTGCCATGGAACATGATATGATTATGAGGTTTTACAGATACAAATCTGGGTATCCAGTTCTACTTTCCATAATTATCTGATAAGCTGTAAAAGTAAGATTGGAAATTCTCTTTAACATTATAATAACTGAGCCATATCTAAAATGTTTAGTCAGTGACAGACAGATCAAGTATAATGAAAATTTCTAACATTCGATAGGATATGATGTTATATGAATGTAATTCAGGTCTAAAGAAAACATAATATCATTATATGTTTTTCTATTTGTCACTTATCAAATGTTCTGTAAGGCTTTACAAATCCTTTAAATAAACGTTCATTCACTTAAAAAAAGATCTTTTTCTCAGTGAGGTTGTTGGTGTAGCCATATCTTGGAAGTTTCTTGGACAGTGTCAGATCCCACCCCTATCTCTGCACTCCCTGCTTCCCCCATCCCCTTAATACCCAACTGGGCAGTACTGAAATGTTTAGGCTTCTTCAGTATTTTTGGAGCAAATTATCAGCAAAAAGTCTTTGCCCTCTACCTCAGATTATCTTTATAAAGCCAGAATTGTTCTACTGATGTTATAATAATAACTGTTTTAAAGCTTGGTGTCTTACCGTGTCACTAGTGGAGCAGATGTGTTTCGCTTCTTATAGAACAGTTGGAGGGAAAATGCAGTGCAAGGTGACATCCATCCATGTGATCTCAAACCAAAACTGTGAAAAGTTGACTGAGGCAGCCAAGCCCTTTAGTTGTTTTTCACACTTCCTCTTTCAATTGATATTTTTGTCTCTATTTTTTGGTTTGTTTTTGATATTTGCATTTCTGTAATATATTTAATATTTTAACTTACAATTGCCTCTCTTTCTTTTCATCTTCAACCCTGTGGTTTCTGGTGCTGTTTGTTGTCTCCGTTTATCACTTCTGATAGAGTTTCCTGCTCGACTGTGGGGGCGTTCACTGAGGGACGTGACGGTTGCTCAAACTCTCCTACTTCTGCTATTTTTTGATACCCATTTCTTCCATGTTAGAAAGAAGTTTTATATGTTACTCATCACTTAGTGAAATGAATATCTCCAGTACAGTTTCCTGAATCATAAGAATTAATCTGGATCTTTGGTTAAAGTCACTTATAATATGAATTCAGTGCACTTTAATCAAAGAAGGGTTTCCTCAAATGTCCCTTTGATAATTAATTCATAATTCATTTCGCTTGGAAGTCAGCTAAAAGTCAGCCATAGTAAGAAACATAAAGTAAAGAACATATTTTACTAAGTGTTTTTAATTTTATTATTATTATTATTATTATTATTATTATTATTATTATTATTATTATTATTATTATTGTAGTTGTTGTTGTTGTTGTTCCAGAGTAGATGTTAGCTATGAAGCACTTCTTTATCCTCTTGTGAACAAGCAAATACCAAGGAACAGTTCTATAAACCCCCTTGTGGTCAAGTCAATCTACATGCATTTATATGACACAGGGAAGGGAACAGAGGCAAACAACTGTTATAAGTGAAAAGATGTGATGAGTGAAAATGTGAACTAATCTGTTTTTCAGACATTCCACACAAAAACAATTAAATAAAATAGCGCAGTTGTTAATACATTTCTTGAGGTAAGACAAGAACAATACACTTTAGGATGTACTGTTATTGAAAATAAATCATCTTCAGCTGTAACAGACCACATCCCTGGATCCAGTCATTGTTCATGACAATATCAATTACTGAAGATGAATGGATGAATAAGTATTATATATTTAATTTAACATTTTTAATTTATTAATTTAAGTATAGGTGTATGACTTAAATATGCCTTGTATTCTGAAAGGCACTCAGGACTCATTTTTGGAACGCTTCTTTATATCAGACACAAGATGTCACTAAAGACCCGTACAGTCTAAATACATCCAATTTATTACCTTAGCCTGCACAAACCTGAATTATTATGAACCCACTATAACCCAGTGAAAGTTCATGCATTTTCCTGAATCAAATACAATTAACCTTTTTAGGCAACTTTCTATTGTGTTAGACCTTATTAGTTATAATTTATTAGTATGGTGTAGCACATTCTTTTGTGACCAATTTGCTCATCTTGGGGATGACAGACACAAGTCCTGCACAGTGACCAGAGGGATTTTGAGCAATTCCTCTTGCAGAAAATTCAAGTTTTGTCATGTGTATTGGTGCATTATCATCCTGAAATATGGCATCCCCTTCAGGATATAATACTTGAACCATTGGGTGCACATGGTCTGCCAGAATGGGTTGGTAGTCCTTGGCATTGCCCACCTAGCACAAGTAGTGGGCCTAGGGCGTGGTATGATATTGCTGCCCAAAACATTACTGACCCACACTCATGCTTCATTCTGAGCACAAAGCAGTCTGAATGGTAATATTATTTGGAGCTTCTAAACACAGAAGCTCTCCCAGATGTAGGAAATATGCAACAATGCATGTTTTAGATTGTCCACGGCCCAAAGTTGTGGAAGTCGTGGCCTAATGGTTAGAGAGTTTGACTTGTGGGTTGGAGTCTCGGGGCGGCAATACCACGACTGAGCAAGGCACCGAACCCCCCCAACTGCTCCCCGGCCGCCGCAGCATAAATGGCTGCCCACTGCTCCAGGTGTGTGTTCACGGTGTGTGTGTGTTCGCTGCTGTGTGTGCACTTTGGATGGGTTAAATGCAGAGAACGAATTCGGGTGACCGAGTATGGGTCACCATACTTAGCTGTATGTCATGTCACATCACGTCAAGATTTCTGCTGCTGCCACCATCGAAACTGACATCTGGCATTAACAGGTTTGATTTCTGAAGCTGCTCACTGTGTATGGAGTCTGCATACATTGCATATCGGTTTCCTCCTGGTTTCCTTCCCAAGTCCAAAGACCTGCATTGTGTGTATGTGTGCCATTGTGCCCTGTAGTGGGTTGCCATTCAGTGCAGGGTGTCCAGCACCTTGTGTCCCAATTCCCCATGCTTCCTGTGACCCTGTGTAGGATATGTGGTACAGTAGTTTACATACAGTGTATTGTATGTACACTACATACATACAGTGGAGTGTATGTTTGTCTTGTATATGTAAGTATATGAGTACTTAAAATGCTGTGTGCTCATTCATCGGCAGATTAAATATTTCATTATTTAATTATTAATTATTATTTCATAGTATGTCTTCTTATGGACTGTGAATGCAGTCAAACATTATTGGAACTAATATTACAAGTGTTTATTATAGTTTATTATTAAGAAAGGTGTCAATATTTTATTTTAAAATCAACCATTGAGACATATAACAAACCTTAATAAACGTTAATTGCTCTAAATATGGGTTATGGAGTTTTTAAGTCATATAATGGAATATATTTACATCTAATGGGAGTGGATATGCTCCAGCTTCATGGCTAAATTTATACTGTATATAATATGCCTTGACAGTGGTGTGACATTTACATCATAGAGTGAAAAGCATGTCTCAACATGTAATAATATTGAAGGCCTTCTGGTGATTAAATTGTATCTGTTCATAGCAGTTAGTTTAACCCAGTAAACCCTCTGTAACTCACAGAGGGTCCAGACTTATATTCAGCACAGTTGTAATATGTACTTAACTTGTTGCTGAATAATTTAATTTATACAGAATAAATGAAACATAAAACTAGAACTATAAGGGGTCTCAAGTTAGCGCTGTGTCCTTCAGTGGAAACAGCGTTAACTTCATACCCCTTATAGTACTAGTTTTATTATATAAATCAGAAGGTTTAAATGCCTTCTGATTTAGTATTAAACATAAGAACTGATACAAAAGAAAACTTTGTTCATTTCATTAAACTAATGAAATTAAATTCACTGTTTACTCTATTAAAATACGGTGTCCATTTACAGCATGTGAACAAATCAAGCTCATTAAATACAACCCGAATTCTGAAATGTTTTTAATTTTGAGTAAAAATAAAACTAAAAGACTTTCAAGATTTTATTCACAATAGAACATAAAAAACATAAATGTTTAAAAAGAGAAATTTGACACTTTTTTCCAGTAAAGGAGCTCATTTTATATTTGATGCCTGCAACAGCTGTCAAAATAGTTTAGACAGGGGTATGAAGATGTCTGAGCATGGAGGTTATGAGTTTCTGGAGTTTTGGTGTTGGAATTTGGTTCCATTCTTGCCTGATATACGTTTCCAGCTACTGAAGAGTCTGTGTTTATCTTTGATGTGGTAGCCTAGTGGTTATGGTGTTGGGCTCCCAATCGGAAGGTTGTGAGTTTGATTCCTAGGTCCACCAAACTGCCACTGCTGTGCCCCTGAGAAAGGCCCTTAACCCTCAATTGCTCAGTTGTATAAAAATGAGATAAAATGTAAGTCGCTCTGGATAAGGGAGTCTGCTAAATGCTGTAAATGTAAAAATGTATTTTTCATTAATGCTCCAAATGTTCTCTATAGGTGAAGGATCTGGACTGCAGGCAGCCAATTTAGCACCCGGACTCTTCTATGATGAAGCCATGCTGTTTGTGGTTTTGCATTGTCCTGCTGAAATACTCAAGGCCTTTCCTGAAAAAGACATCATCTGAAGGGAGGCATATGTTGCTCTAAAACCTTTATATACCTTTCAGCATTCATAGTGCCATGCAAGCTTCCATACCATATGCACTTATGCACCACATACCATCAGAGATGCTGGCTTTTGAACTGATCACTGATAACACGCTGGAAGGTCTCCCTCCTCTTTGGCCTACAGGACACAATGAAGTCTGTGATTTCCAACAAGAATGTTGAATTTGAACCATAAAACACTTTTCCACTTTAAAACAGTCCATTTTAAAAAAAAACCTTGGCCCACAGGACATGATGGGGCTTCTGGACCATGTTCATATACGGCTTCCTTTTTGCATGATAGAGCTTTAGTTGGCATCTGCAGATGGCACGGCGGATTATGTTTGTTGACAGTGGTTTCTGGAAGTATTTCTGGGTCCATTTTGACCGATGAGTGATGCAGTGTCGTCTGAGGGCCCGAAGACCTCGGGCATCTAATAAAGGTCTTTGGCCATGTGCCTTACGCACAGAGATTTTTTCAGTTTCTATTAATCTTTTGATGATGCACAATAGATTATGTGATTAGCAAAGCCTTTGCAATTTAATGTTGAGGAACATTGTTTTAAAGTATTCCACAATCTTTTTATGCACTCCTTCACAGATTGGGGAACCTCTTCCCATATGTACTTCTGAGAGACTCCCTTTTATAGCTAATTATATTACAGACCTGATTAACTTAGTTGCTGGATGTTCTCCGAGCCGAATCTTTTCAAAATTTCTTACATTTTCAGCCTTTTATTGCGCCGTGTCAACTATTTTGAGACCTGTAGCAGGCATCAAATTTGAAAGGAGCTCATTTAGTGGATAAAAGTGTAAAATTCCTCAATTTAAACATTTATTATGCTATCTTTGTTCTATAAAATAATTGTGAATAAAATATCGGCTCATGTGATTTGAAAGTGTTTTAGTTCATTTTATTCAAATTTAAAAAGTCCCAACAGTTTCAACAGTTTGTGTGTGTGTGTGTGTGTGTGTGTGTGTGTGTGTGTGTTTGTGTGTGTGCCTGTGTTTGCTTATGAGGTGACAGTTTAACTGTAAGCTTCATGGCTTCGCTCATGTTCAGCTGTTACAGTTATCAGTGCTGCAGAGTTTCATTTATGCAGTCAGTCCTTGATGCCTAATGCCTCTACACAGTTTGAAGTGAAATATGGCACATTTCAGCAATAAGCATGGCTTGCCCACACACTTCCTCCATTGGTAAATGTTACAGTGTACATGCACTTCAAGCAAAAACAAGCGGATGAGTGAGTCACAGCAAAGTAATGTCTCACTTTCTATTGAACCTTGGGGTGACCACCTGAGAGAGGTTGGTGGAAAAGACACTCAAGAAATCTGAACATTATAAAATTATACTTGAGTCTAAATAAAAACCCAGACCCCCCTCAAAAAAAAAAAACAGTGTATTTTTCAAATAAACATTCTTTTGGATGATCAATCACATATTTTACTCTATAATAAATAGTCCTGAACTGGCCAATGTTAACCATGCACTACTTGATTTTATTTACAGCTTCTCATAACACTGATGCTTACAAGCATTTCAGTTTCAGTACATAACTTTGGATAAAGAAACATATTTGAAATACAAAGTTTTATTTGAATACACCATAAGAACACAACAATACAACATCAAAATGCCTCTAGGATGAATGTATCTATTACACTAGGATCAGTGATTTTATGACACAAGATACTGCTGTATTCAGCTTCGTATTATCTTAAACATGTACACTTTCTATAAGTCCTTATTTACATTACTTGTGAGCACATTTTATCAGGGTTGGTAACAAAAGGCATGCATTTGAATACGGACATTTTCTTTAATGCATTTAGATGTAGAACGTAGTACGTTTCTGACCAAGTCTGGCTTTGGTCCAGTGGTTTCCTGTATCTTCAACTATCACGGTCTAATAGTGACAAATATGACAAAGTAGTTATCATGCGTTTCTTTCACAAGCCTTTTTGATCTTTTAAAGCAGATTTGGGTGCCTGTGATTCAGCAGCTAAGCTAGTCAATATCAGTTTAATCTGTTCACAATATTTCTTCTGATATCCAGAAAGTTTTTTGCTGTTTGATGGGTTTTACTGCTTGTTGCAAAAAACAGTTGTTCTGTCAATTTCTTTTGTTTTCATCTTATATATTTCTGCCATATTTTCTGTACTCAGCATCACAGTTAGGTTGCAATAAGGTGATATTTGTTGAGCTGAACTTAAAATGTATTGTGTAGTAGCAGCCATTAAAAAAATTAAACTTGAGGCAACATTCTTCATCTCCAATGTCATGATGCAGCTTTCACAATTTTGAGCAGAAATACAGCTTTAAGAAGTCACAGTTCAAGATACTAATGCATATCTGAAGATATCATTAAAATGTATAAGGGAGCTTATTTCATATAGGGAGCAAAGTTCTTCTCTTTATAAAGAGGTGCTCTCCATGGTCATAAGGGAAATGTTTTTATGTAGGAAGAAATGTTCTCAATGTTCATCACAGAAGTGCTTTTCTGTGAGAGGAAGTATTTCTGTGGCCATCAGGAAGGTGCTTCTCTATATGATGAGGTGCTCTCCATACTCATCAGCCGCCCTCTTAATATAGAGCTGCCCTGTCGACTGAGCTGCTGCCGGAACTCTGTGGTTAGGAAATAGTATATAAGTGGATTCAGGCAGCAGTTGAGGCTGGCAATGCACAGTGAGATTGGATGGAACTGTTTAACTGCCTGTCGTAAAGAACACTGGGTAATGATGTCTTGTGAAACCATCATATACAGAAAGAAGTTGATGTGGTAGGGGGCAAAACAGAAGAGGAATACGCCAGTGCACACTAAGACCATGCGCAAGGCCCTTCTCTTCTCATTTACTGAGACACTATGCCCCAAGCTCTGCTTTAAAGAATGCATGATGAAATAAGAACATAAGATAATGATAGTCAGTGGGGCCACAAAACCCAGGAGCTCACCAGAGGACATTATGGCCACTGCTATTTTCAAGCTCAGTTTCCTCATGGGCAAGTCCTTGAAGCAGGTTTCATTGTGCTTTATTGTGTTCTCTGGGGTGGAGGTTTTGTGATGTGGGATTTGAGAGATGTTTCTCATCACGATGAAGGGAGAGCAGCAACAACCAACAATCAACCACACAACTATGCTAATGCGAACATCATAGCGCCGCTTCCACTGCCTAGCACAAAATGGGCGCATCAGGAAAGCACAGCGTTGGATACTAATGCAGACCAAGAAGGCAATGCTAGCATACATGTTAAGATATTTCAGGTAGAAGCAGAGCAAGCACAGCCCCTTTCCAAATGGCCAGGTGAGAGTGATGTAGTAGTAGACACGCAATGGCAAGGACAGGACATGGGCCAGGTCAGCGATGGCTAGGTTGATCATGAAGATGATGGCTTTAGTCTTCTTACTGTAAATTATAGAATGAACCAAGTGACTTTCTCACATATGATTGTTTTATACTGTCATTACTTGCAAAGCAGCATGCACTGACTGAAAATGTATTTAACATCATGAGTCAAAATGTTCTTAAGAGGCCTACACGTGTTTACAGTCATTAAGTAAGTAGTGGGTGCATGAAGTTTGCACAAAAGACCTTTATAAATGTTGTAGAAAAATTCATGAGAAAGCTCTTTAAGAAAAACTGACCTTATAAAGCGACATAGCATCCAGAGCGCGATGCTGTTCTCTAGTATGCCTGGGATGAAGATGAACAGGTAGACATAGGTGTAGAGTTTATTCATGCTCTCTTCCCACCTTTGATCTGCAGTTTGGTCTGAACAATTGGAGTTGTGAACCCCAGCAAATGAGGCATTTTGGGTGGACATCATGATACTGTAGATTCATTTATTAGAGCTCTTTCTTTATGACTGAAAAAAAAAATCAACTTTTCATTGATGCCACACACTGAAAGACACATTTTAAGCAATTACATGTTCTTTCCTTATATTTATTTTCACAATGATTTAGACCTCTTTTAAAAGGCAAAACCTTATCAGATACAAAAAGTAAATGTAAAGTACAGAGAGGTATTTGTAAGTACCATTGTGGTTGTTTAATACTTTTCTTGCATTAATTAGTATATGTTAGTCTCAGCGTGCTTTTACACTTAATATGAGTGTTCCCCTTCAAGAGAGAGGGCAAAAATTAATCCCTGTAGAAATTGCTGAATAGAATAGAAGGAATTGAATAGAAGGAATATGAATATTGAATAGAAGAAATATGTTTCTAATACTGAATGATGGTGGATATACTGTATCAATATACAGCAAATTTCAGGTTTAAAAAGTACCAAATACTGGTAGAAAATGTTTTTTGCTTTTTCCTCTTACAATGTACCAGTGTTCTACAGTGACATTTTCAGAATAGATCTTATATACAGTGAAATATTAAGTGAAACAAAAATACAATTATTATGAATATATAATTATTATGAATGATAATATATAATGAATTCATATTAGAATATTCTACAATATTCTACTATGAATTCATTATATATTATCATTCATAATAATTATATCAATTTTTTTTTTATTGTGGTTCAGGATAGCACCTTGATCTTGACCCTCATGATGCTCACCAGGAACTGGTATATTTTTATGTCAATTCACGATATAAATCCCCACATGCTTTAATGCAATGCTTAAACAATGGCATTTTAACTGTAACAAAAATATTATTAACAAAATTGTTTTGAATTGTTGTGAAGACATTATTGTGTGTTGTGTCGACAGAAGTGAATTAGGACACAAGTAGGACTACCAAACTGGCCAAAGTGAATAAGCATTTTAACGCAATGTCCACATTTTGCAGTCATTTAAGTTCTTTTGAGAGACTGCTCACATTTGAGTTTTCTTTTCAAAGCCTTACCCACCCTGTTTTACCCAAGCCCAGATTCTCAGTTTCTGGCCTCAACACTAGGGTAGTGTTTGGATGAAAATGTACAAAATACAAATTATAATCAGATTTCTGATTGTAATGTGTAAGAAATGTAATTAAATTGTAATTAAAGTGACATTATTTGTTATAATTGTTATGCCATCTGAGTATTATAATGCCAATTATATGCCATGTGCTGTACTGTACAACTGCAGTATAAGCTCAGTTCCTGTGCCCTTTCAACAGAGCCCCCACCCTACCACCACCACTACTCCACTTCCTGTTGTCACATTCTTAACATCCATATGCTGTACACTGTTCATAGATTTCTTTGTTTTAATTAAACTTATGCACAACAACCTATTCTCCAAATTTCATTCCAAACAGAAATAATATAACTAATATATGAAAAACTTTTAACTTTTAACTTTCTAATAATTTTTAATAAATATTACAAGTGATTTATTGCTGTTCACAAATCATTATTAATTATAAAGCTTGAGCAGTATTACACATGGTATTAAAATGAATAATGACATTTGATACAATACAAAAGAATTGAAAGAAGCTTCATGAAGGAAGATTTATGAGAATGTTTGAAAAAACCTACAAGGAGTCAACGATATATGTACAAATCTTGTTAAATCTGTTATTAAGCTGTTAAATGACATTTGGTTGCTTATTTTTTTGTGATCCATGGCACAATTGTCCACCTATTCCGCTTGCAAATAATTGATGATGGTGAGTTAGAGTGGTTTATGATCATCAACAGAACAACAAAGGAAAGCAAGGTTTCTGCGAATCAACTAAAGGCTAAATTGTATTTCACAAGAGCCAACTCCCTTCCGGCACTGGTTTCAGAAAGGAGGGTTATGAGTGGTTATGTAGCAGAGAAGTCGCACGACTGCATGACGGAGACTGAAAGTACACATAAACAGGTGTGTTGCTAGTGAAAAGCTGTTGCAGTGTGTAAATATATGGTTATGTGGTTTGAGAATTTTGAGATGCTTCAAGACATGCAATGTTTCTCTTATTTCAGTTTAGCTTTGGCAATGGACTCACTCTTTTCTTTCTTTGTTTTTTTTTCTTGCATGTAAGCAAGATGTGTTTGCTGCCCTGCCAATGATGTTTGAGGAACTCTGCACATGCATACATATGCATATAAATGTATGCATGTTGTGATTTTCAGTGGCCAAGCTAACATGATAGCTGCAGTCTACTCTTGTCTTTACTAATTTGACAATTATTTCTCGAAACTGATTTCATGGCATTTCTACCAAATGCATTTCCGCTGATGTAACATTAGTTTATTTTTGATTTGACTTTAAACGGTTCACGATATACACTTCTTCTTGTTTCCACTTGACAGACATGTAACAGTATTAATATTATAACAAAATACCTTGCTTATGAATACAGATGATACAGTAGAAGAGCAGAAAAGCAAAGAACAAAATGTTGAAATGTCTAGACATGCTTAATAGCAGAAATCTTTATGTTCACATTTCAATTTAAGTTGTTTAACTGTTCTGGTATTTTTTTTTATCTTACTACATTGTAATCACAACACAGGATGAACAGGATGTCAAAGAAAAAATAAAACAATCAATCTTTACTTACTTCCTTATATCAAACGATCTAGAAATAAAAATTCTTTCTCGGCTGCTTTATTGAATTTACACTTAAAAGTTGTATGTTTAACTGCACAAAGCATACACAAACAGTTACCATTTTAGCTTAGTTGTGGCTGTTATCTGTTGTGGAATCCCCTACCTTTCAGGTACAAAGAGTTCAGAATTCAGTCTGTGTGGCTTCCAACACTGTTGATATCAAATGCTGAACTATGCGCGCGAAATTGCTACCGTTTTCTCTTCACCCCTCAAAAGAGGAAGTGTCATTTTGTCAGATTTGCCCAGCATGTGCTGTTTGGTGCAGTTTTACCAAATTGCATTCCAGTATTAATTAATAAACAGTACTCCAGAAATGCAGACAAATCCAGCTTCTGACTGTATGGAGCTTCCAAAGATACAAATGCTTTTTAGGGTCTTTGTCTCCTACTACAATTTCTGCGACTCATGCAACACCATAAGTAAAACCTGCTGCTCCTCAAGGCTTGGCATTGTTTCATGCCTCTGAGCTTTGACAACCTGGCTGTAAGACCGGTTACTAGTTTGTTTAAGTCACACATGTTGTCTGTTTGTTAAAAAGAAGTTACACTTATAATGGTGACATAAATAAATAATTATGACTTTTCTGGGACATGGTTGGAAGCAGCTTTCTTCTCTAACTGAAGACACGTGATGTCAGTAGTTTAATCATTTAGTCCTTTCACTCAAATATTCTTGGAATGACAGTTCAGATTTTTAAATTACTTAAAATTAACACAGTTTAACTATTATTAAGTGATGAAGTCCTTTTGTCATAATTATGCAATGTCACAAAGAGACGGCATGTAATTTTCTCTGCATTTTGACTACAGAGAGGAAGACTAGTGGTTTAACATTAAAAAATTTCACTTATTATTCAGTTATTCTGTAATTTGTTAGTTATGTGTTGAGAGTATTTGAAATCTTTTTGCTTTTTGTTTGTTTGTTTTTTTGAAGGTTAGGGTTAGATATTAGTGTTTAACATAGTATGTGTTAGCTGCATTATGAAATAAGCAATGGAAGGTTCTCACAAGACACTTATTACGTATACATATATACATACGTAGTGTAATACTACTAGCTACTATACTAATAGTTCACCTAAGAAAAAGTAGTAATGAAAAACAAATCATGAATGCAAGTGTACATAAGTCATCTGTAACTATAACTTTTAAACATATCTACAATTAATTATGTTAACTAACCAAGTGAGCAATTCAGATGTAAACAACATCCGGATTAGAAACTGTCAGACAGGCAGCATTAGCTGGCTAACTAACTCAGCCTAATAGTGCTTTGCTAGCTTCCGATATTAGTTAGTTAGTTCATACATGTTAAATTCAGTGATGCCCCTTACACATTATTATGTGTGTTACCTATAGGCTGTAGCAGTGTTTATATATATTTTATATATCTGGCAATTGTTCTTCGTGAAACTTCAAAGTGACTTTCATACTATGAATCATCCAGAGCTCTGGATAGCTAATCTAGCTCTCTCAGCTAGCTGATGGTTTATCTGTACATCTTTTAGCTGTACATCTTTTACTCACTCACTCACTCACTCATTTTCTACCGCTTATCCGAACTACCTCGGGTCACGGGGGGCCTGTACCTATCTCAGGCATCATCGGGCATCAAGGCAGGATACACCCTGGATGGAGTGCCAACCCATCGCAGGGCACACACACACTCTCATTCACTCACGCAATCACACACTACGGACAATTTTCCAGAGATGCCAATCAACCTACCATGCATGTCTTTGGACCGGGGGAGGAAACCGGAGTACCCGGAGGAAACCCCCGAGGCACGGGGAGAACATGCAAACTCCACACACACAAGGCGGAGGCAGGGATCGAACCCCCAACCCTGGAGGTGTGAGGCGAACGTGCTAACCACTAAGCCACCGTGCCCTGTACATCTTTTAGCTGTCTTTTAAATACTGAGCTGTGAAATATTGTTTCCTACCAAGAAATTAAACTGAAAATACATTTGGTTTTGTTTAGCTCAGGCTCTTCTTCTGACTTAGCATTTGGCTCATGTAGTGTAGGCTTTCAACATGAATATGTTGAAATACTGTCCTTTAATTGATTTTCAGTCTGCTGGTGTAAAATGCAATGAATTAAAAAAAGTAAGTACTAGGGCTTGGGTTTAATTATTATTTAATTATACTAAAAAAAAAAGTATGGTCAATTATGTACTGAAGTACTTTACTAAGAGGGTTTTTTGGGGGGGTTAACAGCATTATACATTTTACTGTGGAGTAGCAATTAAAAATAAATGTAGTGGAGTTAAAAATGAATGTATAAAAATTCAAGTAAGAGTACCAGTAATAAGAACCATGTACTTAAGAAACCTAATAAAGTACAACTGGTGTTTTTCAGTTCACGAGCAATCATCTTTCCAATAACCAAAATGTATTAAAAACATCTAAACCAGTAGAAGAGTGTGGAGACAGTTTTTTTTTTTATGCTTACCCATAACAAAGAACTGTTTTATTTCCCTGGTGTTTTTCGTTACAAGCAATCAAAAAATCTAAATCTCATGGAATTTCTCATATTGCAGCCTTATTTATGTACCTATGTTAGTACTGAACATACTAGGCTAACGATAAAGTTTCTTTCTTACTGTACTGAATCTATGTAAATTTTGCAGATTTTTATGTCATCTTGAGCTCATGATGATTTAAATCTTTTCTGTACCATTGCAGCTATTTTAATCAAGTCCCTTGAGTATGTACTTTAGAGCAACTATAAAGCAAGGGCAATCTTTCCAGTGTGTTGACATTCAAATTCTTATTTTTGTAGCATGGGATTGGTGCTGGTGAGGTCATTTATAATTTGACTGTGTAGATAGCATTACATTTCTTATAGATTTTCTCTGTGCGTTTCTATTTATTCTAAACATGATCAGATTAATTGAGATCTGGGGAAATATTCAGGTCTGTGAAGTAAACTGAAGATGAACTGCAAATCTCTCTTATAGAAATAGATGTTCTGTGACATTATGCTGGTAAAAAGTACATCTGGTCACATCCTGTTTCACAGGATTCAGGTTACATACAATGTTGTACAGTTAGTACTGTAGGGCACAAATATAGAAAGTTTGACTAAATTATTAGCAGGATGAATCAATTAAGATGTTTACAACAAATTCTAGCCTACATGATTTTTGAAATGTTTTGCTGTTTCACAGCCACAGTAACACATGATCAAATGGCAAACATGTGCTTGTTCTTTGCTGACAAATGAGTGCAGTGTGTTCTTTCTGTGTATCTCTGCTCAAGATCAGATGTGTTGTACATTAATGGAAGTTTTACTGAGCTGTTATTTTACAATAAATCACCTTTTAATTTGCTTGAACAAGTGTGTGTTTTTTTTTGTTGTTGTTGTTGTTTTTAAATAACAGACCTTCCCTAATTCTGGTATTTAAGGAAGCTCACAAACAGGAACATTAATACTAATTCATGTACTATATATAATATACAGTCCCCTCCAAAATGTATTGGAACAGCAAAACAAATTCTTTTGTTTTTGCTTTACTCTGAAGACATTTACATTTGAGACCAGTAGAAGAATAACAAAACATTAGATGAGAATTTCAGCACCAGCGCCAATTAAAACATGTGACTGACGTGTGTTACTTCTTGCTCACATGTGAGTCCAGGGTTTGACCTCTCAAGACTGCATTTGTTGGTAAAAGGACAAATCAACCTAAAGACCAGATAGTTGGAAGAAATGCAAGCCAATATTCATTCATTCATTCATTCATCTTCTACCGCTTATCCGAACTACCTCGGGTTACGGGGCAAGCCAATATAAATCTGAGAAAAAAGGGAAAAGCAATCAGAGGAATTGGGCATAGGCACAGGGCAACCTCCACAGGGCAGGGGTGAAGGTATCACAATTCACTGTGTGTGTGTGTGTGTGTGTGTGTGTGTGTGTGTGTGTGTGTGTGTGTGTGTGTGTGTGTGTTTGCTGGGAGCTATTAATACCTTACATAGAAAAAGAAATCTCATCACATTGCAAAAACCTGCCTGGGTATAAACATTACCCTCTCTGGACTCAGTTACATTACCACATGAGGAACATGAAATTGTCAGTTTGAAACAGATTGTCTGTATTGAAATTATGTTTTCACTCAGCCTGCCCTGGAATGTCCATTACATTACATTTGTATTTTCCCTCTTAAAATGTAGCATATTCAGTATTTAATCTTTGATGAGCTGAAGTACTGACGATGAATCAGCAAAACTTCCCTAATTCTGGTATTTAAGGAAGTGATGAATGCTCACAAACAGGCCCAGTAATATTGTAACTGCTGTGTTACTGTTCCGTAGGTGTGCGCTTGGTTTGAGCCCTGTGTTTCAGCTCTCAAGACTACGTTTGTTGATAAATGCCCCCTCCAAAAATATTAGAACAGCATACAGTGTATTTATTTATTATGTAAATAATCAGGGTAGTTCAGAATGATGCATAACATATATACATTATCTTATGAATTATACAAGATTTTCAGAGTTGTAAATAAATATGCAATATGAATAAAATTAATATCTGTAAAGTAACATACAGATTATAGTAAACAAACCATACACAACTGCATGTGAACCTCAGCATTTCTTTGTAAGTCAGTGGTGTAAACTAACCGCATGGGATTTCAGTGCTGACATATTTGTGATGTCTGTTTAACCTCTCAAGTTTGTTTTTGCATACATTGCATGTACTTCACTAAGCAACAGCTTCAGCTTGCAAAATTATACACTGATAATTGTTAATCATTGGGTTTGCTATGTGGTGTGCATTTTTTACTTACTTTTCAAGATTAAGCTTGATGTAAATAACTTCCTTTTACAACATGACTTGAAGCAACTGGTTTCACATCCTACACTTTTAGAAGTACTTTGTTTTAGTTAGATGAACAACATTTTCACACACCAATAATATGAGAAACCATTTACTTTTCGTCTCTTGTAATTGTTTCTCTGTTGATCAAATGTGTGATTATAAATGTGTGCAATTGCAGAACATCACAATTGACAACGTTTTCAATACAAACAAAACATGAGTTTGTTTCTGATCAGTGATAGTGACCTGGACCCCAACCACTTACTGCTGCTCTCAATACCTAATAATGTATGTTCAGTGTGGTATAGTATATGCTTAATGTATTATCATACAATTCTCATTCTCATTAAACATATCTATCTATCTTTATATATTAGATGCCTCAGTACATCTGAGAGTTAAGAGGTATATAGTGAATTGTCAAAGTAGATAGATAGATATGTTTAATGCCACACCTTGCTACATTATTGATTGGTAAGTGAACGTTTATTAGGTATTGAAAGGGATGAAAGGTCGGGGTCAAGGTTGGTAACTTTGATCTGTTCCTTATTAAGACCTTCGTAGTTTGTTTAATTTGCTGCCATGTCCTGCTACTGGCCCAGCATACTGCTGCAGAAATGCTGGTACTGACCATAACAGCCTGGTAGATCATATGTACTATAGCATCATGTTGCATACATTAAAGTATCTGGGCTTTTTTTTTTAAATATCATTTATATTCATAATGTTTGGCAGATGCTCTTATCCAGAGAGACTTTCATTTATTGCATTTACACAACTGAGAGTTAAGGGCCTTGCTCAGGAGCCCAGAAGTGACAGCTTGGTGGACCTGGGATTTGAACAAACTTCTGTCCTATTGCAACATAATGACAGAAACATGTTAAGATGACATGAGACAATTCTGAAGCTGTATGAAAAGAAATATATTGTGTTTTTATTATATAAATGTCATTTGGTGGAAAACAGCAGCACCTACAGATGAGAGCGATGTTACAAAGCATTTTGTAGATATGTAATGGCTCTCACCACCGGAGGGAACCAAGGAGCTACAGGCTTGCATGATGAAACTGACTTTTCTTATCACATCAGTGTGGTGGTAGCATGGTAGTAGTGAGATGCAGCAAGTGAATCAAGTGTAACAGCACTGCAGATGATGTTCAGTGTTGAGTTCAAGAATCAAACAACATTGATTTCTTGCTCAGAAACTAACACTGATAACAGGCTGAAAGAGAAATAAACTCTGCATGGAAATACAGATGAACTATAATGTCCATGTGTCTCATGGTCCAATCACCTATACTTTGGATATAAGAAATCTACACACCTTTGTTAATATTGCCAGGTGTTTGAAAGTAAATCTAGTCAACTCATTATCTTTTTCAACCTTTAATTGAGAGTAAACGCCTTTACTGATAAAAATCCAGACCCAAGAGCATGGATAACATAAAAAGGGGTTATTAGAGAAATTAAAAAAAAGACTAGACACACTAGGAATTGAAAGACCAAATACAGCAACAGGAACACTGAAACACAAACACAAGGACTCAGCAAACACCACACACAAATAACGAGGACATAAATAGGGAGGACAATCATAGAGACATAAGGAACAGGTGTGCAGAGGTGAAAACAGATTAAGGAACGTGCAGGGCAAAAACACCTGAACACAAAACAAAAACAAAGGCACATGGTAAAGACAAACAAAGCCTGCCAGAATGTCCCCCTAGTGCCCAGGCAGGGAATAGTCCCAGATATTCCTGACATTAATATCATATAGCAACCAACATAACTCAAATAGAAACATTTTAGGAAAAGCTGGGTTGAATAAGCATCCACACACTTTAATAATTGTGCCTTTAATGGTGACTGTGTTCCCACAGATATTAAAGTTCAAAAGTATGTATCCCACACCTGTCATCAGTGAAGGGATTCTGATGAACCCCAAATAAGGATCAGTTGTTTCTGTCAAATCCTCTTGGTTTGAACTGACTACTACAACCCCACTGAAAACCTAGTACTCTGACTGCACCCCAGACCTCCTTTGCTCAACATCAAAATCTGAGCTCATTAATGTTCTTGTAGCTGCATGAGAAAAAATCTTCTCAGAAGAGTAAAGGTTATTATAATGAAAAGGGGGACTAAATTTGAAATTCTATTATAAAGCACATATTTGTGTAATGGTCAGGTGTCCAGTAACTGCAGTGTAGTGTGCAAATTGCAATTCAAAGTAGATATAGTCTTGCATCTCTGCAGATGGAAAAAGTAGTGTGACTGTGAGTAGATTTAAGTAATTTGACTTAATTTAACTATTACTCAAGCCACACACACCAGTGTTTCCACTAGCTATTTATCCTCTGGCTTTGTTTTCCCGTCCGTCCATCACAAATTCTTAAAAATCCAGAGTCCTCTACTGTCACAATGGCTATTAAACCTCCTACGTACATACTTGGTGATTTTTACCATAAAGCTCATATTTCCTCCACTGTTAAACACAAACTCTTTTAGTGCCTTTGTAAATAAGCATTACACATACAGCTGTGAGTGTCACTCAGCCATGAATAAGAACAACTGATATCGGGTTGCTATTTGTGTTTTCAGTATTAACCATACACAAATAAAACAAAGAAAGAAGGTCAAGAATGTTGTACTTAAATTTGTGTTTAAAATGTTGGAGGTTAGATTTGCTGACATTAACAATTAGTAATCTTTTGATGTTGTTATTTTCTTAAGGAATAAAAGACAAGAGTGTGTGTTAAAATACTCATGGAACATGAAGGTGTGATGATCATTGACCTATAACAACATGTTTTAAGTGTTATTTCCATTGTAACACAAGAATTTTGTAAATGATGACATTAAGGTTTATCATCTGCATTTAATGCTCTGCAACATCTGTGAAACATGTTAAATGTGTTATCGCTTACATTCTATCATATAAACAGCTTCTCCTCACCAGCCTCTATTATCTCTATCTTTTAGTAAAAATACATAGCATAGCATATGTTATATAAATTAAGGGAACATTTAAGGGAATGGCTATACCACTGACTCTTGCAAAGCACTGAAACTGGAGACTCCTTCAAAACATGCTTCATGAGAAAACCATCCCAATGTACTGTACTGCCATACAAGTTCCATCCCTGTAGACGTTTTTACATTAGAATTGATAGTGTATCAGAACAAGCATATCAATGTATGTAATAGTTTTCACATTTGTTTTTCCTCTTTGAAAATTAACATAAAACGGAGCTATTGACTCAAGTTAATAAAACCAGCTAGTTAGCTCCATACAGATACAGCTCTATTTGTCATAAAATGCATTAAAGATAAAATCTTTACACAACTGACAGAAATCATTGGTGGAAATGTGTTTTCAAGTCTGATTTATGGAATGGTTATAATTCAATTACGGAGCCCTGACATTAAAAGAATGTGCACTTGGAGCCAGTAACTATTTAAGATGGTTATTAATTTATGTCATTTAATATATGTGCAGAAAGGTTAGATACAATATATGACCTTACTCAATTTTAACCAGAGAGCTTGCAAAGCTCCAAGTATTTGAATGATGGCTTTGGCTCTGCATGGTTCAATAAATAATGATTCAATTGGATAACACATGCTAATCTAGTGGAGGGTACGTGCCTGAAAACACCCACAACAGCATGATTAACAGAATTAAGGCAGCTCCCTGAACCTCAGCAAGACTAATCCCAAGACAATAACCCATTGCTTTGTATGCATTTTGGGAATACTTAACTGAATTTTCCCCTTTCTTTTGCAGAAAGCCTTGTTTTTAAGTCTCCATCATACACTTGTTGAAGATTTTGTGATTTGATCTTTACTTCTCTGTGCTCTCTTCATGAAACCTTAAACTGCTATGTTTTTGCCCAGCTTTGCTCTCAATCAGCACACACTGGGGGTGGGGTTAAGCCTTGTATACGGATATGGGCCCCTTCTGCAGCTGCTGTGTTAAATCACAGTTGTTTAGTTTGGTTTAGCTCTTCTTATATTAGGGAAATTAAATCACAATTGAAATGAATACATTCATCATCTAGTTGTTGTCCTTACTGTAACTGAATGATAAGACAGACATATCAGTCTTAAACATTTTTAATTGCCTGATAATATGCAGCTACAGTAAAAAGACATTCAGAGATCCCACATGTAAAAGTGCTGTTTGTTAGGAGCTGATATTTCTTCAATCATACCTTTCATACAAAAACATTTTACACAAAATGTAATACAAAAATAAGGAACATCACTTCAGTGCATTTGTGCATGTAAGTGCACAACAAATTGAAATGGTTAGCAGTTACCAGTAACACACTGTTCATATCTATCAGTTAAGTTAGGAGTGCTAATTTTTTTTTTTTTAAACCAATAGGAAAAAAAACAGTGTTCATATCTATTAAACCTGAATAGGATTGAATATATTTAAAAAATTAGAACAGTATGACACTTTGCTGATTGACTACATATAATCATTAATATTCCATTAGCCACTATGTGTGTAGAGTTGCTTTATTCATCATACTTTGTTCCCATAAACTGAGAGAAATAAAACAGTGTTGGACCTTTACAGTCAAATTTAAATAGTGATAGTTTTAAGCATTCAGCCTGAAGGCTTCAGTCAAAACGTTTCCAAACATTCCAAACATTTCCTCTGGCTGAACAAAATCCTTAGAGTCCTAAGTCCTTGTTACAGACCTTATCCAAGCTCCTCTTAATTGTGGATACTGGTGATGTCTATTCTGCCCTCTCAAAACTGAGTCTCTGTAACCCGTTCTTTTCCATTACTGGACACACAATAAGTTTCTACTTTTTCAGTCTCTGTGTTCTCTTTGCTAGACACAGGCCCTTCAGTGCGGGGCGTACTTTCCTGCTTCATTTGACATTTTCCTGTGGACAGAGACTTCTTAAAAGACTCTGAAGTGAAGTAATATACCACTGGATCAAAGCAGCAGTTGAGGGTTGCCACACAGAGCGTTACAGGATAAAGAATTCGTGCTAATCGTTCGAGCCAGCAGCTTGCCAAGGCTTGAGTGCGCACCATAGCGTAAACAAACAGAACAGAGTTGTATGGCACAAAGCAGACAATGAAAATGGCTAAATGTACCACAATCATGCGCAATACACGCTTCTTGTTGGTGCCAATTTGGCAGAGTGTAGCTGGCTTTCGGAGAGTTCGTAGCACCATGGAGGAACAGGCCAGGTTGATGAGCAACGGAATGAGGAAACCCACTATCTCGATGAAGATAGTGATCTTAGACAGGTAGGTCTTCCAGGTTTTTTGGGAGAAGCCTTCAAAGCAAGTAGTGATGGTGTTGGCCTGGTTGGTTGCAGAGAAGAAGGTCACAGACATACCTCCACCCAGGATCAGCAACCAGATCAGAGCACATACAATGCCAGCATTGCGGCGAGTACGGATGGCACGTGATCTAAAAGGGTAAACAATGGCCAGGAAGCGGTCCACACTGATGCATGTGAGGAAGAGCATGCTGCCATAGATGTTGGTGATGAAGGCTCCTCCGGAGATCTTGCACAGCCCATCGCCAAATGGCCAGTGGCGCCTGATGTTATAGTAGATTTTAAAAGGTAGCGTAAATACAAAAATTAAGTCTGATAATGCCAAGTTGGTCATAAAGAGAGTAGTCTCATTGCGTATCTTCATACGACAGCAGAAAACAAAGAGTGAAGCACAGTTGGTGATGAGACCCAACACGAACGCGATACTGTACACTACACCATACAATTTGTACTTGAAGGAATCATCAATGCCGCAGTCCTCCAGCCCTGTCTCGTTAAGAGCCAGACTTGCCATTGTGGCATCAGTAGACAATGTGGGAGTTTTGCTTTTTGGTGAATTCCCAACTGTCAGAAAGTGTTTTGGCTGCAGTGAACTTCCCAGCCCATCACTGGTACACTCTGAATGCTACTGAAACAAGCACTTCTCATCATCTTAATGCACACAGATGGTCAGTTTTTGCTTTCTGTAAGAGGGAACAAGACAATAAAAACGACAACATTAGTTAGCAAGCTGTCTATAAGCATTCTTGGCAAAATTATGTCCGTCCATCCTTTTTTCCTATTTACAAATGCAGACAATGTCAAATCTGTCACTAACAATTCATTAGAAGTATTACTCAACACTACAGAATTAGAAATATGGCTATACGGCTGAAGGTGTCTTTGGACAAAGAATTTAAAATTCAACTTCACTTGACAAACCAGATTTAACTCAGCAAAAACAGTTAAATAAGAATAAGAATGTATTTAATGTATTAGAAGAAGGACAAGTAAAATATAACTCAATGTACAACTCTTCTTCTCAAGGCACGAAATCTGTTTTAGGTGACTTGTATGTTTATATTGCTAACATTCATTTGTTCAATATGATTTTTTAAACTCTAAAATCTAGACATATATGACTAACGATGTTGTAAAAGAAACCTCTTAACTCTGTATTCATATACTTTCAAGTTTCAATATACAAATATACAAGTTTCTAGTTACTAATTAAATGCAGGACTTCCACACCCAGAAGCTGTGAACAAGTACTGTAATTTGTTTTAGTACTGCAGCAATGCTGACATTTCCTATAATAAAAATGAGCCAAAATTGTTAATGAATTAGGGGATCCCAAGATAAACATATTGACTATTATCGAAGTCTAATGTTTTTCTGAGGCCACACATTATTTTTCTTGTGGTCAAAGAGGTACTGTGAAAGAAGAATCATGAGAAGGATTCACATTATGATCTCAGAATTGGCGAGTAACCAATAGCATATCATTCTCTTTTTAAAATCCAGTCTTAACATATGTTTCTACATTGTAAAAAGAAATATGCATAAACAAAAAAAATGGTAAATACACAAGTATAGGTTCTTTGGCATTACAACTAGGCTTTTAAGAAAAGCTTTTTAACTTTAACTTTTATATGGTGACTTAAACCAGTCCTGAGACCAAAGTTGTTTATTTTTTCCCCTGGATTCAAAACTGTTTGATTTGTTTAGCATCCAAATGACTAAACTCTTTTAGCATGTCTGGGACGATACTTCCTCTATGATCTGCCTTTATGGCACAAAACTGTCAAATTTTTCCAGTAACAGTAATGCAAACAGCATCTAGAGACTGCAAAGAAGAAACATGGCAACTTCCTAAGACACACGTCAGGCTGAATATTTCTCTTACAAACTGTGGCTGTCTGGCTATGCCTATTCATTTCCTTTTCCAACAGACCTTTTGGCTTCAGGCTGCCTATAATCACTTATACACTATAGTATATATAACGTTGATTTTATTGTGGTCAACATTATTATTTTATTCCATTTTGTTAGCAGAAATAATGTTTAATGTAGTGTTTTTATTTACTGGTCTATAGGCTAACTGCTTATTATTAATGTTTTATGTGGCTTTCCAACTAATGCTTATACTGTGTTTTGTTGTGTAAGGTTGATGTGATTCCGTAAATCTGTGTGAAGTGGGGTTGGTCTCAACAGAATTTGGCCAGCTTTTTAGCTTATTACTTTGAGAACATTTATTTCAAGTTGTAATAATTGTTAGTCTCTTGAAATAGCATAATAAATACAGTATTAATAAACAATAAACCTAGAGACTAGTAAATGATTCAGAAGAATGAGAAATCCTCACTATAAATATATGTGTTATCAATTATTGATTGACTTACTCAGCTGTCCATCTAGCTACAATTGGTGGATACTTACATTCTCCTGAATCCTCCCTCAGTTACACTGCTTTCTCACAAGCTAACCACCTACAATGCCAACTATCTGGTCGGCTTACTACTTTTAGCAAACATTATCCAAAATTTTCCTAGTTACCCAGCAGAACATGTCTGCGACTAATGTCAGAGGGCCACCAAGAAAAGAGTTTGCCAAAACTGAAGCTAGCACAAATACCAGTTTAATTTTTATTGGTTTTGTCAGTGTTGGTCCTTACTTGCAAAATCTTTGTTTTGAAATTTGTAGTAGCTATATCAGCTGGCTTGTTAAAAACTAGCTTGTTTTAGATAAGTAACAAACATTAATGATCTAGAGCTACAAAATTATTTAGTCTGTTCAACTGGCTTTAACCCTCTGAGTTATATCTGCAAGTTGGTTGCTTTCAAGTGAAGCCATGCTAATATGAGAAGAGATGCTGCCTGCTCAGATGGCTACAGTGCCAGCTGTCTCATTTACTTGCCACTCTCTAAGCTAAAATTAGCCAATATCTTTTAACCAGTTAAGCAATAGAATATGGCTGTGATTTGGCCACTGGTATGAGCTAAATAAAGTAAAGTTTGTAAAGTAAGTAGCTCTAGAAAATGTGGCCTTTTGCTGAGGCACAATGTAACAATAATATTATTGTAGAATGGCAAAAAGAATACAATTTGCCAAGCTGAAACCCTAACAATTTCATCTGCATCAGTCTATTCATAAATGAAACACTGTTTTTCCAAATTTTGTGAGAAAAGTATTTTACAGTCTGATATTTGTATGATACCTTCAGTGAAATTGATGCAGTATCTGGAAGGATACTACCTCTTATACACTAATTATCCTCTAACGTCCCCATTGGTGTTGAAAACATCATTACCAAAACATCATTTCTGTAATACAGGGTAAGACTGTAGAAGACATTTCTGTCACTTTTTTACACAATTTCTGTAGCAAATGTATAAAAATATGATAATATGGCAAATCATGCTAAATCTTTAAGTGAGCATCATCTAAAAGCGCAATGTCAGTATGTACAGTCTGTCATGCTCAGCTGAGATGTGACGTCTTTACTGGGTCCTTACATGCCCCTTACAAAGCCTGTACTGTACTGCACAACTCTATACAATACAGTCAGTGTGCTGATGCAGACTCCAAAAAACTGATCCAGTTTGGTCAATCGCTGGCAGCCGGCAGATTTCGAGGTTAGACCATTTGCTCGTATGATGAAGTAAAACCCAAACAACTCATGCTATTCAATCTTCATTTGCTCAGTTTATGCTAAATAATATTGTCATATGCTTCATTTTCTGTATATAATGTTCTTAATTTGACTGTTACTATAACAATAAATGTTATATAAGAATTGTTGCCTGGGATATGAAAACTAAGCTTAAGCATTCCTGAAGCAACAAAGGGGTTGGGACACATTCATTATGAATTCTGTGATATTATAACTGACATGATATGGTACCGTCTAAAATTATTATCTGTATTCTGAAAATGTGTTTATAACAGTTCCACTGAAACAAAAATAATATTCTGATCATTCAAATTTATTTATATAACATGCTAACAAGCTGTTAGTCATATTATGAATCATATTATTATACAATATGAAAGTTTTGATTATTTTTAAAACCCTTTTCAATATAATGCACATGCAAAGAACAAAACACAATGGACATGCTGTTAAAAGAAATAATCAATAAAACGTTAATATAAAAATAACAGCGCATCACAAGGGGTTTTAATCTTAAACAGAAATATGCAAATATTACAAATCTTTTATTTTTATAGTTGCATTTACTGTCCAAGTTCCTGTTATCATTTATGTTACTGCATCTATAAACAGTCGTTCCTTCAACAGTCTCCTTTTCCTCTCTCTCAAAGACATTGCCTTTGTAATGTCTTTTACATTACAAAGTCTCTCAAAGACATTACTTACCTCTTCTCCAGTGCGTTCATGTTGTTCAAGCGGTTGAAAAAGTGCTCTCTTGGGAAAAGACTCGATTTAATCTTTGGAAAAAATGCGCAAAGCATTATGCAGAGCTGAAAGGGGCAAATAATAGTTGGTTATATTAAACCTCGCCTTACGCTCTTAATAATGGAGCAGACGGAGCAGTAAGCTGTTAGAAACCGTTACTCTGCTCCTAATAGCTCTGTGAGTAGCGATTCTGCTCCAAACTAAGTCAAGTGGACAAGTGAACACAGGAAACAAGACAATAGGTCCATCAGCTGCATACCAAATCGCTCCCTATAGGATATATAGTGCACCATATATGACCTAAAAATCATTCATTCAGAGCCAAAGTAGTGCACTTGTGTAGGGTGCACAGAAAGGTTTGGGATTTAACCACTGCGGTTAGAGGGAGGGGAGGAGCTCAAATGAGGGGAATAAATCAGAAAGGTGCCAATGGAGGTTTCCAAATTAGTGTCATCCTTCTGCATGTCAAAAATTGAAGAATCCTGTGCTTTACTCTCAAAAAATAGGGCAAAATTAGTGGCGTGTCCAGTTTATATATATATATATATATATATATATATATATATATATATATATATATATATATATATATATATATATATATATATAAGCATAGACATGGATCTGTGATAATTTACCTAAGTAACTTTTAAACCAAAATGCTAAAATGTGCCTAAATGATGGCCCAGCAGCACAGTGTATGCAGGTAGTAATGGTGCACATATCTCCAGTCTCACATTCAATCTTGTCCTCTGGTTGCTCTATGCCTGGAGTTTCTCCCAAAATATTCTCCTCGAGTCTGTGTGGTTTTCCCCACCTACCTGTTGTGGTTACACTAAATTGCCCCTAGGTGTGGAATATGCATATGATGGACTGGTATCCCACCCTATGTGAGTGCCTGGCCTGTACCCAGTGTTCCCAGGATAGTCTCCAGATCCACTGCAACCCTCACCTGGCAAGCAGTTGCATTAATGTATGAATTAATTGTGCATAACAATTGAATTTGACGGATTGATTTTGTAAACTCTGTACTTAGGTGGACTTTTCTTTCTTTCTTTCTTTCTTTCTTTCTTTCTTTCTTTCTTTCTTTCTTTCTTTCTTTCTTTCCAATAATCAGTTTATTTCCAATTTTAATTAATTACATTTAAATGATCTAATTCCTTCTTGCCCAAGCCAAGTGTTGAATGATGATGAAGACCCAGTATGTCCAAGCCCTTACATCATTACAGCCCTTGAATAATAAGCTAATCTTAAATAAACTTGAACAAAGCTGAATAATAAGCTAATAAGCAAACAAGCACCAAACTGTTTTTTTTTTTTTTTTTTTTTTTTTTGATGAAATGCTGAGTTATTTTGAGCCTCACACAAGACTCATTCTAGGTGTGACAAAACTGTCCCAAAATAGTTTGTTAAAACCTCCTAATACTGTACTAAGCTAAACTATGTGCTCTATATATAGCCTGCTACAGGGTGTTTTTGGAGAAGTTCCCATTGAATGACGAGCAGCATGAGTAAGTGAGTGTGTGTGTGTGTGTGTGTGTGTGTGTGTGTGTGTGTGTGTGTGTGTAGCAGGGGGTCCAGTGACAGAGGGGATGTTGTTCTTGAGCCCAGGTCTCATGCAGACAAAGTTTTTGCACAATGGTGCTGGAGAACACAGGACATCCTGCTCTCTGCTCACCTCCATCCCCATTCTGAAAACAGAACCTTCTGTCATGGCTATCCTCTATGTCTTGCTGTTTTGTGAAATAGTGGGGAAAGCTTACCAAGAAGAGAAATTCAGTCACTATGTGTATATCTATAAGATTATTCTCAAATTATAAATCATATTTTGTTGTTGCAATTATATCAATATGCAGTATTGCAGGAAAATAGAAATACACAGAACAACTGGTAGTATAACCGTAGCCAATGTCATATGCACTACTTTTAAACTCTGCTGTATGTGGACACCTGACTGTCACATCCATGCTTGTCATCACATTCTCTGCAAAAGTGTAGGTATTAATATACAGTTGGTCCATTATTTGTCTTTACATTAAAACTTTCCTATAGTTTTTTTTATATGGATGTGTAAATTTGCTTATTCACCAAGTTGGGCACTGATGTAGTCAGTATTCAGCATTCCAGTCCGTCCCAAATGTGTTCAGTGGGGTTGAGGTCAAGGATCTGTGCAACTCACTTGAGTTCTTCCACTCCAACCTTAACAAACCATGCCTTCATGGTTGCTACAGCATTCAAAAACATTCTAAACTAGTGTGTGATTCTAAATAATGGCAGCATTTGAGGAAGAGCTACATATGGGATTGATGGTCATGCTTTTGGCCATTAGTGAACTGGTTATGAATTATTGGATTAATTATTGTTATTGTTATTTAAGGTCGGGTTTGGCATGGATGTTTTTATTCTTGCACAAACAGAGCTGCTTATTATTGCATTTCTGCCCATCACATCTATTCTTCATGCCTATTCTTTTCACATGAACAGAACAGACTCGGTCTTAATAACCAGTCTATTGTGCATGATCCCTGGTATATGATGGATACATGACCTATGAGCAGAATTCGTTTTTTCTTTCTTATACTAACAAAGATCAAACTCATGATGTATGATCAAACTCTTTATGTAACACTTTATGTACACTTTATGTACACATGTAAAACATTATGTACACTTTGATGACAGCATGTACTGTTGATTAAATTAAAGTATTAAAAATGAAACTTTATTGTTATTATTCATATTCCTACATTGAATGCAAGAAAGCCTTTAATTTATCATTTAATCTACCTCAGATAACAGTATTATTTTTACTATTTTCTTACAGTGTATACTCTAATGTGTAACAGAGTTGAAATTTTAAAATAGAACTAACAAACTAACAAAAATGTGTATATATATATATATATATATATATATATATATATATATATATATATATATATATATATATATATATATATATATATATATATATATATGTATATATATATATATATATATACATATATATATATATATATATATATATATATATATATATATATGTATATGTATATATGTATATGACTTACGGGAAGGGATGATTTTAAGCATAATATTATACATAATACATAATATTACATTATACGATTCACACATATAGGATTCACACATTGATGCAAAAAAATAATAATATTGTAATATAAAGTGTCTGTATGGTGAGTGGGGACAGGTTACAATGCTGCTTTCTAAGTGCTATAAAACAGTTTTATTAATGCTTTATTAAAGGCATTTATCTGAAACATATACATAATTTATAAAAAGGACATCTATATGTAAAATGTCTTTTAGTTTTATTTTAAATGTAATGTTTATAAAAATAATATCAGTGTGACGCGATTCATCATAAAATATCATAAAACACAATGATTCCTTTTACAAAACGAGTTTCTGTGGATCTATATCCATATCATCTCCATATCTTATCAGCAGTCATATCTTTTGAATACAAAATAATATACACTATAAGACCTGACATTTGAGTTTGAAGTAAGGTGTAAGGTGATTATAGTCCGTGTGTGAGAAGGAATGTGTAATGCTCACTGTGCAGTGTGTAAGTTTACTTTAGTCATGTTTAAAGAGTCTATTTAGTTAGCTATACAGTATCATAGATTTCTGAAAATGCTAAAAACCCATTTAGACAATAAGAGAAATAAATTCATTGTCTAGATCAAACCTTTTTAATTTAGTCACTTTTAATTTTGTCACATTAATGTTGATCAATTCATTAAATAATTCATGTCATTTAGAATGTTGTGGTTCACCACAAGCTTCCATCATCCTTCTGAGTAACAAAAATCAAATGTGTGTGAGTGCTGTCTTTGATTTAAAATTAATTAGGTAGAAATTAGTAGACTGTATTTAAGATTGGAGATAGAATAATTTTATTACATCTGAAATAAATGCATTAAATATTAGTGCATAGATAGATATTGTGTATAAAGTGTATATGCATATGTATAACGTATACATTTTTGAAGATCATCATCTGTCTGATAAAATATTCAAACAATGTGTCACAATGTTTCAGTTTAGATTTCTAGCTCATGTTGGAACAGCAGGTATCTCTTTCATTCTGAAATGCATAAGCAGAAAATATTGTGCTACAGTAAATGATTCTGTTAAACAGGGACATTTTTACCGGAATAAAATTAAGCCATATAGCAAAATCAGACTTTTTTTACTTGCTAGAAAATTTTTATACATATATAAATTTTTATACCTATTAGTCGATGCAATGGGTCTTATGGAGTATTTTATCTCCTTGCCGTGAAAATGGCTGGGAATTATTTACCATTCACACACTCTCATTTGTTTATTCCTGTAAGTTACTTTCTCTGAGAAAGACCCTGACTAAGAACTGAATCTTAAGCTCTCTGAGGTGGACCAGGGAGGCCCCAGATGTCATAAGATTGATATCAGGAAGCATGCAGTGAAAGCCTGGTGTCTTTTATTGTTTGTTTTCATGGAAGTCCAGGTTTGGAGGGATTTGTTTTCCTGGAAGATGAATTCCCAGTGGAGGACCTGGAGCCACAGTCCACCAGTTCATTGCTAGTTTAGCCGTTGGTGTTAAATACCATAAATTATCTTGGCTTTTTTTTTTGAGTCATATTGCAACATTTTGCCAACCGTACTGTAACTGCAATTAACGGGATTTAATGGATTACAAACAATAACAAGGGCCAATTATTTGCAAACCTCTGCACAAAGAAAAGATTCTTTGTTTAAGCAATACAGAGTTCCATAAAATGGAAATCATTCAGCAGGAAAACAGTGCAGGCATTTTTTTATGCATGTAAATGTACACTTGGGCATGTGATTCAGTTCATCCACTACCTCATGTAAAGCAAGTTGTGTAGTGTTTTACGTACTTTATGAACCATGAAATAAACAATGTCAGGATCTTTCATTAGGCCATGTTGCTGTCGAGTCCAATACAGCTGTCTCTGAAATATTGTTTACAGAAACCAGATGCAGATATTTACTTTATAAGCAAATCTGCTTTAGCTTGTTTACTGGGAAAAATAAAAATCAACATGTGTAAATTCCTGTGTGTGAGTGTGTGTGTGTGTGTGTGTGTGTGTGTGTGTGTGTGTGTGTGTGTGTGTGTGTGTGTGTGTGTGCGTAAACAGGTTAGCAGAGATTATATTTGAAAGATAAAAAGTTATTGATGATTCATTGGAGGATTTTTGGAATCCTTATTCAGATTATCTGCTGTTATTAAATGTGTTAGGGATGGGGTTTTTTTGCTGTTGTATTTTTGAAGACACAGAATGAAGTAGTGAGTTTAGCAAAGAATATAAATTAATGCTATCTATGATTGACAGTCCTGTGATTAAACCCTAACGCTTCCATAACATTAGGAGTGACTGATAAGGCACCTATGAATTGTAACCTCAGTGTTTTAAAGTGTTATAGCTTTTCTGTTGTTTAGTATTCAGATTAAATATAGCATGATATCAGTAGGTCTTGGTTTGTATTTGAAAATACTTAAAATTGTATAAATCATGAATATAGCTGAGTATTTGCTTTGTAATGATTTAACAGTTTACAATATAATGTATTGCTCAACCTTATTACTTCCATTGTGGAATTTTTAGACAGACATTAGTTTGTAGCCTTTCTATGTACTGTAATATCATGACCAGCCATCACTGGATCTGGTTCTTTGTAAGAGAGACTGATCAGATGCTATGGACACTGAAGTACATTCCTTGGGGATGCATTAATCATTTTTTCAACACAGACACCTTGTAACCATTTCGGTACAGCAGGTCCTCTATTTGCACTCAGTTCTTGCTGCCCACAAAGTCCACAAGGTTCTCCTTTTCTAACTCTAGCAGGACAGTATGTATGATTGTTTGGATGTTACTGTATTTAATGCTTGGATTCTAAACACCATGCCACAGACCACCATTCCCAAGCTGTCTACATTTGCACACATAGTTTCAGCCTGACAACATCTTTAAAAGCTGAGCTTGAACCAACCCATGAGCTTGTAAAGGCTGACATTTTGGGGTTTGTCTGTGATTCAGCAATGCGCCTTGGGTTTAGCCAACATTCTTTGTTCAGGTTGATTTGATTATCAATGCAGGTTCACGTCCTTAGATTTGAGTCAGAATGAAAGTGGGGATAACCTACAATAAAGCAGGAACGTTCACACAATAGCCTATAGGCTTTTATTTTTTCTCACTTTTTTAAGACAGTTCCTTATGAGAAATGTAACAGTAAATAGTTTTTTTGTCAAAATTATATTTTCAAAGTAAATGTTAAATCTTATTTACCCAATCCACTTTATACTGCCAGTGTGTTTTCTAGTCCTGGGGTGTTATGTGTTATCAGAACCAGCCAGATAAAAGTTTCTCATCTGCTGGGCAAATTAATTCATCTTTTGGAAAAAAAGAGCTTATGATTTTCCAGTAGGACATGAAAAAAACAATAAATGAAAGACAATATTTGTTTACCTATGGCATGTTACTCCATTTCATCTGTATTCCAATAATACAATTTTGAACATCCCTATCCTAAGCTAAAGCACAAGCTTTTTTTTTGGCTAATAAGATGCATCGCTGGGAACGTGGCCAAATACAAAACTGTCCAGTTTCCTGTAGTGGCCTTTGTGTATTTAAAGGGATGTTTGTATATGCTGCAAGGCTGATTGGGATTTGGGATAGAGACACTTGACCTCCATCTCTGCTTTTTGGTTTGGTACATAGGGTATAAGGTTGTGTGTGTGTGTGTGTGTGTGTGTGTGTGTGTGTGTGTGTGTGTGTGTGTGAGAGAGAGAGAGAGAGAGAGAGAGAGAGAGAGAGAGAGAGAAAGAGAGAGAGAGAGAGAGAAAGAGGTAGTGATCTGAGGAGAGAGATCTCAAATGTATGAAGCTGAAACAATGAGAGAGTTGACCCATGTGTCTCTTGCTTACAAGATAAATTACAGCAGTTTTATACATAGATAGATTACTAAAGCCTGACAAGGTGTATAAACAAATCGTGACAAAGTACAGCTGTATATTTACACAATATCCTGCAAAATTTTGGTAAGCATGTGGATGGATGGAAGAGATCGATAGACAGAGAGAGAGAGAGACAGAGAATGTGTTTGTGTTAGTATACAATCCAGGTGTAGAGATCTAGACACAACAGCTGGTCAACAGCCTTTGCGCTCACTATTTAAACATGTTTCAGCATACACTTGCAGATTTGGGATTATTCAACAAAGTTGTTTTATAACAATGTGATCTTAGTCTGTGAACAATTGTTATTGCAGTAATATTCCTTCCATTTGGTTTAATCCTTGTTGTTTTTCCATTTGACATCCCAGACATTGCTCCAGTGATTTCAAAAGACTACCAGGGTGACAGCTGAGATGGTGATAATTAGGGGAGGCCGAGACATGGGTTTTAGCCTGAGTTCCATAACCATTTGTGCAGAGTATTTAATTTGAAAATAAAGCAGGACACCAGCTGTTCTTGGGTTCAGTTTACAGAAAGCTTTAGGAGCTTCCCAACAGATGTGCAAATTGCTGGTGTAGAGAAAGCACAGGAGAAGACAGACAGACAACCTCATGAAACACTAGTTCTGTGGGTCAGAGACTGAGGTAAGCTTCCCAAGTGCCACACAGTATCCTGTCTGTCAATATGTTAGTTTTGTTTTAGCCAATTTATTAAATGTTGAGCTGTAGATGACAACATGAAATCCTTGCACAGGATTTTTCCCAGCTCTGATCACTGCTCCCTGAACATTAATTTACTAAATGTCCATCTTATTAGAAATGTCAACATTCCCACCAACTTCTTATGCTATGTGTTTTATTATTTTTTGCATACCTGGATGATGACACTTCTTTTAGAATTTAAGAGTGGGGCTAATGGATTCTAATGGATTTCTAATGGACTTCTGTTGAATCTATTTTCCTTAAAACATTCATCAGATGGAAAACATCTTTTTGTATGAACACAGTTACTGCAGTAAGCAAGAGAACCTGGGGTGTGTCAATTTGCAGAATATCAACCCAGGTTTTTGCTAAATAACGGATTCATTTTGTATTCTTTTTACAACAATGAAAAGCAAACAATACTCAGTACAGATAATCTTTATTTAGATATGATACATTGCTGAGCTAATGCTTTCAAATTTAACAAACTACATTTGGGAGGTGGCTGACTTACTTTTCCAGTGTTCTGTTTCCTCTGCTGTTCTGATCAGCCTGACTAGACCAGAGTGGGTATTTATAACCTGCCAAGGCCCATCTCCTCTGTTCCCTGTTGTTGAGGGTAGCTCTCTTTTCCTGTCATTCAGACCTGATCCCTGACCTGCCCAAGGATGGTGAATTGTATGAAAACAATTGCATGTACCATGCATTTTAAAGACATTGGCAGTCAGTCCTTAGATGACTCATTTCTATTAAGTAAGTGTAAATGTCTTGATGCCTTCATATGTCTATGAAGGCATCAAGAGTTTGTCCTCCAGATACCATAATACCTACTCAAACATCTGAAATGGGCTCATCTGGTCACAGAGGTCTGATGTTTGATGCGAATATTAATTAAATCTCTTGTATCCATGATTTTATGCATTGTTGACTGGCTGACTGATTGGACAACTGGATATGTGACCAGGTGTACAGGTGTGTGTGTGTGTGTGTGTGTGTGTGTGTGTGTGTGTGTGTGTGTGTGTGTGTGTGTGTGTGTGTGTGTGTGTGTGTGTGTGCGTGTGTGTGTGCGTGTGTGCGTGTGTGTTCGTGTATGTGTGTGTTTAAATGTACTCCCTATTTTGCCCTCACATGATGCAGCCCCGTGTCTAGTCATAACAGGGCAGCTGTATTTAGTGAAAAGGATATGAGTAACATGAGGAAACCTAGTGGGCCTACCCTTCCCTCAATGCTGAGTACAGCTTTTCCCCTTCCCTTTATATGCACTAGATCTTCACCTCCTTCCCACCCAGCAGGAGCCCAGGCTCACACTGCTTACAAAGTTACAGATGTGTGTTGTGTTGTTAATTACAGGCCAGTGACTATCCAGTAGGTGCTGCATCTTATACAATACAAAAATGTAGCAAATTTTACTCTAGTTTTTGGCCATTCATCAAACATGTGACAGACAATATGACTATATTCATCTCTGGATGACAAATAAATGTTTCCCTGGTCATCATGATCACTTGAGTAATACAATCTATAAATACAAACCTACACATCATACATACAGTATGTACACACTTTTGTTTGACTGTGCAAAACAAAACAGACAAAAGTGTAACAAAAAACATTTTAGCTGAGTCTGCACTATCTATGAATACTAACCACTCATTATTGTGAAAAATAATCCTGAAAATAAACTAACCATTTTTCTCTCAAATTGAAAGCACAACAAATGTTAGGGCTGTAGTATGAACAGCATAGTCAAAGTGAACAAAAAGATGTGTCTTTAGGGTGTGCACTACTTAAGACGTTAGCATACCACACCACTTAGGCTACTATTGTCAGGTTCTAAGACAGCATAAAGAGAAAACCGTGATTCTACCCAGGACCCTCCCCCAAGCCCTCGCTTTAATGGATTTGTTCCGGGAACTCATGAACAATTCCCACTCTGTGGTGGCCAAGCTAATTGGCATGGTAACCTAGCAGCAAGGACAGAATGGACAAGTACACTAACTCCATAGCTCTTGGTTCCTGGAGGCCACTTAAAGATCAGACATGTTCATCTTTAATTATTTATTCATGTAATTCAATTTATTTTGTGACTTTGTGAATTTTATAAAATACATTTCACAAATTCCCTTCAAATGAGCTGGGAATATTCCTGAAACTCAGTCAGCAGTCAACAAAGCAGTTAAAATGATTTAAATACCTAAATGTTTTGGGATTATTGAGATTTAGATTAAACCCATTCAGTTCACATGACTAACCCCATAGGATAATATCTCTACAATACATATAACAACTCAACATTTGAGTAAAGTTCAAAATGCTTTACTACTGTCAACACTGTAACAATGTTAAAGAAAAAAAAAACTCTTTATATAAAAAAAAAATATATAAAGAAGAGTAATAATCCATTTTTAAAAAATAAAGTTTTGATGTTTCAGGTCACTACATGCAGTCATATACTACACATGCAGAGTCACATACTACATGCAGAGTCATATACTACACATGTAGAGTCATATACTGTACTACATCCAGAGTCATATGCTACACATGCAGGGTCATATACTACACATGCAGAGTCATATACTACATGCAGATTCATATACTACACATGTAGAGTCATATACTACATGCAGAGTCATATACTACACATACAACAGAGTCACATACTACATGCAGAGTCATATACTACACATGCAGAGTCACATACTACACATGCAGAGTCATATACTACATGCAGAGTCACATACTACACATACAACAGAGTCACATACTACATGCAGAGTCATATACTACACATGCAGAGTCACATACTACATGCAGAGTCATATACTACACATGCAGAGTCATATACTACATCCAGAGTCATATACTACACATGCAGGTTCATATACTACATCCAGAGTCATATATTACACATACTACAGAGTCACATACTACATGCAGAGTCATATACTACACATACTACAGAGTCACATACTACATACAGTCATATACTAAACATGCAGATTCATATACTACACATACTACAGTCACATACTACATGCAGGGTCATATATTACACATACTACAGAGTCACATACTACTGTACATACAGAGTTATATACTACACGTGCAGATTCATATACTACACATACTACAGAGTCACATACTACATGCAGAGTCATATACTACACATACTACAGAGTCACATACTACATGCAGAGTCATAGATATGGATATATAGATATGTATTAATAAAGGTACTGAACATCTTTACAGGACTCTCTGAGGTACAAGCCTTTACATCATATTTGCTTATTTGCTGTTTGTGTGTTTAGCAGAAATCACAAATCCCTCTGCTCACTTGCTCATCCTGTTATTTTTTTTAGTTGATCTTGAAAAAGTGCTCCCTCTTTCCTCTTGGAGTTCATCCTTCACATCATCCCCTAAGGCCAAGGAAGACCTTGTGAGAACTGTGAGTTTAATAGGTCATCTTGGGTTTCAGAAAATCATGACAGTTTATTATCGTACTTCCTTTCTTTTCAACCTGCCAACTTAGTTCACAAGCCACTGCATGATTCTGGTCCACACATCTGATACACAGTTTTGTTGTTGTAGAAGAGACTGAATTAGAATGTGGGGACCATAAATTACAGGCAAGGATCTTGAAACTTGTGTTGAACTTCCAGTTGTCCAGTAGAGGGCAGGATGGGCAAACATTTTTAAGTCACATTAGCAGTTCACATTCTTTTAGCAAGTATTTTATGATTCAAAGAGCATCAACCCCTCGTTCTTTGCACTGTACAAGGAAATGTTTTCTGGATTGTATTCCCTGGCATGCATTCAAACTAAAATGTGAAAAGCAACTGCTTTATGTAGTTAGAGATTACTGGACCATGAAACTAGAAGGTAAAGGATAAAATTGCATGAATGCTTACAGGTGATCAGGAAATTTTACTTCTTTGGATTTAACTTCTACAGTGTTTGCTGATATTTTTATATTTGCTGATATAATTAATATTATTGTATAGCTTTCTGATGGTATGATGGTTCTGTTAGTATGTGAATTGTTTCAAGCTTGATGTTCCAAAGAGCATTCTTTGGGTCCCTTTGATTCTGAATCACACTTTGTGTGAGAGTAGGTAATAATCAGAAAGCTCTACAATAATATTAATAATGGATTGCAGCGTTAGTAATATTGCAGACTTGCTACTTATCTAAATAACACAACATTAAAGAGCACTTTAGTCTGAAGAAACAGCACCACTCTTTTTTATTGTTAGGAAAAAAGGGCAGGGCAAACCAGGAAATAGTTCTCTCTTTTGAGATTTGTGGTAAACGCAGATAATAGCAGCTAATTGTTACTCAATTCGGATGCATTTTCTTATAAGTTCATTCATCACCAGTGCTCCTCATCACTCCAGCCTTATTACAAGCAACCCAGAAACTGACCCAACTTTCTTCACTGAATTTCAGCCTTTTCATTATCTCCAATGTCTTACAGTATGTACTATACAGTGATGATCTAGTCATACCTCACTGAGTGTTCATATATAGTATGTTAACAATTTTTATAAATATTCTATATCTATAAAGGAAATGTTTGTAATGACTTCTCAATATACTTATGTTGATATTTCAGAAATGTAACATTCTATCAGGTCGTGAAAACATTTGTTTTATTGTGATAATTATGAGATGAGGTTTAAGATTATTGCAATAACTATGAAATTAAATGTGAATCCCTGACTTTTGAGACTTTACTTAACAGCATTTTGTTGTTTCATTGGGTGTTCTTCTATACACATTATGCCTAAACCTTTGATGAGCAGCATTGAGTCATAGGACTATTTCTAATTCTAAATGAATTGGAATATTTCTTTTAAAGTCATTAGCATCTCAAAGAAACTGGATGAGTCACACTGTTGTTTTTTGTTGAAGGTTGTTCTGGTCTGAGTGAATATGTTTCATCTTGGTGCCTATAGTGTTGTAATCTGAGCTTTGTATAGTTTTCTCATTTACTTTGAAGCAGGTCTCACCGGTCCCTGCATGATGCACTGTGATGCACTGTGTGTTCTGACACCTTCTGACACATCGTCTTCAGCAATTTGCTCTACACTAGATATTTAATCAAATTGTATTGGGTGTCGATGACCCAGTCACTGCTTCACAAGTTGGACATCCTTGGGCGACTTTTGATAGCTACTATCCGCTGAACACCAGAAACCAACTGTTTTAGAGACGCTCTGACCCAGTTGTGTAGACATCAAAATCAGGCCCTTGTCAAAGTTGCTCGGTTTTCCTGTTTTCAACACATCAGCCTTAAGAATAAACTATTTATTTGCTGCCCCTTGAAATGTACCACTGTAACAAGATTATCAGTGTTATCTACTTCACATATACTGTAGTTGGTTTTAAATTAATGTCTTATCATTATAAACAAGCATATTTTGCTCAATTTTTCCTTGTTGCTCTTTCATCTGCTCCCTGTTCACAGCAGATCATCTGATCCATATATTTGATTTGGCACAGGTTTTTATGTCAGGTGCCCTTCCTGACACAACGCTCCCATTTTATCCAGGCTTAGGACAAACACTGAGAGTTAACCCCTCAGTGGCAGGGTTAGTTCCAGGGTTAGGGTTAGGGTAATATAGTATGGAAATTTAAATCCATGACAAGTAACATACTGCCTTAATCAGGATGTGTGCAAGCAAGTTACAAAAGGAAGCACTGTAATTAGATATTAATCTCTGAGAGTGGTTTCAGCTGTCTGCACAGGAAATTTGTCTGATTCACCTCTACAAAAGAAATGTTCCTGCTAAAGTATTATGTAAAAGTTTAATGAATATTGTAGTGTATTACTACTGATGTTCTGTTGGTTGTTATACTGGGTGCAATGCTTGCTACATGCTGTTTTTGCACACTTTTTGCTCTTTGCACATGTTATCTCACATTTCAGTTGCTTGCTGTTTTGCACAACCATTTACAATATCTCAGGTAACTGCTGCTATAACACTGTGTTCATTCCAGTATTTCTGCACACGCAATATTGTTTGAACATACAGTATTTACACTGTTCGGTGCTGTCTCTGTTTCTGTTTATTGTCTTTTGTGTATTGTCTTGTAATTTTTTGTTTGCACTGTTTTGTCTGTCTTGTTTGTCTTGTCCTACACTGTTTACACCAGGTTGTACAGTTGCACTATATGTGGCTAGGACTACTTACTTAAGTCGTTAGCTCTGTCTTTGTTTTATGTAACACCATGGCCCTGGAGAAAAGTTGTCTCATTTCACTGTGTACTGCAAAAGCTATATATGGTTGAAATGACAATAACAGCTTCTTGACTTGACTCTTGACATTTTGTGGATGCCTAGTTAAACTTGAATCGGTTGGAGATCAATCATGACATCTCTGTAAAATGTCTACAGAGGTTTATGGACAAACCATGGACCTGTAATTGTTCCTGTAGTTGTAATTGTTGTTTGGAATTGTATGCTAAACCAAGAGTTAATTCATTTTCATTTTCTACCGCTTATCCGAACTACCTTGGGTCACGGGGAGCCTGTGCCTATCTCAGGCGTCTTTGGGCATCAAGGCAGGATACACCCTGGACGGAGTGCCAACCCATCGCAGGGCACACACACACTCATTCACTTACGCAATCACCCACTATGGACAATTTTCCAGAGATGCCAGTCAACCTACCATGCATGTCTTTGGACCGGGGGAGGAAACCGGAGTACCCGGAGGAAACCCCCGAGGCACGGGGAGAACATGCAAACTCCACACACACAAGGCGGAGGCGGGAATCGAACCCCCAACCCTGGAGGTGTGAGGCGAACGTGCTAACCACTAAGCCACCGTGCCCCCTAAACCAAGAGTTTTGTGTTCAAATTTAATTGCTTCATTCATATGTACACATGAGGAGTATATGATAACATCTCTTCTAAGCTTTAGGTTTGAGTTGGGTAAGAAAGGAATAAAAAGTTATGGGACATGCAGGAAAATATTCATTAATTGGGTGGTGTGATGAATTTGTATGTAATGAGGAGGCACCAGAATCCATATGCAGGATATAACTGAGCTTTTAATGGAGATTAGGCGCAAACAATCAAAACCGAGAGACAGACTTGTAGTCGACCATAACAGCAATCAGCATGGCAGACAAAACAGACAAGGGCAAGGCTAAAGATAACATAAAAAATTAGCACAGAAACACAGGTCATTCACAGAAAAACAGGCATTGGAAATACAAAGGCAGAACTAACCTGTTCTTATAGCGTAGCAGACATTTAATACAGACATTAAATACATTTAATCATTAAGAAGGGCTGAGATTTAAATGAAAGAATAATTAAAGTTATTTATTTAACTATATAATTAACTATATAGTTATTATTATAACTATATAATTATTTTGCTATAAAAGCACATCCCAAAGTGTTTACAAGTTACAAGTGAATGACTTGTTCCTATAGAAGTGATAATGTATTTAGAGAAAGCACAATAATATATACCTGTATTTTTACTTGCTATCCCTAACCCCTAACCCTAACCCAAATTGAAACTGTGTGCTAAGAGAAAATTAATCAAAATCTGCTGACTAACCAGATTTTAGAATGAAATGCAATCAGTGTGGACAGCACAGATGTTTTGTTTATCCACTTATTAGATAACTCTGTCTTCCTTTCTTTTTTTCTACCTGTTCATTTTTTGAATGGGCAAAACCACAATATTTATCTTACTAACTAAAGCAAATTCTTCACTAAGTAATGATAGCATTAGAATGTTTTTGGGCGGGCTGGATGTATGTAATGAAACCTGCTGCAAAGATTAAGTATTAAAAATCAGTCAACAACTATTTTTTTGGTTTAGAAATACTTTTTGAAGGGACTGCATTTCTGTAGTTTTAGGAAACAATATGATGTAATTGTAAAGAAAGCAAACAACTGCAGATGCTGTCTATAGGGTTCACTCCAGCATTTGGCAGCAAACAAAATGTCACAAGTGTCACATGTCACAAGTGAGGTACAGATACGTAGCAATAACATTCAGGCTTAGGTGAAGTCATCAAAAGTTCAGATGAGCTGAAATGAATACAAATGCTGTTATTTCCAGTCAAGCAAGGATTTTATGAAAGGGAAGACTTTTAATTTGACATCACAGAATCATGCACCAGCAGTGAGCAGAGAGAACTTGTGCAGCAGCATATAATGAGAACATATATGGTGTGGAAAGTTTTGAACCTTGATACAGTTCAGACCCTTACATTTTGGGAATTGTTTACTGCTTGCATGGCTGCCTAAAGGAATTTAGGAAAAAAAATAATATATATATATACATATATATATATATATATATGTATATATATATATTACATAAAATAATACATAAATGAATAAAATATCTGAACAGTTAAGTAGGCTAGCTTGTCAACAGGAACAGGTGAGGCAGAGCCAAACCATTTATATCAGATGTTCAACATATATAAAATCTTCATCAAATAAATGCATTATCTTCTTTATAATTCCACACATTTTAAATGATTAATTACCTCTTTTGCATGACCAGAGCTTTAAAACAGTGTTGCTATTTTATGTGACAAATATAAGATAATGATCTTGATAAAGATGATGAGAAAAAAGCTCTGATGTGCTAGATTTTGCAGACTTCCATAGAGTTAGTAATGTTAATTTATATTTCACACGTGTAGGTACAAGTTATGCTGAGTTGTGAAGTTTGTGTTTTATAGTAAACACGTACGTCAGGGATGTGGGGTAAAAACAGACCCAAATGCCCAAATAGCTCAAATAAACTGGATTTATTAACTTAAAAAACAAGATGCAACAAGGGACGGTTCAATTAACACACAAGGAACGGGAATTATTATTTTAATGGAATTATCATTGTAACTAGTAGATGAACTAAAAAGAGAAAGGTAGAATCAAGCACCAAAGCATATTATTGACATTTGGGGAAAGAAAATTAAAACAGTATGATATAAATGGTCATTTGTTTTCACTTATTTCAACTCTTGATACACACATTTCCTGATTTTTGACATTTTACATTCATTGTCAATAAGCGCAGTCCCTGTTCAGTCATCAGAATGCCCCTTGCAAAGAGACACGCTCACACACCCCTTCATACCTAAAGGCAATTTAGCATTTATAATTAATTTATAAGGCAACTTAGCCTTTATAATTTAGCCTAAATAATTTAAAGGACATATTCTGGATGAATAGCCAAATATATGTCAGCCTGAGTGCTACCTGGAATATCAAACAATTTACACAAATTAAAGTATTCAATGTACAGAATATCTGCATTAAATGGGTGTTTGAGGCAGATATCCACAACTATTAAGATTTGTCTGCAAATCTATACTAAGGATCAGACTGGGTATGTTAGTTTGAAAAGGCATATATGTAATCATATATAGATTGATTACATATAAGCTAGATACCTAGAATTTAGACAAATAATTATCACACTTATTTTAACGTTTACAGACGATCACCGCTGGTTGTGGGGATCAAACCCGAAGCTGTGCAGTTGTGTCGATCTCCCACATTTAACAGGTCAGGCCCACTTGCAGGATTTGGTGTGTGCGCTGCTTTTATTTAACAATCAAACCGTACATGAAACATAACAAAAGAAAATCATAACTGACTTGGAAACATATACATCAAATAATGACTGACAATAATCATGACAACAAGACAGACAAATATAGAGCTGAGCATCCAGAGAAGTAAACAACAGGTGAGAACAACAGGTGAGAAGGGTGTGGCAATGCTTATGTCAGGACTCAGCCTAGACTTTTCGCCATGTGCCTTTGTTTACGTTCCTCGTCACGTTCCTCGTCATGTGCCTTTGTTTACGTTCCTCGTCACGTGTCTGCCCAGCCTTCGTCTGCTCCAGGGGCGATTCTAGAAGTTTCATTTTAGGGGGGCTCAGCCCCCAGGGTAGGGTTGTATACTACTAACCTTATTGCAATCCACTATTCCATTGTATTCCCTGTATTTCACTGTAAAAAAAAAATGAAAAATTCAGATGTGACCAGTCACTAGAAAATTTTGAGTTGTGAGTTGTGCCATTTAGTGCTTTCAGACAATATAATGATGTGTGTCATTAATCATTTCTGTGCATGGCTGCATATTTGTAATGCCGAAATACACAATAATATGTTTTACATTTTAAAAGGTCAATTAAAATAAATCATGGTCCTTTTCTAAAGTATGTTTTCATGGGTGTTAATCGCTTCATTTTTGTTGGAAGAAAAAACAACTATCACACTGTGATAAGGGCTGAAGTTGAACGCAGCGAAGACGCATTGGATGAGAAACCGAACTGTGTATTGGTCCAGTAAACTGCAATTACAAGAACTGCACCGATGCAGATGTCATATCATAACAATCCATCAATAAAAGCACAAACACCTTGTACTCTCTGATGTTCGCTCTGCTCGGCGTCCCTGCGGATTGAAAACCGCGCAGAATCCACGCAGACTCGGTTCACAGGAGGAGCCGAAACATGACGCAGCTTGTCGCCGCTTCAAATGCGTTTTTAAAGGGGACTGAAGCGATCAAAAAATAATTAATCAAATCATTTTTTAGGGGGGATGGGCAGAAGTTTAGGGGGGGGCTAAAGCCCCCCTAAAAAGGGCCTAGTGACGCCCCTGGTCTGCTCCTCCCTGTCTCCACACCTGTTCCTAATCGTGTCTCATTGTCTTTTGTTGTCAGGACTCTGCCTGGACTTTGGCCATGTGCCTTTTGTTTATGTTTCGTGTTCATATATTGAAGAGAAAAGAAGATTAAGCCTTAAGCCTAACACTTTAGACTTGACTTTGCTTCAGTTATTTCTAAACTCTAATTAGTTCATCTACTAGTTTCAATAATAATTCAAACATTTAACCATTCATTTTTTGAGGCTTTAATTGATTAATTGATAGCCTGGTAGAGCAGTTTAAATCAATTATTAAAAAAACATAGTTTTATATTTCATCCATACTCAATGCCATGTATTGATGTCGTTCACAATCACTTAGAAGTGAATAGTAATCATGGCTGTGAAAAGTGTTCTGACATCTGTTATGGCTGTGAGCAGTTCACCAATGCATGGCACTGGGTATGCACAAAATTTAGACACTATGTTGACTTTTCCAACATCATGGATTTAACTGAGAGATACTGGCAGATTGCCTTGACTCCAATATCCAATATCTTATGGACAGAATACTCTACCTGCACAGCACATATGCTGTTACATATGTTAGATGATCTAACCATTCAGAGCTGTCCTGAGACCCATGAGACAGGTGGGAGTCACAGCAAACCCAAAGAAGTGCATAAATGTATGGATAGAAGCATGATATTTTGGGCAGGTGCATACCGAAACTGATACAACAGCAGTGATGGTGGCCTGTCTTGACCACCAAGACAAAAAGGGAGTGAAGGTTTGGTTTCTTTTGTAGCTTATTTTGTACCTAATACACCAGCCTGTTGACTGACCTCACTAAAAAGGGCTGTAAGTGGTATGCAGCAGGGGCATAGTAAGGCATTGGCTGCTCATAGAGAGGAAGGTGGTTGTGACAGCAGGCAACCTATGATGATTCTCACTTACATGTGATTATCTTAGATGGCATATAAGAGCGTAATATGTCCTTTCACTAAGGTGGAGGGCAAGAGAGAGCAAGAGAGCCAGCAGACTTTCCACACCACACACAACACACAACATTATGTACATAATTATGTACATTTCTCAACATAATATGATTTGAATTGAGCTTGATCTTGAATGAGGTCAAATCCATGAATTATTGAGAGTGCCCTGATCAGGTAGCTTCTGTTATAGGGATGGGCTACCAAGCAGAGTCCATTATCAAAATGGATAATATGTAAAGAAAAAATAAACTGACAAGAAGCAGAAGTAGTAATCCATGGCAGAAAAAGAGTTATGTGATGGGCAAGAAGCAACCTCAGTAATGATAGTGAGAGGAGGTATGGTCTGAGGAGGATGTGCACTGTGACCAGTACTCCAATGTGATAACTGCTACCATGAGTAATTTCAACAGAAGCAGAGCAGCAAGCTGCTGAGGGGCTCAGAGTCAGGATGAATATTTATCTCTGTGTTGGCAGAATATCTGGCTAAATATATGCTTTGAAGACAAGGGGAGGGGATCAGCTCATCACGGCCAACATAAGGCTCAGCAATAAATCTTGCACTAGTTAAATACAGAGGGTTTGGAAAAGGATAGGGGAAATTACCTCAAATAATGTTCACATGCCAACTGACAAAACCCTGTGGTTTAAATATTTACTGGTATTTACAGGGGGCCATGTGCCTCTGGTGATTGGCCATGTGTGTTCTCTTCTGGGCAGCCACTTGAATGGTTGTTTTGGCCTTCTGCCAGACCCTGCAACACTGGCCTGCCATTTGTTGCTGCCACGATCCATAGCTCCTGGCCCTGCTCACAAACATGGATGGAGATTTGCCAAACTGACTGGAGAAATTTAAAAGGCTTCGTAGCGCCTCCTAGATGATAAAAGACATTCAAAAACTGCCTAGCAAATTGAGGGTTGGTCAGTTGGAAAGCTGTGCATAATTACTATATGCTGCAGGAGAAACTCACAGGCCTTCAAGAACCAGTCCATTGCTACGTTTCACCCCATGCTTTAGGACTCTGATGTTTTTATCCATTGCAGGCCACCAGAACCGACTACAAGTGTCTGACAGCACCTGGGTGCCACAGAAATGGCGAGGTGGTCACAGGAAAGAACCTGCTATCAAGCAGACAGTGGAACATAAAGCTTTCCTGGTGGGAAACCACCTAGATCTGGTTCCTGCTGAAGCACCCAGCAGTCTGCTTCTTCCATGACCCAGCGCAGAGGGTTGACTATGTGACTAATTTTTAACTGGGGAGGCATGGTCCTGTGATTCCACTGGCATGAAAGTGCATCCCGCTGGATATAATTCATCCTGGGTTTAAGGGACATGATGAAAGCTTTCACCTCTTGGCCTGCTGGGTATAAATCATTTTCTTGTAATTCATGAGAATGAGAAATAGATGTCTGGCCAAGAAGAAGGAACTGAAGAATCCACTGAACATGCTCCTTTAGTGAGTTGTTAAAGATCAAGATCATAGTCAAATTAGTGAAATGCATAGTGGCTCCTAAGCCTGCAGATTAGATTTTTTTAATTTAAAATAAAAATTTTATATACAGATTCTCAAACCTGCTTGGACAATGAACAATGCCCTTTGCGTTTTTTTGTTTGTTGTTTTTTAAATCTTAACTTACCAGATGAAATAGCTAAAGTGCCACTGTATCTAGATAAAGCATCTATCTTTTTCTTTTTCTGCATTAATGCAGGTATTATTGTAGCTTTATCTCTTGAACCTTGACTACAATGGAAAAAAAAAACAGTTAAAACATTTAAAAAACATAAAATAAAAAGTAAAAAATGTGAACACTTGTGAACACTAGCATTCAAAGTTTATGTCATCTAAATGTCATAATTGTCACTGTTGTCACTGATTCTTGTATTTAAGTCCAAATCAGGTTGTAGGTCTTCTCAACCTCCAATTTAGGTCAAGCTATCAGTATAATGCTGCTGCACCCAGTACATGCAAAATTATTAACATCCTGGTGTAAAAATGTCTATGTGGTGATCATACTTGACACTTATACTAATTTTGTTATTTCTGTTTTGCAAGTTCCCTGACAATTGTCACAGAAAGCAAGCAAGAAGACTGGGGAGTTTATGCAATAATGTATACCTCATCCTTATTAACATATAACATCAATAATGTGAGAGACAAAAATAAGACACACGAATAAATAGTAATAAAACCATAATTTCATGTAGTTGTTGACATAGGATGAGGATTTCTTCATCTAGATAAGAGCATAAAAACTGAGCAGAAACCACATCCTTCAATAAACATGCAATAGAACATAAGTTGTACTGACACACACAAAAATGTTTAAGGCATTATAACAATAATATAAATTTAGCTGTGCGATTGTGTGTGATGTCTTTTGTTGTCGTTTTGTTTTGTTGTTGTTTGAATATGTACTGGTTGTAGATAATATATCCATTAAATGACCTTAATGAATGCTCCTCATATGTATACATTTGGAACATTTGTGTGACAGCAGGGAACAGCATGCAAATACAGATAAAATGTTATCACTGCATTCTGAGATGCTTTTCTGCACATTACAGTAAAGAGTGTTTATTTAATTTACAGTGACCTTCCTTTCAGCTTGAAGTCTGGCCATGTTACGTGTAAAAATTCCAGGTGATCAGCACTTTATAATATACTCAATGAGCACATTTGGCAACAACAACCTCGACAAAGTCAAATCCACTGAGATCACATTAACCCCATTCTGATGTATGATGTGAACAATAAGTGCATGCATTTATGCATGATACTGCTGAATCATGATTGGTTGTTTGAATAATTGCATAAATGAACAGGGAATTTTTTTTTTGAGAAACAGTAAATGCATGATGTTTTGTTGATATAAATATATATTCAATATTAGTATGCAAAGGGTTAGTTTTTAAAATCATTAATCATTAAGTGAAAGCAGGGTCATGCATCATTAGTTTATTGGTAAATCTCTCTCTCTCTCTCTCTCTCTCTCTCTCTCTCTGTCTTGCTTGTGTTTGTCAGAAAAAAACAACTTGAAAAGAGCATTTACTCACTTTAATTTTAGTAAACCATCACTATTAATATATGTTACTATACAAATATAAATCTTTTATTTGGTTTATGTGCCTTACTTGTGCGTTGATAAGGTGCATACCAGACAGGCCAAGCTCACAAGTTTTATAAATCAGTTAACAGACAGTGGCAAACGGGGGCATGGTTTCTCTCTCAGTGGGCAGGTTTTTATGTGTGTGTTTGTGTGTTTCTTTGTTTCTGTTTGTTGTGTTTTACTTCTGCAGATTTCTTGTGAGGTTAAAAGCAGCCAAGCTTGTTTGACCAGGTACAGTAACTAAAATGTGAGCAGATAAATAGAATTCGGAGTAAATGCTTTAAAAATGTCTTTTAAAACATGCTGAATGCTCTTTGCAAATGTGATTTGACACCAGCAATTATAGTCAGAAAATGAGTCAGTAAGTAAAGAACTGACAGGATGTAAGAATGGCTTACAGTAATTATGTAATTACAGAAATCAGAACTTTACTAATGCTGTGTTTATTAGTGCTGAAATATGAGTCCAGTATTAAAGTCACACCCTCTTTCCTGAGAGTTCTAGTGTCCTAAAAAAGGTGTGGCATAATATGTGGTATCCATTAAAAGTTCCATCATTCTGAAAGCAGTGGTTTGGATGTAGACATCCTGATAGTCAAGGACCATGACATGTTAATTTACGGGAATAAGACTTATTTGATTTACATGCTTTTAAAACACACATAAAAACATTACAGGCTAGTGAGTGATCAGCAAAATATCAGGACAGGTGGAAAGTTTACTAGAACAAATGTAAAAACAAAATGTGACAGCCAGCAAAGACAATTAATATACTGAATTTCTCTTAACAAGTTAAGATGTTTCAGCAAAATTCTCAGATTGCTGTGTAAATTAATCAAGCTTTAAATGAAAAGAACATTAAAGCCAGCAAGGAGCATCCATTAACTATTGTCTAGTCTAGGTTAGCATCCTAATAGAGCATGAGTATTCAATCCACTGTAGACTCTTCTACAATGTACTGCCCCATTCATCATTATTCTTTTTTGTAATTAAAATAACAATCATTGTATAGGCTGTAAGTCAGGGAACAGAGGCACTCATGCTTAGTGCTAAATATGTTACTGTGTCATTGTGATTGTGCTGGAAGTTGAGTTAGGAATACATCAGAAAAGCTTTTTACACTGCACTTAACCCCGGGTTATCTTTATTCTAAACTACACTTTTAATTCGGAGTGGAGGAACGATTCAGACTCAGTTTAGAACGGGTGTTTTAAAATACTGCACCAAAGTAAGTTTGCATGGCTTTGGTGGTGTCAGAGCATTACAGTTAGATTGTTATTAAGATCGACACACAATAAGAAACTGAACAGCTTGATTTCACATGCTTTGTATAGGCATGGGCAGCCATTATGTAAATATACAGACTATTAATGTAATGAGTCTGTCTGTGTTTCTGTCCTGTTTCTGTCTGCTGTCTTTCCCGGTGTTAATTGTTTGCTCCGCCCACTCTTTGGTTTCCATGGACATTAATTGTACTCCTTCTCTCCTTCAGGTGTGTTGTCTTTGTCTCTAATTAGTTCCGCTTTGTCATTGGTTCCTGTCAGCTATATATACTCTGTTTGTTCACTTTCCTGGTGTTGGTCGTTGTTGTAAGTTGGTGTTAATGTTCCCGTCTCCTGTGTGCTCTGTATTCTGCTCTGTTTGTTTGCCTGTTTCTTGTCTTGGTTCAGTAAAGTCTAAAACTGCATTTGGATCCTCATTCGCCTTTGTCCTGCATCGTGACAGAACGACCAACCACATGGATCCAGCAGAAATCTTGTTTTGTTTGTCAGGGGGATTCCCCGATTGAGGAATATACAGAGGTGTTCCTGGACCTGTGCAATCAGGTGGATTTTGGGGAGAGGGCCCTCAAGGACCTGTTCCGGCATGGTTTGGAGGACGGGCTGCGCTACCTAGTGCCATTGGGCCGAGAGGTGGGGCCTTTCACGGACCTGGCCAACGTAGCATTGCTCCTGGGCGGGTCCTCCCTAACCGTGCACAGGACAGAGTCGGACACCGGCCCTAAATATTTTTTTTGGGGGGGGCAGTAGGCATCGGGGTTCGTGGGCTGCGGAGCCAGGCCAGCCACGGACGCCCGAGGCCCCTACGGTACCTCGGCCCGACCCAGGCCTGTGTACGCCGGTGACCGAACCCGTCCACATGGGTGCCAGACCGGAAAGCTCGGGCGAGGCCCGGGGGAACGGCATCCCTACGGTACCGGCTGGAGCACCTAAGGCAACCGAAGCGCCCGAACCCGCCAAAGCGCCCGAACCCGCCGAAGCGCCCGAACCTGCTGAAGCACCCGAACCCGCTGAACCCGCTGAGACACCGGATCCGACCGGGTCGACGGAACCGACCGGGTCGACAGAACCAGCCGGACCGATCGGGTCGACGGAACCGACCGGGTCAACCGAGCCAGCCGGACCGACCGCGTCAATGGAACCGACAGGGTCAACAGAACCAGCCGGGCCTACCAGGTCGACAGAACCAGGCGAACCGACCAGGTCGACGGAACCAGCGGGTATGGTTGCGCCCAAGCCCCGTAGACTCTCTGTCCTGCCTGAAGGGCTTGATACCGAATGGCTCTGCCTATCTGCTCTATCAGTCCCCAGTTTTGTCTCCCTGTCTCTGTCAGTCTCTCCCTCTCCTGTCCATCCTTATAGGTTCAAAGCGCCTCCAGCACCACCCTGGCCGTCAACTCTGCTCTGGTCGCTGGCTCTGCCTGCGGCACCACCCTGGTCTCCAGTCCTGCTCTGGTCGCTGGCTCTGCCTGCAGCACCACCCTGGTCTCCAGTCCTGCTCTGGTCGCTGGCTCTGCCTGTGGTGCCACCCTGGCCTCCGGTCCTGCTCTGGTCGCTGGCTCTGCCTGTGGCGCCACCCTGGTCTCCAGTCCCACTCTGGTCGCTGGCTCTGCCGGCTCCGCCCTGGCCTCCTGCTCTGCCGGCTCCGCCCTGGCCTCCAGCTTCGCCGGCTCTGCCCCGCCCTCTGCCACCACATGGACCTGGCCCGCCTTCCCGCCCCCTGTTCCGCCTCTGCTCCACCACCCTCCGGTTCTGCGTTGGAGGGTCTGGAATCCACTCCTGGGGGGGGCGCTCTGTAATGAGTCTGTCTGTGTTTATGTCCTGTTTCTGTCTGCTGTCTTTCCCGGTTGTTAATTGTTTGCTCCGCCCACTCTTTGGTTTCCATGGACATTAATTGTACTCCTTCTCTCCTTCAGGTGTGTTGTCTTTGTCTCTAATTAGTTCCGCTTTGTCATTGGTTCCTGTCAGCTATATATACTCTGTTTGTTCACTTCCCTGGTGTTCGTCGTTGTTGTAAGTTGGTGTTAATGTTCCCGTCTCCTGTGTGCTCTGTATTCTGCTCTGTTTGTTTGCCTGTTTCTTGTCTTGGTTCAGTAAAGTCTAAAACTGCATTTGGATCCTCATTCGCCTTTGTCCTGCATCGTGACAATTAATAGCTGGGATCAATTGTTAATTCCGGGTAAAATGTGAGCAATGTGAAACGTCAAACAAGATAACCCAGGATTCACCCAGGGTTAATGATTTCAGTGTAAAAAGAGAGCTATTTCATATTCATTTTTATTACATATTAATTCTGTACTTCTTAAATTGCTTTATTGATTTATTTTTCACATCCCCAGTTTAATGAACAATGCATTCAGAGGGAACTGATGTTGGGTGAAAAACATTTTAGAAACTGTCTCTAGAGGTGTGGATAAATAGCTAATCTTTGCTTTATTTAGAGCTTAGGTAGATTTAAACATTATATACCTTTAGCCCATTTATTTTTTTTCTTACTCTATCTTCAAAAGACATATAAATGAGCAAAGTTCTAACCATGGTATGGTTAGTAAGACTTATAATGTATTCAAACCTATTGACCTGAATTCTCTAACAGTTATATCTCTTGCCACATCATACTCTTTCAATTTCTTTTTGACTTTCAGTCTCCTTTTCAGATGCTTCGAATGCTTTTTCTCTGTGATCTTTTGATGCTCTAGATGATGTCCTCTCTGATCTTATCAGGGGAAACGTGTCTTGTCCTGTGGAAATTGCTGCAGAGGGGATTTTGACATTGTGCCTCAGCCATTGTGTGGCTGAAAATGTACTGTAGTTCCTTTCTATTTGTTCTGTTCTATTCTGTCATGTTTTTAATGACACAGCCACTTAGATAAGAAAGACAACAATTAAGTAAGTCTTAATATCAAAAGTAACTGTGTATATTGATAGTGCTTCTGTTTTATCTACAGTTTTTTTAGATAAAAGGGTCAGCCACATTAATCCATGTACAAAAAGGAACTTTAACTGAAATGGTTTATGTGCTTTGTTTTTGTAGTTCCATTCGCAGTTCAGGCACTGAAATCTGTCTTGAACAATATGGTTTAATCTGAAGTGAATACTAATATAAAAGTCTAAATATAAATTAAACCAGTATAAAAATGGATACTTTTTGATCAAAGATACTTTAATAGCAACACCTGCTTATTTATAGTTATCCAGTGCAGTTTTCCATTCAGCAGCAATGCATGAAATTCATGCAGACACAGGCCAAGGACTTGAGTTAATGTTCACAGTAAACATCAAAATAAAGAAAAGGCGTAATCTCGGTAACTTTGTTTGTTGGGTGAAAAGAGACGGTTAGAGAAAAATGACCAGATTGGTTGGGCTGCCATAAAAGATATAGTGAACATGTACAAAACATCAAACTTTGAGGAGGATTAGCTACAACAATAGAAGACCACATCAGTTTCTACTCCTGTCAGTTAAGAAAAAGCTGAGGCTATCATGGGTACAAACTCACACTAACTGGACAGCTGAAGATTACGACAGAACAAATCTCTTGGGTTTTTTTCTCATAATTTTTCCGCATTCTGATGCTTGCTGTGAACATTAACTGTAGCTCTGACCTGTATCTGCATGATTTTATATATTGTGCTACTGCCTCATTATTGGTTGACCGGATGTCTTCATAAATGAGCAGTCATACATTTGTTTCTAATAAAGTGGATGTCTAGTGAATTCGATATGTATAAATTTAAATATATATTTCATAATTAAATATCGTTATATATCTAATTTATCCAATTTTATTTAATAAAGCTCACAAGTTTTTCCTAGCTAACGCTTTGTTTTGGAAGTTATATGGAAATGAATGGGAGTGACTCTCTGATGACTTTTCCATTAGAACCCATTAGCCGAGCATGCTTAATGTTAACAAGCCATTCTATAATTAGATCAGGGTTGATTACCCAAGATTTGTTAAACTTTTTTAGCATTTTGCATTAAATGTGCAAATTAGGTTTTAGGCACCAAGACATGCAGCCCAGTATGGTCTTCTGCTGAAGCAATAATGCAGATCGTTTCTTTCTTTGTTATTCTCACCATTCAGTGTAAACCTTAGAGACTGTGTGAAAATCCTAGGAGATTCCAAAAGCAGTTTCTGAATTACTCAAAACAGCCTGGCTGCCATGAACTGCATTGATGCCACTGAAATCACATCTCCTGCATTTGCTGAATAAATATAGCTGGGTTCAAGCATTCTCGTCCATCAACCTTTTAGCAAAAATATGAATTTTACTAACAGAGGACCTGTGATGGCTTGAAACGGTTAATGCTCTGGGTTGTTGCTTAAAGAATTGGGATTCAAACCCCAGCAGTGCCAATCTGTTGGCCAATTTTGGGTCCTTGAGCAAGGCCCTTAACCTTTCAGGGGTGCTGTATCATGGCTGACCCTGTGGTCTGACCCCAACTTCCAATGTCTGAATATAAAAAGAAAGAATTGCACTGTGCTGTAATTCATATGTAACAAAATAAAGGTTTTTATTCAATACTAGACAAAGAACATAATGGAACTTAATTGACTCAGATATGATATAATTATACAAACCCACAGACAAGGCCAAGTACTAATTTGATTAGGACCAACCAATTTCCAGAAAGTTCAACAGAAGTGCACACTGGCTAATGCACCATTTCCACTTGATCATTTCACAATTAATATATAGTCAGAGCACTTAGAACTGGTGTAAGCACAAGCTGATGGCCCTAGGGTCTTTCTTCTGTTCTATTATGCCTCTCATTGCTGTATGTAGATTCTTCTTATTGAGTTTGAACTTTTGCCAGCCAGGACAGCTGCTTGGAAGTTGCTCAAGCTGCGGGAAATGCAGAGCAAATAAATATTTTGGTAGCTGAAATGTAATATCTACTTCTCCTAGTACTGCACTACTAGTAAAAGTAGTTGTATAAAGTAGTCAGGAAATAGTTTGAAAAGTACTTTTTATATGAATACAACAAACAAAATTACAGTAATTAAATTCTTAAAAACATACAGTAGCATTAAAAACATAGCAGTGTATATCTCCCAAATTATATAGATAGTACTACTCAGTACTAGTAAAATGCTTGATTTTGAAGTTTTTTCAAGTGCTTTTTATGTGGAAATCTATTTGAATTTGTAACATTGCAAGCACAGGATTCTTCTTTTAAACTACTAGCAGTGAAGACACATGTAATTACTTCCTATGATGGTTGTACTAATTTTCAAAGCACATGAAAGGAAGGGGGTTTTGGCTGAATGTGTGTTTTGATGACATCTTCAAATTTTCAGATAAAATGATTAGTAGTAGTTTCCAGTAGTTTACTTTTCACATGTTGACACAAAACATGGGCCAGGAATATGGTCACTGCTACTAAAGTGCACAAAGTAAAACTTTCAGCAGGAAAGTGAGCTGTGTACTATGACTGAATTATATTCAAAACCATAACATTAATATAATTAAAGGTTTAAAAATAAATATCTTGAATAAATATCTTATAAGCAAATTCAACTTATATGTCTTTATAGTCTATTACGTCTATTTCTATTGTGAAAATGTCATATTCTACAGTATTGCCAGATCATTTTGATTATATCAAGCATTTTTCCTAAAAGAAAAATAATTATACTGTATATTTGTCTAAACTTAGATTAGAATCTTAAATCTGTTATATTGTTAGGGTTACTTCGAATCAGCACTGGACTAAAATACCCATCAGCCCTGGCATGTCACACCTCACACACTCACTGAGACCTATACAGAAACCCCATTTTAAGTTCCTTTGTTTCAGTGTGTCTTCAAACTTCTGTTATCATCCCATCTTATTATCATCCATAGCCTGGTTCACATCCTGTATGTTTTTTTGTTTTTTTTTCGCTTTGGTCATTCATTTTAAACATTCAAAATAAAAGTCTGCACCTCCATCCACTGCCTATATGTTTACCTGGCATATATAGCAATCTCATATTAAGAAATATTACACATTTTATACATACATTTATTAATACATGTAATTACATTTTATATACATATGCTCATTTCCTTAACTCAAGGTATGTTGCAGCACATATAGTTATTGGTTTTGTTTATTACTGGGAGTCTCTCAGCATTGTTGTAGTCTTATTGGTGTTGGGCTCCAGGTTGCTTTAAGCACAGATTGACGTATGATGTCTCATATCACTACTTTCTTGTCTTGTTGCAGTTTCTAATTTCTAATTCTAAAGTATTATCCTAATAATTATTCTATAACTAGTGGCTTGGGACACAAAAATAGCATGGAGCAGGTCATGTATTGGTTCATTTTCTTTATCTGATATTCCAATGATACTTTATACATGATACTGGCCTATAGTCAAAAATATATATGTTTAAAAAATACTCTTCCATACATTTTGTTGTCATGTAGTAGTAAATATAGGAGTTTGGTATCTTTTCACAGCATGTCCTCAAAATAAAAATATTGATTTATAATGAAATTATTACACCATTTCAGTGTTATGCACCATTTCATGTGCTAATCTTTTACAGTTACACACTTGGGAGTCCACCGGTTTTGTTCATGGCTGCAGTCAGCTCAGCCCCAATTCAAACACTAAGCTTGGCCATTATTTTGTGGGTGATTGCTGGATGTTAGACTGAGGTTAATTTCCAAACGCTCACAAAATGCTTGTCAAACCATCAAAGTGACAGGCAGGCAGTGCAGAGGAGGTGTTTTACTGTCTTGGGTACTTTTCTCCATTATATCTCAGCGTACTGGGGCAGTGAAGACAGAAGGAGGCAGTATGGGTTTTGTATCTCATTCTTAGATCCGGTTGGTAGGAGGCGGTAAAATCAAATTGGGTGAAGAACAGTGCCTAGTGTGCTTGGTGGGGACTGAGGCATTTTGCACTCTTTATGCATTATTAGTTCTTGTGATCAGTTATGACCTGAAGATATGCCATTGTTGCCATTCCTCCAGGGCCTCTTTCATGGAGAGCAGATCACAGTTTCCCACATTGTACAGTAGTTTACTTCATCCTGTGTTAGCTTCCTTGAGTAGAATGCACACAGGTATAGTTTACTTGGGTCCCATGTTTTTGTCAGAGCACTGAAATGTAAAGCAACGCTAGAGATGTTTAAAGGGCAGGCCTTTGACCAGGGAAGTTTCTTTAGTTTTCCCTTCAGCAGAGTGGTAAGGGGCATGGTGACTGGGATGTAGTTCCTTATGAAGCACCTTATAAAAGTTTGCAAACCCAAGAAATCTCTGTAGCTCATTGACACTGGTGGGGTTTGGCCATTCCATGACAGCTTTTACTTTGCTGGAGTCCATGTCTGTTCTATGGTCACTGATCACATATCCAAGGAAGGTTATGGTGTGCTGGTGGAACTTGCACTTCTTGGCTTTAACAGAAACAGTTAATGTCAGTAAAGATCTCCCTTAAAAGTCTGGAACACCAGACCTACATCCCCGATATGTTGGTCATTCACCGCCTTTGTCCTGAGGGGGTAGGTGCCACTCTTCTACCAGTTGGGGTGGATGATGTTAACTGCAGACCCAGAGTCTATAAGGGATGAGACATAATGTACCTCATTAGCATAACGGATCTGAACCAGGCAGTTCTGCAGTCCTGAAGTTGCTTAGTTAGAGAACTAGTTCTATCTAATCCGAAGGCTTTCTCTGTATTTTTGTATGTCTATTGATCAAGAGCCATGGCACATAGTTGCTCTCCTTGTGTGTATTTTTCTGTGTCTCTTAGGCTAATATGTGGTGTTTTGACAGGTGGGAGAACAAAATAGGCATATTACATAAAATACAAAGAGAACAGACCAGATAATATGAACATACATATACACCCACACAGATGTAAATATTTTATTCTCTACAGTGTATTATAACTTTTACACCAATGTGAGTGTAAACAAAGAAGCAGATGCCCAGCGAAGGAGCTGTTATCACACAAACACGCATGCAAAACACATTCAAACTCTGTTTTAACTGATGATCTGATGTGTTTGGTGATTAGAAATAAAATATCAAAGCACAGAGCTCTCACTAGTGCAGCTTTTTTGTAGTGTAGTATGCTGTCTTTTTATGTACAGGTGTGCTCAAAATTATCCATACCCTTGGTATTTTTATAGTGTTTTTGAGTTTTCTTCTGTGATTAATACGTTTTATAATACTGTCATATATTTAATATTTGACAAACAACTGAGAGAATAACGTGATTTTCCAAAAATATGACATTTCATGGGTTTTTACTGACAAATATTCAAAAATCACCATGTTCAAAATTATTCATACCCTTTATATTACAATGTTTCAATAATCAATGTTTGTTCTTAATGACGGCCTGCAAACTCTTCTTGTAGGTCTTCACAAGATTTCTACAGGTCTGCTGAGGAATGTTTCCCCACTCTTCCTTCAAAAAAGCCTCCAGTTGTTGGAGATTGAAAGACTTACTATCCCTGACCCGGATCTTCAACTCTCTACACAAATTCTCAATTGGGTTCAGGTCAGGGCATTTTTGTTGTTGTCACTGAACGATTGCTTGACCACTTGCACCGTATGCTTTGGGTCATTATCCTGCTGGTACAGTAGGTCCAATTCTCTGGCAGGTTGAGCTTGTGTGCCGACACCACCAGGTTTTCATCAAGAATCTTGTGATAGTCCTCCTTTTTCATGATACCATCTATCTTAACAAGGTTACCTGTAACATTGGCAGAGAAGCATCCCCATACCATGATGTGTCCACCACCATGCTTGACCGTTGTAATGGTATTCTTAGGATTGAAGGCTTCTCCTTTCTTACACCATACATATGCAACATACATATATACAAAGAGCTCTAGTTAGTTTCATCTGACCAGGTGACCAGAGGTTGGATGACCAGAAGTTTAGATCACTATCTAGGTAACACCTCGCAAAGGCCAGGCATGCATCCCAGTGTCTCTGGATAAGTTGTGGTGTCATTTTGGGGTGATGTCCATGGAGACCAATTCAATGCAGATTTCGACTATAGACTTTCCCTCGACTATAGGCAACACCTGTACGAGCTCATTCTTTCTTTTTAGCCATGGTGACAGTGACTGAGAATAATTAAAACTTTACCCCTTAATTATACTTTACAGTGCAGGTGTTACCATTTAACATAACTAGGCCTCAGTTGATTAGACCTAAATTGATAAAATTGATTATAGTCCCTGGAGTGTGAAACCATGTACACTTTTATAAAGAAGAAATTTTTTCTGAGATTGGGAATAGAGTATGATTAATTTTAAAAAGGCTCAAAAGAGAATCTCTGGCCATATCTATTGGTATACAAATAAAGTTTAGCTAACACATACGTGTGTTTGTGAATAGCAACTAATATATATTAAATACAGTGGAAGTTTCACCTACAGTAATTAGTTTAATTTAATTTACTAGTTTAAATTTAAAATGTAAAAAGTAAGGATAAGGAGTGTGCTTAATTTTGAGCACAACTGTACATATTTTGTATTTCATGGCTTTAGAGCACCTGCATCAGAAACCATTTTTCATTTTTTACTTCATGGCTTTAGAGCACCTTCATCAGAAACCATTTTTCTGAAGTTGTGTGCACATGATAAATAAATTTGTAAGATGAAACTAGCCAGTTGGCATCAGTATTTTGTAGGGATGAGCAAGTACAGCATTATCTGTATCTGTATCCGTATCTGTTAACCATATGAATTATCTGTATCTGTATCCGTACTCGGAGTGGGTGGGGCCTAACCCGGAAGTAGGCGGGGCTTGAAATGAGCAATGTCTTGACCAACTTAAGTACACTAGTACATGTTCATTAGAGAATGTATTGATTAACATGTTGGAGAAAACTAATTACTTGCATACATCACTTCAACCATCATATCTTCCCAATTTTATTATTTATTGTGTTAATGTTTTACCAAGAATGTGTTTTATGGTCCCAGGAGCAGTAGATATCTGACCTAAAAGATCTGAAAATGCATTTAACCTCAGATATAATTATCAGTTATCCAAGTTCAGAAGAGACTCATATCAGGAATAGATCACTTTGTCTTTATTAGTCATTTGTCATTGTAAACATTGTTGTGCCTCCTAGGAATTCTTCCTTATTTCCTGGGTTGCTGTGGATGTGCTGACTTCATGGGAGCATCTGACTAATGAACAAAATTGTTCACCTTTTGGAATGTTCTGCTGGAAGGAAACCAAAGTAAACCTATGTACACTGGGAGAACATGCACAGAAACTGTAAGCTAAACAAAACTGAACAATGGAAGCTGGAGCTGTGGGGCAACAGTGCCTGATGCTCCACTGTGCAGCAGTTGAGAACCCTTTAATCCATTTTTTTAATTGAAAGAATATAACATAGATGCAGCTCTGTCTATCAGAGGCCATCAAACAAATCAGACGATTAGTGATCTGGGAAGGCACGAATCAGTCAGTGAAAAAATTCTACTTTATTTTACACTTATTGCGTAAATGAAGTGATCCATATGAACTCCATGTTGCAATGCCCAAAATTTTGAACGTTCTAGGAGGGTGAATATTTATACAAGACACGTTAAATTCCTGTGCTGCTTGGTAACAACATGAATATTGTTTTGCTGAGAAAGATTTCTTGGGAATTTAGGGTTTATCCCTGTTATGATTCAATGATGAACATGAAGATCTACCATCAGCGTGAAAAAAAAAATTGTGCTGTAGCTTTATTGGTTGTGTCAGTCAGCTTTATGGTCTTGTCTTTATCAGCAATCAGGTCTGCGCTGAACTTAGAGTTAACACTGACCCATTAGTTCCTCGGGAGCTCTCGGTTGCACTATTATAAACTGTTGTAGAAAGGATATTATTTACATTTACACTATTTATTTTTATTCTTATATTTTCTTCTTCTTGTTCTTCTTCTTGTTCTTCTTCTTATTATTATTATAATAATATATATGTATTATAATATATATATATATATATATATATATATATATATATATATATATATATATATATATATTATTGTGTATAATTATACAATATACAATTTATATATAATTTAAACTTTATATATATATATATATATATATATATATATATATATATATATATATATATTAAAGTTTAAACTTATATATAAATTGTATATAAAATTAAAATGTTATAATAACATTTTAATTTTAATTTATTATATATATATATATATATATATATATATATATATATATATATATATATATATATATATATATTAAAGTTTAAAATTGTATATAAAATTGTATATATTCACTTATTTATTTTTATTCTTCTTCTTCTTCTTCTTCTTCTTCTTCTTATTATTATTATTAGGGGTCAAGCCCCGAAGGGGCGTAGACACCTATTGTTATCGTTAGTTTTCTTCTTATTATTATTATTATTAGGGGTCAAGCCCCGAAGGGGCGTAGACACCTATTGTTATCTTTAGTTTTCTTCTTATTATTATTCTTCCGTCTTCCGTCATTGAAGTCAATGGCAGCCCATAGAACCGTACGTAGGAAAGTTATGAAATTTGGCACACATGTAGAGGCCAGTCTTAGAAGTTACTGTAGCAACTTTGGTGTGTCTAGCTCAAACCCTCTAGCGCCACCAACAGTCCAAAAACCCAATTTTGTGCTGAATCGTAAGGCCTAGAGGCAAAATTCTTGCAACATCAGAATCAGAATCAGAATCACAAAGGTCTTTATGAGGGACACACACACACTTACACACACATTTACACACACACACTTACTCACACTCGCACACTCACATACTCACACACACACACTCTCACACACACACACAGACACACAGACACTCACACACACTCACACACACACACCCTCTCACACACACACACAGACACTCACACACACACACACACACAGACACTCACACTCACACAGACACACACACTCACACAGACGAGGAACACACACACTTACACACACATTTACACACACACTCGCACACTCACATACTCACACACACTCACATACACACTCATTTACACACACACACACACTCTCTCACACACACACACACACTCACACACACTCTCACACACACACACTCACACACACACACACAGACACACACACTCACACACACACACACACACACACTCACATACACTTACACACACATTTACACACACATTTACACACACACACTTACTCACAATCGAAAACATACTCACACTCGCACACTCACATACTCACACACACACACACTCTCACACACACACAGACAAACACTCACACACACTCACATACTCACACACACACACACTCTCACACACACACAGACAAACACTCACAGACACTCACACACACTCACACACACTCACACTCACACACACACACTCACACAGACACACACACGCACACACACACACACACACACACACTCACACAGACACACTCACACACACACACACACACACACACACACACACACAGACACACACAGACACTCACACACACACACACAGACACACACAGACACTCACACTCACACAGACACACACACTCACACAGACGAGGAACACACACACTTACACACACATTTACACACACACTCGCACACTCACATACTCACACACACTCACATACACACACATTTACACAGACACACTCTCTCACACACACACACACACTCTCACACACTCTCTCTCACACACACACACACTCTCACACACTCTCTCACACACACACACACACACACACTCACACAGACACACTCACACACACACACACACACTCTCTCACACACACACACTCACACACACACACACACACTTTATTGTCAAGTATGTTTTCACATACGAGGAACACACACACACACTGACACACACATTGACACACATACACACACAGACACACAAACACACAGACACACACACTCACACTCACACACTCACACTCACACACTCACACTCACACACACTCACACACGCACACACACACACACACGGGGTCAAGCCGATCAGATGCGCTCAGAACATGTCGCTGATGAAACATACCAAGTTTCCACACTCGCACACTCACATACTCACTCGCACACTCACATACTCACACACATACTCACATACACACACATTTACACACACACACACACACACACTCACAGACACACAGACACACACACACACTCACACTCACACAGACACACTCACACACACACTTTATTGCCAAGTATGTTTTCACATACGAGGAACACACACACACACACACATTTACACACACACACACACACTCATTCACACTCGCACACTTGCTCACACTCGCACACTCACATACTCACTCGCACACTCACACTCACATACACACACTCACAGTTACACACTCACTCACACTCACTCACACTCGCACACACTCACACTTACACACACTCACACTCGCACACTTACTCACACTCACACTTACACACACACACTCACACTTACACACACACTCACACTTACACACACACTCACACACACACTCACACTTACACACACACTCACACCTACACACACTTACACACACACATTTTGAATTTTCACGTTAAGTTCAGTATTTTACCAATACAATGCCATATAGCTACGAAACTTGGTATGGTTCATCAGCGACATGTTCTGAGCACATCTGATCGGCTTGACCCCGGTATCGCTGCTTGCAGCTATATTTCTTATTATTATTCTTCCGTCTTCCGCCATTGAAGTCAATGGCAGCCCATAGAACTGTACGTAGGAAAGTTATGAAATTTGGCACACATGTAGAGGCCAGTCTTAGAAGTTACTGTAGCAACTTTGGTGTGTCTAGCTCAAACCGTCTAGCGCCACCAACAGTCCAAAAACCCAATTTTGTGCTGAATCGTAAGGCCTAGAGGCAAAATTCTTGCAACATCAGAATCAGAATCACAAAGGTCTTTATGAGGGACACACACACACACTTACACACACATTTACACACACATTTACACACACACACTTACTCACACTCGCACACTTACTCACACTCGCACACTCACATACTCACACACACACACTCTCACACACACACACACACACAGACACGCACAGACACTCACACACACACTCACACACACACTCACACTCTCACACACACACACAGACACACACATTTACACACACACTCACACAGACACTCACACAGACACACACTCACACACACACTCACATACACATTTACACACACTCTCACACAAACTCACACTCACACTCACACACACGCACACACACACTCACACACTCACACACACACTCACACACACTTTATTGTCAAGTATGATTTCACATACGAGGAACACACACACACACACTGACACACACATACACACACACCCACTCACACTCACACTCACACTCACTCACTCACACACTCACACACACACACTCACACACACAGACACACAGACACACACAGACATGCACACACACACAGAGACACATACACACACACACTCACGCACACACACACACACACACAGACACACAGACATACACAGACATGCACACACACACACAGAGACACATACACACACACACTCACGCACACACACACACACACACACACACACACACGGGGTCAAGCCGATCAGATGCGCTCAGAACATGTCGCTGATGAACCATACCAAGTTTCCACACTCGCACACTCACAAACTCACTCGCACACTCACATACTCACACACATACTCACATACACACACATTTACACACACACACACACACACTCTCACATACACACACACACACACAGACACACACACATACACACTCACACAGACACACTCACACACACACTTTATTGCCAAGTATGTTTTTACTTACGAGGAACACACACACTTACACACACATTTTTACACACACACACACACACACACACACACACACACACACACACACACTCTCTCTCTCACACACAGACACACAGACACACACAGACACTCACACACACACACTCACACAGACACACTCACACAGACACACTCACACAGACACACACACACAGACTCACACAGACACACAGACATGCACACACACACACATGCACTCACACACACACACAGACTCACACAGACACACAGACATGCACACACACACACACACACTCACACACACACACACACACAGACACTCACACACACTCACTCACACACACACATTTTACGAATGCAATGCCATATCGCTACAAAACTTGGTATGGTTCATCAGCGACATGTTCTGAGCGCATCTGATCGGCTTGACCCCGGTATCGCTGCTTGCAGCTATATTTATTATTATTATTATTATTATTATTATTATTATTATTATATATTTATTTCTTTTCTCTCTCTTCTGATTCCATACTTCTGTAAAGCTGCTTTGAGACAATGGGAAATTGTTAAAAGCGCTATACAAATAACTGAATTGAATTGAATTGAATTGAATTATTGAGCTTAAACAATGCGTTTTACACGCGAAGTCACTTCTGTTGACACGGTTGTTAAACAGACCTACAGTAAAAGGAGTTGTGGTTGAAGCTTGAACAGCGCGAGGGTTCGCATGAAGCACGTGGTTCACATTATTATTTGACACACGTTATTATTTGCGCGCGCACACACCGCAGCAGGCTCGCCTTCGTGACACGCGCACATCTGACACACACCGTCTTTAATCAGATGCGATCTGATTTGGGAAAGAAAGCTTTTCTAATCATCTGGCACAACCACACCGAGGAATATCTGGAGAAGCCATCAGCACTTTGGGTAACCATTTCTCATTCTTAAGGTTAACCATTAGAAGGAAAACGTTTATGCAGTTATTGCATGTTGAATAACTCGTTTATTTATATTTGCATCGTTATAAATTAGCCTGGCATGTAAGTAAACATATAGCTAATCCAATCTATAAAAGGCAATCCTGTAATTATGTCAGACTAGAAAATAGGGTCGAGAAGGAAAATAAATAGTGAACTTTTTGTAGACATTTCTCTTCATCCATTGCCTCAGACCATAAATCTATATGGTTTAAGACTAAATCCCAATATCCTTAAGATCAGTTTCAACTTCTACACCTTATTCGAACTACATAGATGTACAGATTTGAATGGATTTGTATGCCTTGTAGACTTCTTGTAAGCTTTTCCTGTGTTTAATGCTAAAATGTCAACAGTAAGTGAAACATGGGCATGTAAATGATTATATGTTTGGAGGAAAAGGCAAAAAAAAAAAAAAACACCTGTGTACATCACATTGTGAGTGCTGGATCTTCCTTAGAATTGAAGAGGTGCCAGAACTAACATTGGTAAACATGAATATCTTAAGTGCATCACAGGACACCATGTACACACTCTTTTACACTCTCTTTACAAACATTCACACCTAGTAACAGTTTAGGTGAAGCCAGGTCACTTGGGGACATGGGTAAAATGTTTAACCCGGAGTATTTTTCATTCATTCTGTCATTCAATAATTAACATCTTTATCCTGTTCAGAGTTGTGCTGTGAGCATTAGATGAACCCCCATTTGTAAATGTTTATATACAGTTTATATATTCATACAAATATGTTTTATGTCCTTTGTTAAAATTGATACACAATTTAATTTTGTTGAATTGAACCTTGAATAGGATGCCAGTCAGTTACAGGTCACCATGCATACACACTCATTCACAGCAATCGGACATATGCCGTCACCTGCTGTCATTTCTCTGGGAGGTGTGAGGAAACCAGACAAACCTGGAGGAAAACCACATGGAGACATAAGAGAGACCATTCACAGAAGTCTCACACAGGCTGTAACCTGAACTCAGGATAGAAACTTGGACTCTAGAGCTGTACAATGCCTATATTACCTACTCCCGATGAAATTTTTATGTTTTTTACTTGAATAGTTTATACTGCTGTATTGTCTGATGTTTATAACTTGTGTGTAATTTATATAATAATTTGTTTCAATGCCATTCATTTTTCTTTTTGTTTTGTGTTAAAGAACACAGAAAATGGCAAACAACACCACCTGTCCTTCAATTGATGACTTCCGCAACCAAGTTTATTCTACTGCCTACTCCATCATCACCATTTTTGGCCTGGTGGGTAACGGCTTTGCATTGGTGGTGCTCATCCGGACCTACCGCCAATCCTCTGCCTTCCATGTGTACATGCTGAACCTGGCAGTGGCGGACCTGCTGTGTGTGTGCACGCTGCCTTTCCGCGTTCTTTACTATGTGCATAAGGGCCATTGGACACTGGGGGACTTTCTGTGCCGCATCAGCTCGTATGCGCTTTATGTCAACCTCTACTGCAGCATTTTTTTCATGATGGCTATGAGTTTTACACGTTTCTTGGCCATAGTATTCCCTGTGCAGAATCTGCGCATGGGCACTGAGCGACGGGCTCGAGTGGTCTGCGCTGGCATTTGGGTCTTCATCTGTGCCACCAGCTCTCCGTTCTTGCTCTCTGGTCAGCACTTTGATCCAAAAACGAACAAAACCAAATGCTTTGAGCCACCAGAGGAATCTAGCAGCCTAAAAAAGCTGGAGGTGCTCAATTATTTCTCATTGGTGGTGGGGTTTCTCGTGCCCTTCCTAGTAATCCTGGTCTGCTATGTTGGCATTGTGCGGGCATTATTGGGCAACACTAATGCAATGAAGAGGCAGCAAAACACACGTACCAAAGCAATCCGCATGATTGTGGTTGTCATGCTTGCATTCTTGATCAGCTTCATGCCCTACCATGTGCAACGCACTGTACACCTCCACTTTAAGAAGCAAGGTGCCTCATGTGATGAGATCAACTCCATGCAGAAGTCAGTGGTGATCACACTGTGCCTGGCTGCTGCAAACTCCTGCTTCGACCCCATGCTTTACTTCTTTTCGGGGGAGAATTTCCGTAATAGGCTCTCCACTTTCCGCAAGGCATCAGTAAATTCCCTGAATATGAAGCGCAACCGCAATTTGCCATCATCTGCCCATCCTTTACAGCAGAGCGAGCATGAGAAATGCATTAGCTCGAGCAAACTGGGGTAGAAATGAAGATAACAGTGCCTCCTAGCTAAAAGAATAGGAAAGCAATGAGAAAGCAGGGTGTGGTTGGATTTTATTTGATGTCATTAATAAATGGCATTAACCCTGCCATTAAGTTTAACCCTAACCTTTTCATACGAATTCAGTTGTAAAAACGGCTCCCTTATGGAATTAAAGAGACTCGTTGAACTGTTACTTATTGTGGTAAATCAGGATTAACCTGAAGTTAAAGGTAGGGTGGTCGGTGAAGGAAGTGCAGTATTATTATGGTTTAAGAAGTCATTCAACAGGATTATTGAACTTTCATTTTCTGTATTTTAATTAGCAAAAAAATTAAATTGAAATGAAGATAAAGGCTTATACAGAGTGTATATAACTAATTATAAACAGACTAATGCACAAAACAGTAGCGTGCTTACAAAATAATGCATATACTGATTTATTGATGCAGCTTTCAAACTGTAAGTGTCAGATTGTTTGGTCAATCTGCTTTTTTGTGTTCTATTAATATATGTTCTTATTATTAATGATTAGGGCTATCATACTTATATTTTACAATGTATTTACTGTACATATGTTAATGACTGCAAATGTTAATGGTTTGTGTATGCATTGTGCAAATACTCAAGGCATATTTATATACAACTTTTTTATACCAGATACCCAACAGCCTCATTCACATCTAGGGTCAAATCAAAGATGCCATAAACCTCCCATGTTATTTGGGACATGGGTATTGTAAGATAAGCCAAACTCAAAAAAAAAAAAAAAAAAAAAAGACTTGTGGTCTCTGGATCTTAAGCTAACATTGACCTGTTATTGTAAACCATTTCTGTTGTAAGGTATATTCTAAATGTTAGGAAAGGAAGGGTTTGGAGCAGTATGAGTTTTTTTTGGTGTGGATTTTAAGCAGTAGTCTGGCTGGAAATTTTGCTGAGACCTGGCAACTCAGTTCAAAAGGTTATATTACTACAGTGGACTGTTATTAGTGCGTCATCATTAAGTTCAGGTTGTATTTTACCGACATCTAGTGGCTGAAATGGTAACTCCATAAAATTCTAGATTTGAACGGTACATTTCCCTACGTCTAAAACCCCATACAACCTCCTTCATCCCAAATCAACAGATTGCTAGCCTTAGTGCTCTTTGAATACATGTTTTCTTGAATATATGTACTAAAATTCAATCGAACAGTATAATATGTCATACTATTTAGTATAGCTGATAGTAATTAGTCTATTATAACGTAGCTTTAATTAGAAGGTCTGAATTTGGGGTTTATCCGTTGCCTTAAATAACACAAATATTCTGGTACTTACTAAATTGTTTTGGTAATTTAGAATATTTAAGGATTTTGATTTTTTATTTTTAAAGTCCACTGATTAGTTGTCACAGTTCACAACTTCAGAAAATTGTTAACATGGCGTATGCTATTTTAGTTTTATTTGAAAGGTCAAACAAATCAACGTAAAACTAAAAGTCTTTCCAAAAGACTGGTTTGTTTCTCATTTTACTGTGACATTTGCAAATATTGTAGATCATTTGTTTGTGTTTTTTGTACTGTTGCTGTGAAAGAAACAACATACAAGTAAGATCTCCATTGAATATTGTACACTATTAGGCTATTTGTGGCAATAAAAACTTGAAACATTAGACAAAACCATCTTAAGGATTTATCAATGTTCTGTACCGTTTATCCTATGTAGGGTCTTGCAGAGCCAGAAGCCCATCGATGGACAATGGGCTTGGACAGGGTGGCAACTCATCACAGGGCACGATTACAAACACTCATCCACACACACTGCTTTGGACTGTGGAGAAAACCAGGGTCCCCGAAGGAAACTCCTAAAGAACAGGGAAACCATGTAAGCTCTGTGTACACAGGGTGGAGGTGGTAATAAAACCCCCAACCCCAGAGGTGCTAGGCAAACGCTCTAAACCCACCAAATTCCATTTTATTTACATTTACAGCATTTAGCAGACGCCCTTATCCACAGCGACTTACATTTTTATCTCATTTTATACAACTGAGTAATTGATGGTTAAGGGCCTTGCTCAGGGGCCCAGCAGTGACAGTCTGGTAGACATGGGAATAGTGTTAATTTCGTCACCTATTTTTAATTTAGTCTTAGTCTTAGTCTTGTGCCAAATGTCCTTGTTAGTTTTAGTCATATTTAGTCATTCACATATCTTTTTTGTTAGTCTTAGTTTTAGTCGACTAAAAGTCCCGTCATTTTAGTCTAGTTTTAGTCAAAAAATTGTAGCTTGACAACATCTGGAATCTATTGTAAGAATAAATACGAGGCCTCATTAAATGCAATAATATCAGGAACACAAGTGTTTCAGTGGAAATAAATAACTTAATGAAAAGCCTAAGATCAAAACTGTAGGTGTATATGTATGTATTGCACACACCATTATTGATGATATTTGGAGCAATATTACATGTAATTGTTAAACTTGATTTCCTTACATATACATTTGTTTTTAAGCCTAATTATTAATTTTGATTATGATGTGATTGTGACAGGGGCGTGGGAAGAGGTTTCAGGTTGGGGGTGCTGAGTTTTTTCTGTCACCACTCTTGAATAAGAAACAATATCAAGGCTATAAATCTTGTCAAAACTCCGCGAATCACAAAAGTATCAGTGAGAAGTTGAGAACACTCGTTTAAACAGTGCATACACTCGAACTTGACTGCACATGACATTTTTTACTTTATTGATGCTGCTTTTAATCGTAATGCAAAGACCGGTCATCGGGACATAAGCTGTCATGTACAATAAAAGAGCCTGCGCAGCGACAGGAAATATAATTTAACACAAAAAGCCACCTAGACGGTGGACTTACGCTCAGGAGTTTTTTTTTGTTTGTTTGTTTGTTTGTTTTTGAGCGGCGTGTGGACGAATTCTTTCTATGCACACACTATTTTATTTCTTGATAACAGACCGCTGCGAACTATAACACACCGTTGCCATGAAAAAGAGCGTTGCCATAGACACACAGGATTCTAACCGTGGAGACGGAGCGCACTATTTTCTTTAGAGGAAATAATACAATTGTTTTTAAATCAATAAACTCCTTTTTAAATCATCATTTTGTGTCAAATTATTGATTTATTTGGTAGGTAGCAATATAATAAGCGGGATCCGCTTCGCGGACCTGTAACTTGAGCAACAGCGCGAAGCCGCGAACTCGTGAATATTTTAAAGGCGTAACAGCTGATGAAAAAGCAGAGACAATTGTAGACGAAAATGAAGAGAGATTTTATCTTAGTTTTTATTTTATACAAAACATTTTCGTCTCGTCTTTTTTCGTCAACAATAATGCATGTTAATTTAGTCTTAGTCAGCATTTTTGGACAGTGAGGCAGTCTTGTCATCGTCTCGTCTTAGTCATGAAAAAAAGGTTGTTGACGAACATATTCCGTCTCGTCTCGTCTGACGAAATTAACACTACATGGGAATCGAACTCACAACCTTCCGTTTGGTGGCACCTTAACCACTAGGCTACCACATCCACATTACACACACCACAAAAATCTTTTAGATATTATTTTTTTTATTCTGTTAAGGAAAAATATTGATTTTCAATAATTCTATAAATTAACATAGAAAGGGAAAATGTCTTATTAGGCCCGACACATCTAAAATAAGTCAGTAACATTTGACATCACTTCCTTGCCAAGACCTTTTGCCCCTAAAAGATTACATGGTATTTATTATTAAAAACACGATGGCCTACATCACAGGGCATAACACAAAGGCTCAAATCGCATTGTTTAATCAGTAAATAAGGCGGTAGGCTGAAAGCAATCGTGAAACGTTGTAAATTCAGACGCCCGCGTTTTCTCTTCAGACTTTCCTCCTTCCTCCCACTATGGGAAGACCCTGGTCAGGCTTACGGAATTTCGCCTGCACTGCGCATGCGCCTGCAGAACCTGATGGCGATGTAGAAGCGCGAGATCGGGAATTCACCTCAGATGTCTCCTCTTTCAGCCAAGTGGCGGTTGTGGTGGGGATGAACGCAATCAAGTAGACTTAACGGAATAACGAGGATCTCGGGGACGGATTCAAATCGATTTGCGACCCATCGCCACCTCGTGTAATCACATGCGAGCGTCTGCGTCGTCCATGTCTTCTCCGTTCCGGCACTATTGCGGTAGGCAAACGACTATTTCCTCTGTTCACACATGTATCGAAACGGCGCGGCTTTAAAAGCGACGCGTTTGGGGTCCTGTCCAATTCCCATTTCCACACTGCTCCCTCCTTATGGTCACCGACTCAGACTACGCCCTGTTCGTCATTAACTGACCCTCATCATTTTCCCAACTTCCGCTTGGATCCGAGGACTTCAGGGGAAAAAAAACAAACCAAAAAAAAAAAAACATTTAATGAGTATTATTTATTTCCTTTTAACTTTAACTTATAACACGACATCTGTTTGTTGTTACAACGTTACAAAAACAAAAACGTTAGTTAGTTTCCGAGTGTAATTCTTTCTATCCAGCAGTGTACTGTGTCGCTGTACACGGATTAAATCCGAGGACGTGGCAACGCTGTGTTTATTTTATTGACTGGATGCAGCTACAGTCATGTATTTATTCTGTTCAGTGACCAAGTCAACACCTTTACACCAGCTGTGTGTTTTAGTTCAGCTTGGTTTTTAATGGTTGTGTGTTTATTTACATTCATTCATTTTTTAATAATAATAAATAAAAATTGTTTTAGCATCAGTAGTGACCGTACAGGATAGTTTTGTTCTACTGAAATTGTGATACTTGAAGACAAGTTTTGCTAAACAAAGCTAATAAATCACCAACTAAACAGTAGAGCCATAATGATGGGGGGGGGGGGGGGGGTAATGGGGGAAGACACACTCAAATGCTTGTGTTATATAGCAAATAAAAGGATTTGCTTTTACATCAATATTGCACCATTATACATGAAGACGTTTATTTAACACACAAGAATATAGAGGAAACTGAATATTCATGCCAATTTAAAAGTTTCAGGAAGCAATATTTGCATTAAAATGTAATGCAGACTTCAATTATAATTTGTAACAGTTAAAAAAATACTGATGATGAAAAAAGATGATAAAAAATACTGATTAAAAAAAAGATTAAAAAAAAGGATAAAAATACTGATGATAACTCGGAAACTTTTACTCTGACGATTTAGAAGAATATCAATATTATATTGTCATATTTAGCAGATCTGCTAAAGAAGAGCCTATGATAATGTTCATCAGTATCATGAACAAGCTGTAATGATGTACTAGCTGTTGAAACACCAATAAAACAATAAAACAAGGATGAAAATGCAGAACCCCAGTCCCCAATGACTGTTGTTCAACATGAAAAAATGGTGGTTCAACAGGTAGTACATCATTTCAGTTTGGTCTGTTCTCACATCTCTGCAAATACAGTGGGTAGATTCAAGGCAGCGTGAATCCACCTACTAATGTTATTATACATAACATAATACAATAATTATCAGTTCTCATCATATCTATAGAGTAGCATGAATAGTGCTTGGAATAGCTTAGTAAACTCTTAAAACAATGCGAGTGTTAATAAATCGTTCCTTAGACACATGTCAAGTCCTGTTCTGTCATCATCCCAGTTCCAAGGCAATGATTTGACACAGTAAAAATTCCCACTGAATGAACCCTTGGAGGTTGAATTGATACCTACAGGGGTATATTAGTTTGCACAGTGTTCATTTAGGTCCAGATGGATGTGTGCTGTAGGTGTTCATTCAGAGCTGTGGACCCTGTTATTTTGTTTTGCAGGTCTCTGAGGTCTTGTACAGGTCTGATATGAGGGAAAATGTGTGTTTGTCAGAGGAAAGGAGTGTGTGTGTGTGTGTGTGTGTGTGTGTGTGTGTGTTTGACTACTAGGGTTGGGAACCGAGAACCGGTTCTTATTCAGAACCGCTTCTGTTTTTTAACAGGAACCGGAACCGCGCGGAATTTTTTAGTTTCGGTTCCAAATGCGGTTCCGATGCGATGACGGGCAAAGCGCTGGGAGCGGTCACTTTAAATAGCCATGTCTTACCTCATGAATATTAATTGTTTTACAGTCACGCAACCAAATTAACGCAGCTTACCACAGAAATCAGTCACTCGCGCTGCTGTGCTGAGGTACGCTTTGTGTTAAACATGTCTAAAAAAAAGTCTAAAGTGTGGATTAATTTCCAAAGCTACAACAAGAAAGCAAATCTACCCCATCATAAAAAAACAAAAAATAAACAAAAACACATTTTCCAAAAATAAATGTTGTAGTACAACTATCAGGACATCAGTGATGTGTGTTCTGAGTTTGGTGACAGTAAAGTGTATTACAGTAAAGTTATTGATTTTTTAATATTATGAAAAATCATAAAAAATAAACAAAAACACATTTATCCCAAATAAGTGTTGTAGTACAACACTCAGGACATCAGTGATGTGTGATCTGAGTTTGGTGACAGTACAGTGTATTACAGTAAAGTTATTGACTGTTTTTTTTTTTTCGCTTTTCGGGTTTTGCACTTTGCTGACGGTCCCTTGGAATCTGTCTCTTAGGTGTTCGCACATAGACACTTATGTATTTTGTCCAACGCAGAGGAAAGCTGATATTGAGGAAACCTGGGTTGTAGCTGCATTGTAGCTGCCTCTCTACATTACTACAATAAAAAAGAGGCGTTATTTGTGTAATAAGAGTGTTTAGGTCAGGAGTTATTGACTCGGGAAACTCGAATCTGTGAATATGGAGCCAACTTTACTTAAGTCCCTCTGAGAGGGTTTTCTCCACAGCTGGAGATACAATAAGCCAGGAAAGGTCTCGTCTTCTCCCAGAGAAAGCAGACATGTTAATTTTTCTTCAGAAAAATTGCTAACTGTTTTGCTAAGTTGTAATTCTGGATGTTAAATTTGATGTTGGATTTATTTAAATTTAAATTGATATGAATTGAAATGCTCTGTTTAAAATATTTAAAGAGTGATTAATAAACACAAATGGAATTGTTTAAGTATTCTGCATTATTTTACACATTTCTTTTATTATGGATTCGGAATCAGAACCGGGAATCGTAAGGCAGAACTGGAACCGGAATCGGAACCGGAAAATTCCTTTTGATACCCAACCCTATTGACTACAGAGTTGATCAGTTTAATTCCATACCAGGACCATGAGACTCTCTGTACAGCAGCTTACATTGGGAAAAGAAAAAATATATATTTATCTTAGACTTGATATAAAGTTGGGTTATTTTTGGACATGACTAATGATGTCTTCCAGAAGAGGGTAGAAGGAAGGAGAGAGGTGTGGCTACAGGAAATCGAGATTCCCCATTTCAGCATCTTTTGTCAGACAGGGGTTTGGTTTCCTCCATGCCCCATGCTTGGTGTCACACCCTTCAAAGCCTGGCCTCACTCTGGATGCCCCGAGGGCATTTTCACACTCTGATCTCATTCTTTCTGCTTCCCTTGTTCCCTCCCTGTGACACAACTGTAATGTTTCAGTAAAGCTGATATGATCTAGGGGTTTGTACTATTCATTTTTAGTAGTCGACTAGTAATTAAAAAAATAGTAGCTGACGAGTCGTCCGAAACCGTTTCAGAGCATCACTATTTTAGGCTGTTTTATTAGTGCAGTTAATTTCTGATAATCAAAAGCAAGGAATGTGTCCAACCGCACTTCAGTTAACAGCTACAAATGGCATTTCCAGCTTCAGTAGGTGTGTTGAGTAAGTTGTCTATTCATGCACTGTTTATACTATTTTGCATTATAAATAGTGTGAGTAATAACAAGATGAAGTGTACTTTAAATACTTGGTTGATGCTCTTATTGAAGTGAAAAGCAAGGTTTGCAACGTTAGACACTTCATTCATATATAGTGTTAGGGGGCAGGGCTACCAGGTGCTGATGCTGGACGAGGAAACATTTTCAAGATGGCCGAAGACAGTCTAGTTTAAAAATTTACCACATTCTGCTAAATGCTATATCCTGGGATTTTACTTCCTGTTAATTAAAAATATATGGAACAACATGTTCCATTTAAGCTGATACTACATTTTTAAAACTCCTACACTAGACAGAAGAGTACATAGGGCATCATGTGTAGTAGAAGCCATTTGGCAGCTAGTGTTTTTGGCACTATTAATGACAGAAATAAATCAGTGCAATAAATGTACAAAATAATCAATATGTGCATTAAGTTACACAGAATTACATCATGTGGTTGCTAATTTTGAGTTACACTCATGTTGATGACCTGGAGGCCCAGTTGCATCTGAAACTGAGAACGTGCAGTGTGGAATCTCATGTCTGTCAATAGAGGCCTTTCTTATAGCTCATTCACTAGTCTTCTTTGGATGTAGTGTGGCTGTGTCTACAGCAGTAAACTGGGACTTTTTTCCCATCAAGTTCAGCCCCAGCCTCAGCAGCGTCAAAAAAAGAGTCTGGGTCAGACTAAACTTGCTTAGTGGATCAGGAAATGTGGCAGTGAATGAACTAGTGTGCAGATATTAAATACAGTGTAAGGCTTTTATCGAAAAGGTTAGCTTTAAATAACAGAAATTTCTGCAGAAGGAATTCCAAAACAACTTGTCTAAAACTCTACAACAATAAAACTGGTATCTAATAATTACAATAAAGTTCCATTAAAGCAAAGTATCATTGTAGATACAGTCAAGCCCGAAATTATTCATACCCCTGGCAGATTCTGACTTAAAGTTACTTTTATTCAACCAGCAAGTTTTTTCTTGATTAGAAATGACACAGGCTTCTCCCAGAAGATAATAAGACGATATACAAGAGCCATCATTGTGGAAAAAAATATTGCTCATCTTTTATTTACATTTGAACAAAAAGTGGCATGTCCAAAATTATTCATACCCTTCTCAATAGTCAATAGAAAAGCCTTTATTGGCTATTACAGCAATCAGACACTTGCTATAATTGCTGACCAGCTTTTTGCATCTCTCCATTGGTATTTTTGCCCATTCATCTTTAGTGATGAGCTCCAACTCTTTCAGGTTGGAGGGTCTCCTTGCCATCACCCTGATCTTTAGCTCCCTCCAGGACTCTGGCTGGGCCACTGAAAAACGTTAATGTTTTTGTCTGCTAACCATTTCTTCACCACTTTTACTTTGGGTGCTCTGAGTCGTTGTCGTGCTGAAATGTCCACTGGTGCCCAAGGCCAAGTTTTTTCTGCAGACTGCCTGATGTTGTTCTTGAGAATTTTGATGTATTGCTCCTTTCATGGTGCTGTTTACTGTGAATACGTTCCCTGGTCCACCAGCTGAAAAACACCCCCAAAACATCAGGTTTCCACCACCACAGTGGGGATGGTTTCTTAGGGTTGAAGGCTTCTCCTTTTTTACGCCAAATAAAAGCTACATCATTGTGGCCAAACAATTAAATTTTTGTTTCATCTCCTAGTTTAGTCTTGCACACTGACAAATTCAGCTGTTTTTGTCCGTGTGTCTCGACTGCAGTCTGTGTCTAGTGAATGTACATTAGATGAGTCAGGAGTGTTTGGACATTTGACCATCAGATCCATATGTGCTTATTGAACATCCCATTCTGGATTAATTCTCCTTCTCTAATAACCTCCATTCTTCTGAGAAGACTTGCCACCAGATTTTGGAGGACGGCTGTGGGGATTTGTGTTCGTCACAATTCGTGGCAGAGGTGTTCAGTGAGGTTGAGGTCAGGACTGTGTGCTAACCACTTGAGTTGTCTTCATGGAGATTGCTTGGTGCACAGGAGCAATGTCATGATTAAGCCTCTGTGTTCCAGTGAAGTGGGATCTTAATGCTAAAGCATATAGAGACATTCAAGACAATTGTGTGCTTCCAACTTTGTGGCAACTTTGCAGTTTGGGGAAAAGCCATATTTTTGCCAATGTAGTTTTATTTGTTTCTTATTATTTTTAAATGATAGAACTCTCATTGAAGATGAATACTATGTTTAGTTATTCAACCCCTAGTTTGAACCTAATTGTCTACAGAGATTACCAGGTGTATAGGGTGGTGGTGAAAACGTCCTCGGGATCTTTTATCATACATCCGCTTGTTATCGTGAGTCGGTCAGCGTTACACAAGCACTGACTACGCTTTCAGGAGTGTCACATTGAACTGGATTGAGTCATTCTCATAACATTGATTTTATTTTGTCACACAAGTCACTTCACTCTTTGCCCAGATGTGATTTTTAAGAAGCCAAAAAGCTAGTGAGCATCAACAAGCCCAAATGTATTATCGTGTCAAAGAATAAAGGATCAATAAAGTCATCACTCATCAACAAAATGGCAAGCTATCAATAATATTATGATATTGGCACAAGTCTACGCAGGACTGAACAGGGCTGGAGGTGCTTCATTCAAGAGCATCTGTTGAACAGAGGCAAATGGAACGAAAGAGCGGACGCCACTGTCAAAGAGTTATTGTGTAGCACTGGTGCCCTTGGCTGAGGGGTGCCTGGCACTGCCAGGGCTCTTCACCCACAATCCCACACTAAGCTCTCACCACTTATGGGCCTCCTTTAGTGGGAGAGTAACCGAAAGATAAAGAGACACACAGGTACCGAGGCTTTATAATTCACATAATAAAAAAAAAAAACAGGAATATGAAACTGAATCTCGTTTACAACTGAACCAAACATTTTCATAGCCGAATTTATCCTTGATATTAGCAGTGGACACTATTCAACCATATGCTAATATAACCACACATGAAATTTTTCTTGCTACGGTTTCAAAAGTTGACTTTTGCAACGGCGCAAATGTCAAAACCGTTATGAAAGCATGATTTCAGCAGCTGCAGGAGTCGGAGCTGTGCTATAGCCAGCTTATGTACATTCACGATGGAGAATAGATCACGACTGTACATTTAGTCATTTAATGCCAGCAGGATACAGTAATCAAAAATATACTGTAAACATATCTACTAGCCATTTCCTCACTTTTTAAGTGGCATACAAATGCAGGATTCAACTGATCTGAAAGTTCAAGCTCTTTCAAGGAGCTCTTTTGTTGAGCAACTGAATTTTGTATTATTTACTTCACTGTAAATATTTCTACAGTTATTGATTGTAATTTATTTTACTTTACAAATTTAGTCATATTGGTTAGCGACTGGGACAGTAACAGAGATGAGGTTGTTGAGGTTCTTTTTAGGAGTGACGAGGATGGACAGGATTAGGAACGAGCACATCAGAGGGACAGCTCAAGTTGACTGTTTTGGGGACAAAGGTCAGAGAGTTTAGATTGAGATGGTTTGGACATGTACAGAGGAGGGAGATGGTTATATTGGTAGAAGGATTTTGGACATGAAGCTGCCAGGTGAGCGGTCAAGAGGAAGGCCATAGAGGAGATATATGGATGTGTTAAATGAGGACATGAAGGTAATTAGTGCAGGAGTAGAGGATGCTGAGGATAAAGTTAAGTGGGAACAGATGATTCACTGTGGCGACCCCTAACGGGAAAAGCCGAAAGTAGAAGAAGAATTTTTTACAGAGTGTTAGCCTAACTTTAAAACCTGCTACACCACAGTACTGTTGAATTCTCAGTGCCGATCGGTCAAAAGGCGTCGACTGATGCCTGTAACAACACGGCTTTTCTATCAATGCACTCGTTTATATCTTATTATTCTTACTACAACCATATAACAACTGACATCACAGACATTTCCTATAGCCTATAGTCTCCAGTGTCAGCATTCTGTAACAGTCAGAGTCAAAGCTTGACCTGGAGAGATCAAGATTTTTTTGTCACAGCACATATTTTTGTCTTAATAAGTAGGAGAGGTGTGAGAGGGGAATGGCTATTTATAGCTGCTATAATGTAAGCGATAACAGGAAGTAAAGTGTTTTTGAGGGAGTTACACAAAATTAAACAGATCTATAAATGGATAAACACATGGTGTTCTTTAATAATTAAAGAAAATGTCTAATTCATTGTGAGAATGCTGTGGTAGAAGTGAAAAGTACTTCAAGATGTGCGTTTTTTGGAAAATAATGAGCTTTATGGAAACAACTCCCCAAAACACCATGACAATGCAGATTATTTTCATTTGCGGCCGCAAAATGATAACCTCCTGGAGGGAGTGCAGAACGTAAGCGTAAGAGCTCAGACTGGTGTCATTTATTCCTCGCAGGTTACATTTATTTAATACTGTACACTTCATACCAAATAAACAGAAGAAGAAAATTAGCTTAGACAATTAGATATTGATAAATCTGATAGGAATCCTGACTTTCTCCTGGCCTGCTCGCTCTCTCTCTCTCTCTCTCTCTCTCTCTCTCTCTCTCTCTCTCTCTCTCTCTCTACCCACACTCAGCATCCTATAGGACAGCAGATTAGTTTGTGCTTGATACCCACCAGGGACGTGCGTGTGGTCCGAGCTCTACAGCGTGCACAAGCACAGGTTGTTTGGTGCTCTGGCGTCATGCAGGCATTTATGTCACATCGCGCGTGTTCCCCTTGTTTCCTGTTTACAGCCTGGGATGAATTTTCTACTGACGAGTGTGGAGTTATTGACTCCAGATGGGAAACCTAGCATGAGTTTGGAGCGACAGAGAAAAAAAAGACTCTTTACACATCACTGCACTCTGTTTAATCAGACTTTCCAGTTGTGAAGAAGGCTTTGACTTTTGCAGAAGACTGTATAAAGGTCAAATATGTTCAGATATGAAGGAAACAATTCAGCATCACACACAACAAAACCTCCCCTCACCCCCACTGGGAGATTTCTCAATCTGTGTATAAAAGCTAGGCTGATTTCAAACCCAGATCACAATGTGGAATATCAGTTTGCTTCTTTGCCTTTAGGGAAAAGTGCATGTTTAAATGATTCTTGAAATCATAAACTTCATGAAATATCTAGAGACACGAAATTTCAGTAGTGAAATAAACCTGTTCTTAGTGCAGCTAATACAGGGGGTAAGTTTCAGAAGTACTAACCAGTACTAGCAACTTCAACCCATCGATATTCATCGCAAAAATATGTAAAAGTATGTATTTTGAAACATTATTGCTGCTATGAATCGTGTACGAGTTTGTCAGCACGAGATCGCTGGCGTGAGACCGGGAGAACACGAGGAGCTTCACAAAGATGAAGACGAGCACTGCTCACAAGATCACTGATCAGAGTGGGAAAAAAAATCAATCATGCTCAGAAGCACACAGGATGCTATGGTTAATATGATGAAGCTAACTTCATTTGCTGTAGCTAGCTGTCAGTAACAAGTTCAGAAAACATAGCCTTGTGTTCTATTAGCTACATTCAAACAAATAGTTTCTGTTATCAGCATCAACAGCGTTCATGATGGATGTCACGTCACACTGTCTTTGATTAGAGATTCTTCTGGCTGGATGGATGGATGGATGGATGGATGGACGGATGGATGGAAATAGATAGAAAGATCTATATGCAAAGGTGAATTGTGTAATGACAATGCAGATATATCAAAACTGATTTTATTTTTATTTTGTTTATTTAATTAATAAAATATCATGAAGCAAACCCATTCAAACCCCCAAAGTGTTCAAACCAATTCTACACTGGTTTGCTATCTGTATTTCTCCTTTATTTGATCATTGAACTATATTAATGGTTGGGTTTGTTGAGAATGTTAAGACAGGGTTTAGGAAAGTACAGTGTGAAACGTATAGTGTGAAAAGATTATTAATAACCAGGGTTAATTGTTAAACCTGGGTAAAGTATGAACAGCGTGAAACCTCACTATAACTAAAAGAAGCTATGGTTAAATGGAGAAACTGAAAGTTTTTTCAAACAGAAAGAAAAAGCAATGAAACTTTTGGCCAGTTCCTGTTATTTCACCAAAGTCACGGAAACTTATTTATTCAGACGACTATCTCAGCTTGTCTCGGACGTTTTCCGACCAGGATAAGCCGAAAGCCGGTTTAACGAACACTGTCGTTTAAACAAATCCGTAAAAAAATAAAAACATGGTTGCTAAGTGCAATTTCCTCTCACAGTTAAGATTAGGCTGCGTTCAACACGTCCAGGGTCTATAGCAAATCATCGAACCGTAATAATCTTATGGAAACGAGTTAGTAATGTGATGTCGGCTGTCAAAACATCCACACGTCAGGATCAGCATCAGAACAGGATGAAGTGTGTGTACACTCTGAGAACACTCTTTTGATGTTTGAGGACAATTTAAAAAAGAAACGGTTTAATGGCTCTGTAAAACATTGCTAACAAGAACTTTAGTCAACAGAAGAGATTATTCCAAACCGGGTGGTGAATGCAGAGCAAGTGCAAACAACTAAACGTTTGAGTTGGAAAAAATCCAAAAAAAAAGTCAAAAACAGACTATGCGTGATGCTGTGGTACAAACACTACCAACAGTTTGACAACGTACCCGATTCAGCTACGTACAGATATTGATCATCTTTCCGATGTTTACTTTTATTACTATTATGTTTTAATTTCATTTCATTTGTATGATCATTGTGTGCTTGTTCGTATAAACGGCTGCTGTTTGTTAACCCTGCACGTGTTGTGACGCTGCCTGGCTTGTCCTATGGAAATTCTGCAGCTGTCAGCTGTATATCGTATGAAATATATCTTCTTAAGGGTTCTCAGTGTGCCACACGTTTTAAACTTTATTCAGAAGATGAAATGGAGGCCACAAACATATAATACACAGATCTCCAAAAAAAAAAGAAAAAAATTAGTCCTGTGTTTTGCTCCAATGTATTAAACGTCTTTCTTTCTCTTCTCTTTTTCATCTCATAGGAGTTGATGTCAATGAACTCTCTCTTCAGCTATGATGACAGATCAGCACCTCCCACATTTGGAGGCCACGCCCATGCTGGCTGAAATGCACCTCTACCCGCACATGCTCAGCCGAGACGGCATGCAGCAGGTGAGTGAGGCGGTGCAAAGCAGGCAGAGATCTTCAGATAGCAAGCTCTTTGCTTCTTCAAAAGCCAAAGCTTACTCAGAATAATTTTCCTAATGCATTCAAATCTTCCTTCTGCGATTATTGAGCGTATACATATGTATTTATACTCAATATAATCATACAGAATTACGGAGACTATGTGTACATTGTTCTCAGTCTACATATACATGTAGTGTATATAATACAAGTGTTCCTATATTTTGGCAAACCAATGACTTTTAGTGGCATCAAAGCTGCTGCGTCTACGAAGATACACAGACGACTGCATCCTAGACAATCGTGTGCTTCCGAATTTGTAGCAGCACTTTGGACAAGCTTTTATCTGATTCCATGGTGCACATTGCTCATACTTTAGATACTATTAATCCTGTTAATTTGTTGTCTGATTTTTCACACTGTACATCACTAAACACCAGGTTAACGCACTTGTTTGCATATTTGCGGTGTCAACAACCACGACTGGATCAATACGACGAAGGATCAGTTTAAATTGTCTCGTGCTTTTGCATCAGTGAGTATGGCTTCTGAGACTTACAAAGGCAAGAAAACAATAAACAAATAAAAATATTTATGTGGAGTTTCTGCGACTTTACAGAGGAAAACATCTAAAGATCTACAACAAAGCATCAAATTCTAGATTTTAGAAATAATATCAGTCTTTTCTTTCTCTCTCTCTCTCACTCACTCACTCACTTTCACTCTCACTCTCTCTCTCTCTCACTCACTCACTCACTTACACTCTCACTCTCTCTCTCTCTCTCTCTCTCTCTCACTCACTCACTCACTCACTTACACTCTCACTCTCTCTCTCTCACTCTCTCTCTCTCTGTCTCTCTCTCTCTCTCTCTCTCTCTCTCTCTCTCTCTCTCACTCACTCTCCTAAGCTGAATGTTACACAGCATCAGCATCACACCAGCTGATAATTTAAAGCTTCATATGTAAAACAGATGTGTTTTTTTTTTTACTGCAGAATCGCTCTAGAAAACCACCGTCCAGCTGAGCTCTTGCGCTCGGCCCAGTTTCCGTCTGCACAGCTGATAATGTTTTTCCACACTGCTGTCTGTACTGTCCCTAAAACAAGTAGTGGAAATGCTAGTTTTCCCTTTCTGCCAGGGTTTAGGCTTAAATTGTTTATCACATTATTTTAAAAAATTCTTCAAAATTGGGGCTAGAAATAATAAAATATTGCACAAGCCTAGTTCAAAATGTCCTTGAGGTAATAAGGAGATTGTTGCCTGTTCTTTAGTTTCGTTTTGTTGACATTTCTAGATTTATATTTGTCCTGAGATTGTTATGTCATCCTACGCCGCTCTCCTATTGGTCACTTCTACACAAGTGTAATAGCAGCAGTGTCGTTCGTACAGACATCGAGTCGCACCAACGAAGCAACCGGAGATCATTCGTCCTTACAGAGAGCGACACGAGCTACAGAAACCGTCTGTGACTAGACATGGGCGTGTTGATCGTTTCCAGCTATTTTCACATTCTGCATTCTCAGACCACTGAACTCAAGTCATTGGCAAAGATTTCTAGTGTAGCGTGTCAGGGTGAAAATCCCACAGTGGAAAGCAGACTTTATTCTAACATGAATTATTACCAGCTGAAGCGGCTCATGTCTGTCAGTGGGATTTGATTGTGTGGGTGGTAAACTGGAGCAGTGCTTGTTCACCATTCTGTATTTATATATACAGATACATATATTTAGTGTGTGTGTTGTTTTTTTTTTTTTTTTACTTTTATCAATTTATCAGTCTGTTCTGCTTTTAACCACAGTGGATTCCTTCATTTTAAAAATTTTAAGAAGCAGCTATTTGAACAGTTTTGAGACAAAACTCCAGGTCATCTGAGTGCTTCGAATGTAGCCAAGCTGAGACGAGAGAGGAGAGGAGCGAAGTGTCTGCATTCCTCACAGCCAAGCTCTGCCAACAGAATTTCCAGGAAGAGGAGGCGAAAAGGGGGGGGAAAGGGGCTGGAAGTGTACACATCCGGAACTCGGGTCCTGATAGCCTCCGCTGATGGGAGGGTGGCTGTGTGTGTGTGTGTGTGTGTGATAGAGAGTGGTTGTGATTGTTTCTCATACACACACACACACACACACACACACACAGAAACACAGAGTGGTTGTGATTGTGTCTGTGTGTGAGAGGAGAGACAGGGAGTGAGAGAGAGAGAGAGAGAGAGAGAGAGAGAAAGACAGAAAGTGGTTGTGTGGGGGGTGTGTGGGGGTGTGCTCTTCTCAGCATGTGTTTCTTTTTCACAGTTGTTCTCATCAGCGTGTGAAGCAATAGTTACTCTGCCGTTTTGCAGCGTTTATTGTTTTACAGACTTTCTACAAAAAGTTTAGTGAAAAATAAAAGTGCCCGAGTTTCACTGTGCATCATTTATTACAAAGGATTTTCACAGACTAGGAGATAAAGCAGTGTAAAGTAGACTTTCAGCGATAAAATAAAGGTCCCGTCGAGTAGAAACAGATTACAGCAAAACAATATAATATCGCACTTAGACACAACGTCAAGTGTAAAAAAAAATAAAAAGTCTTTTATTTGCATTCAGTAAACCTTAGCAAACATGGTAAAGCTAGGTTTATTAAGTAATGTGTGATTGTGGCCCGATGCGTTCGCGCCATGTGAAAAAGCACAGCCCCATGAAGGAAGAAAAACAGTGTGGGGGGAATCTTTTATTCATTCATGGCTCCCCCTTGAAAAAGAAAGCCACATTCCATGCCTGCTTTCCCATCGTTTGGCCTCCAGATCAAAGCGTGCTGCGAGCTCAAAGGCCACACAAAGAGCAGGAACGAGAGCTCGGCTTGAGACGTGGCTTTTGAGCAACTTTATCTCCTTGAGAGCGACCGGCAGATTAGCCTTGAACAGTCCAGGTCACCGCGCCTTACCACGCTGTCCATCAGTCCTGACACGGGGAGGAAGGAGAGCCAGCGTCAGCTTTCAGTCCTTGTAGTTTTCCATTACGTTCTCCATCCCCAAGCTCCACAACACAACTCCAACAACTTCCCATACACCGGAACAAGCATACCTGATGAAGTGAATGTACATAAGCAATTAGCTATTCATTAGCCGAACGGAGCTGGACTTTGCTGAAAGGCATTATACGGATATACGATTATTCACCCTAATTAAGCCTCAGTGACTGGGGTGAATGACTCAACCCGGGCAGTGACTGAACTTCCCAGCACTCCCACGCACACTTTACCAGAAGCTGTTTCTACTAACACTGCGGATCAGATGCTATTTCTTTTTTCCTTCACTTTGTGCTCGTTGATAAATTCAGACCAAATAACCGCTTGTGTTTTTTGTTTTTCTGCCCTCTGTGTACGGCATCTGCTACAGCACCGACTGCTCCTTATTTTACGTCGTCTTGCTGAAGTAGGAAAAAAGTCCAAATATTTACCCTGTGCCTTTAAAACTGCTTCCTCAGCCCATACACATTGTGGGATTGTTTGCTTTTGTTTTGGCACAGACCAAGCAGCTGCTTGACGTCGTTTGTGGTTTTTGGGATCAGATCGGACAAAGCTTGGATGTCTCTGCAGTTCTGAGTCCTAACTGTTGCTCTTATTCCTTTAACTCTTGACTAGTGTATTCCTGTCGGGGGAATTTATCAGGGTTCGCTTTGTTTTTATTGTGACTCACAGTACAACACACACACATCCTCAATGCCAGGAAGATCTGACCCAGTGTGGTGGAGTTTGATTAGTACATCGGAGAGATTGAGCTTTCTTTTTTCTGAGCCGTCCCCTGATACACTAATGACACACACCATCGCAGTATCATGTCAAGTCAAGCAGACTTCATCATTCCTCTCATTCCTGTAACGTTAGAGTCACAGTGACAGACTATCAAACTACACAATTAACTATAAACTCTACAAAACAATAAACATAACACTTAGATTACTTTAGTGTGTTAAATATTCAACTGGATTGATTTAATCAAAAAGGTTTTGTGTGTGTGTTTGTGTGAATGCAACAATTTGCTGTAACGCAATGACAGAACAAAATGTAAATACACTTTATATTTATGTAATGTAGTAATGATGACGTGCTACTTTCCTTTACATTGATACAACCAGGGACAAATTTGTTGGTACCCTTCCAAGAAAAACCCGCGGTTTTCTTTCAACCAAATTGAAACCCACAAGAAATTAATCGCCCTCTGTCGTTGTTTGTTTTAGATTTAATAAAATCTTCTGAATTAACGTTTCATTACTGGGTTCAACAACATATTTTGAAATAATAAAACACCTGAAAATGACATGGACATAAATGATGCTCGCCTTAATCTCATTCGAGTACAAAAATCCTAGTAGCAATAGAAGCACTTTTGGTGACAACAATCGCTAAAAAGTCTCCGCAAAATGCACGAGGGACTGTTGCATATTTGATTTTGTTACACAAGCCCACAGTGTTAATCTGTTTATTTTTAGTCTTAGATAATGTGGAGCATGTGCCATACAAATCCGTGAGAGCTGCTAGAAGAGAAATGAAAACAGATCAGGATTCTAACTAAAGGAAGCAGGGGTTTGTATTACAGACATCACTGATGTTATAGCAAACAAGTCAACAATTCCTGACCAATCAGATTAGAGAATTCAGAAGTGCTGTGGTACAACTAAAGTAGTTTGTGCTTGTTGTTTTGGGGTTTTTTTGTAAATCAGGTATTGATAAACTAGGTGCCTTGCTTTTTTCTTTTCCACCTCCTCCTCCCTCTTTCCTCCCCCATTTTCCCGCCCTCTTTCTTCACCTCTGAGGTTTGGCTCCCAGGGATGGCAATGGCTTTGGGGGCTGGTCAGGGCATTCCATGCATACTTCATACTTCTGCCCCCCTTCCATCGTCTGTATCGTGCATTCCTCACATACTGCCCCTGTCCGCTTCCTCCCCCACTCTCTCTCTCTCTCTCTCTCTCTCTCTCTCTCTCTGTCTCTCTCTCTGTCTATCTCTCTCTCTGTCTCTCTCTTAGTCTATCCCTCTCTCTTTCTCTCTGTCCCCACTCTCTCTCTCTCTCTCTCTCTCTCTCTCTCTCTCTCACTCACTCACTCACTCACTCCCTATCTCTCTCTCTCTTTCTTTCTCTCTCTCTTTCACCTTCTTCCTTGACTCTTGCACACCATTAGTAGTTGTAAGTAAAATGTTTTTTTTTATTATTTCTTTGTTTGTCACTGATATATTTTGTCCCATGATTCCGACTGTCATGGTGTCAGTGTGCAGGCAGGCAGCGTGTGTCTGTGTGTGTGTGTGTGTGTGTGTGGAGACTTATGTAACATCCAGGCCAGTGTACATTTCCCATGGAGGCGTAGTTTGTCAAACGGGGTCAGGGCTTTGTGCACACACTCTACAGGCTCGGGGGAAACAAACACGTGCTCTTGGACGTGTGTGGACGAGTGTTTGCACTGAGCTGGACCTCACCTCTGCTGGGAAACCATCTCACACATGCTGGAATTTGGATAGAAGCAAATATCCAATATTCTTTTTCTTCTGCTTATTGTGGTTGTCACAATAAACAACTTCTATCAGAAAAGGGAGGCCGGAATCGATGCAGAGAAAGTTTTACTGTGACAATCAAAAATACACGATCAAAAGTGAGATACAGAACACTGAGCCTTTACTTTACATCCAGTGTGTGTGTGTGTGTGTGTGTGTGAGGCTTTACACAGGCAGGCGTGTATGATTAAAAGGTGTGTTTTGGGAAGTGTAGTCAAGGGCAGCCATGTTTGTAGGTTGTTCTGGGAAACTGAGTTCTTTGAGTATGTGGGAGTCGACCTGCCTACAAAATCTATTATTTAAAAAAAGGGGGGGTTTGTTGTCCATTAGGTGCTTCTGATCAAATAATTTTTTTTAAATAAATACATTTAAATAAAATTTATATTTTTTATTATCAGAATTGAGTTGGAAAAAATTCCTGATTTCCAGCAAAAGACACAAAATCAGCTTCACCACCTGCATGTGAGAAACACATTAAATCCAGATTTAGGGGGGGAAAAAAGTCTAATTTGTTTTGTGGTGCCAAGAAAGCGTAAGAGTCCTGACAATACTTTAGAAAAAGAAGACTTAAAAAATCTTAAATCTTAACTTTTTTTACAGTTACATGCCAAATCACACTTTATTTCAGTAATAAACCTAAAATCATTTAATGAAAAATATTGACTGTATAAAACATCGAATCTAATCACACACAAGGGCGGCACGGTGGCTTAGTGGTTAGCACGTTCGCCTCACACCTAAAGGGTTGTGGGTTCGATTCCCACCTCCACCTTGTGTGTGTGGAGTTTGCATGTTCTCCCCGTGCCTCGGGGGTTTCCTCCGGGTACTCCGGTTTCCTCCCCCGGTCCAAAGACATGCATGGTAGGTTGATTGGCATCTCTGGAAAAGTTGTCCGTAGTGTGTGATTGTGTGAGTGAATGAGAGTGTGTGTGTGCCCTGCGATGGATTGGCACTCCTTCCAGGGTGTATCCTGCATTGATGAGATAGGCAAAGGCTCCCCGTGACCCGAGGTGGTTCAGATAAGCGGTAGAAAATGAGTGAGAGTGAGTGAGTAATCACGCACAACATCCTGGAAACCCTTTCCAATAAATGTGGCGTTTCATACACAGAAGTGAAAAGTGTTTTATTTGGCAGTAAAGATAAAAAAACAAACAAATTTAGATTTAAAGAGAGAACTGTTATTTCATGTCACGGTGCATCTGTTTGTTTGTCTTTTCCAGATGGTCCTGGTGCAGGTCAATCCAGGAGAGACTTTTACTGTACGCACAGATGATGGCCAGATTCAGTGCATTACAGGTGAACACGTACCTGTTTACACACCATCACATGCACACCAGTGCATATCCAGGTTTAGTCAGTGGTATTTAATAGACTCTACATTCTGTGTGTGTTCAGGTCCTGCGCAGGTGCCCATGGTGTCCCCTAATGGCACCGTGCCGCCCATTTTTGTGCCTCCAGGTTACATATCTCAGGTACACCGTTGACATCTTTATCATGATTTATTATGCTTTATTTTACAACTAAAATGAATGCACCATCATTACGGAACGGTATTTGGAACGAACAGATATTTCAAACAGAAATGTTTCTTGGTGATGTAATAAATAGCAGAAATGTTTAGTGGTCTTGTGTGTCTCCTTCAGGTGGTGGAGGAGAACGGCATGTGGAAGGTGCTGGTTCTGCCTCATACAATGGAATTTCATCCCTCTTTACACCCTGTACCTCCACATCTCCCACTGTACACCCCACCACAGCCAGCCATGCTGCACCACCCACACTTTTACCCCACTGAGCTCTCTCCTCACTACATACACCAGCTGCCTGCACTTCCTGTCTACAATGAGCAGGGTGAGCATTACACACCTATACTGTAGAGTGGGCAGAACTGGGCCTTTTCGCATCATATTTCCTCAAAACCCTGTTTGCTTGTTCTCTTTGTGCTTCAGGGGTTTCTTCAAGGTACTCCGGTTTCCTATTGAGTGGCTGATTGTAACTGTATGTAGTGTATGAACCAGTGTGTGAGTGTGTGCCCTGTGATGGCTCGATACCTTGTCCAAGGTGTTCCCTGCCCTATCTCCAGACTTCCTGTAATCCTGTGTGGGATGTGGTTGCATCGTGTTTAAGGTGTTGAACTACTGGTAGGAAGGTTGCAAGTTCGAATCCCACATTCGGCAGTGCTGAGCCCCTGAGCAAGTAGATCAGTTGTATAAAATGAGATTAAAATTAAAGTCGCTCGGGATAATGTCTGGTAAATGTGTAGGATCAAGCAGAAATGTATATGCAGAAGTGTATATGCACTAAAGTATGACTCATTATTGGCCACATAGTGGTTATTCCATGGCAGGAATAGTTAGATATTACTGACCTCCACTGCAGACCTCCAGGGTGTTTTCCTGTCTGGTGTGCAGTGTTCCCGGGATAAGGTTCGGATCCCCCAGGATGCAGCGATGGATAAATGATCGAACTCCTGCTAAGAGTACTGTGTTCTAAATGATGATTTTTCCAGACCAAATTTTTTTTTACATTGTAATGTTCCACCATCTCTCAGGGTAAGAGGCAAGTATACTACAAGACTCTTCTCTGTTCTGGCACATATGTAACCTAGTGAGCCAGCATTAATGTATCCAATGATAGAGATTTAAGCACTTATGTACGTTGCTCTGGATAAGGGCGTCTGCCAAATGCTGTAAATGTACATGTAATGTATGTTGTTGTTGTGTCCACTTTATTAGGAGCACTTGCAATTATCCAATCAGCCGTTCCTGTGTTTTTCTACGTGATTTTCACCAAAGTTTTGGTTAGCCTGTGCCCACTGAAACCTCAGACTCACTCAAACTAGCCTCGCCATAGTCCTCCTCTTTCACCAGCAAGCCTACACAACTGATGTTTAAAAGATTTTTGGTGAAAATCCCAGTTTTGGCAACCCGAAAATATATATTGTGGTTTTTTTTTACAATTCTGATGTTTGATTTAAATATTAACTGAAGCTCAACCTTTATTTTCATTATTTATTTTGCATTTTGGTACTTTTGTGACCAAAGGTGGGCAGAAGGTAACCTGACAATGACAGGCATCGTTGTGTATATATGTGGATAGACAGATCAGTAGGTTGCATGCCTGAGACACAAAGATTACATGTCTGGACTGTCGTTTGTTTATTTAAAGTTGTCCAATTGACAAGTAGGCTCAGAGGACAGAACTTTAAATCTTAAAGCATTCACCAGAGACTTACCGACTCAGTTGTGTAAACATGAAACGCTATTTCAGAAACTCTGAGGCTTAATGCACTTAACAGGGTTGCCATATGCTATAAATTCAATGACTTGTTTACAAACCAAAACTTGGGACAGCACACTGAAGTTTCTATTTGCTCAGTGAACTAAATAGTAAATTTGTTTACTCATGAGATATGTGTGTGTGTGTATGCATACAGATATGATGTGCCACAGTGTGTCAGTGCCCATTCGTGATGAACGTGCAGTAAAAATGCAGGAACAGCTACAGCGGAGGCTGAAAGGCGGGCATCTGGGTGCTGCTAACGGCATGCCACTCACCCACAATGGACACGGCAAAGTTCGGACAGGCATGGCTGCTTCTCCAACACCACCACGTCTTAAACACTCAGTCCGGAACAGAGGCTCTCCTCCAAGTGATTATGAGGTTAAAGGTGAATTATGCACACGCGTACATGTTGACATCCACTTTAATAGGAACACCAGAGCGCTTGCTTATACTGCAGTTCTCTAACCAGGCAATCATGTTGCAGCAGTACAGTACTTAAAATCATGCTGTGAAAAGCTTCAGTTTATTTTCACATCAAAATGAAAAGACGCACCCAACCAGGATGCTTAGAAGATAAAAAAAAATCTCCTGGTCATTTTCCACTCTTCAGCTGTCTAGTTTTAGTGAGTTTGGGCCACAACAGCCTCAGATTCTTGTCCTTGGCTGACAGAAGAGAAACCTGATGTGATCGTCTGCTGTTGTAGCTCATCCACTTCAAGGTTTGATGTGTTGTGCAAGCTGACATACCGTTCTGCTCAACACAGTTATAAACCAGTTTATGTATTAAAATTCCAGGAGATCAACAACCTTCCTCATTCTCATGGTCGATCATTAACTGTAGCTTTTGACCTGTACGTTTTCCTTGTTGCTCTGGTTTGTTTGGGCAGGTGAGAACAACTGGTCATCCAAAAGAAACTAAAGAACACAACACTGTGCTGTACTTTTCAGCACTGTATATCATGGCAGTGTAATGTTGTGTAAAGTTAGTTACACAGTTATATTAAACAAAGTCACTTTGACTTGAGAGATCAACTCAAATTTATTTGTATAGCAGTTTTTACAATCAACATTGTCTCAAAGCAGCTTTACAGAACATAAACATAGAACAAAATGTTATTATAAAGATTAATAGAATACACAATTCAAGATTAATGTTAGATATATTTAAATGTGTTTGTATTTATCCCCAATGAGCAAGTCTGAGGTGACTCAGGTGACTGTGGCAAGGAAAAACTCCCTTGATGGTAAAGGAAGAAGCCTTGAGAGGAACCAGACTCAAAGGGGAACCTCATCCTCATGTGGGTGACACTGGAGGGTGTGATTATAAATATACAGTCTGATAAATGTTGCATTGGTGAGGAGATTGTTGTCCTCAAAGACCACATGGAGTTAACATCTCCTCTTTAGTATAGAAGAGTTAAACTGGAGCTGGTAAATCTCTAGATTTAGAGTAACTTGAGAGTAGTCTGCAATAGAAATGTTCACAACAGACACACAAAAGTCTGGAAACATGAATTAGACATATGAATATAACAAGTGTCGCATGACGCATGTCACTTTATTTTTCAGTCTTTCTCTACACAGTCTTTCTCTTTCTTCACAACTGCACCTTCCATCAGTAGGATACTCAAACATGTAAAGGGTTTTTTTTTATAACACACCAAGTTAAAAACAAATAGTAATTTAAAATATCATGGGAAATGACATTTGGAATAATGGAATTATTACAGCTGCAGATCCTGAAGAGGAAATGAGGCGAGTGCAAGAGCTGCTGTCTACTGTATGCAAACCCACAGTGAGTGTTTTACACTAATGTAGTAATCATCTACATACTGTCAGTTTTCAGGTACAGATGCTTTATTATGATCCTTCATCTCTCTCTCTCTCTCTCTCTCTCTCTCTCTCTCTCTCTCTCTCTCAGGTGGGCAGTATCACATCACACTCTGCAGTTCTCTCCTGGCGTCCTCCACTCCCTATACTGTCAGAAGCAGACACACACTTACACTCACACCCTACTCTGCCGCTCAGCTACGAGCTGGCCTTGTCTCAGAGTGGCACAGAGGGAGATTTCAAACTTGTGTACCAGTGAGTATCAATTGCTTCCACGATCCAAAATCAAAGTTGTAAGTACACTATATGGCTAAAAGCTTGTAATTTGAGCTCTTATCATTGTAAACATTTAATTCCAATCCCTTCTTACTCTGACATCGCTCTGTGGTGTTGCTCACAAAAATACCAAAAAAATACATAACATTACAATATGCATTACAATAATGACCAAAATATGGCTTAAGATTTTGTTTGTCTCAAAGTTTTTGTCCGACTTCCTTGCATCCTTTGTTACGTTACATTTTACATTACAGCATTTGGCAGACTTTGTAATGTTGAATCTCTTTTTCTTCCAGAGGGAAAGACACTACGCATACACTGGGAGAGCTCAGACCTGCGACACACTATTACGCCAGGTGAGACCTGAACACCCTCTTTTTGTTTATTTATTCTTTTCAATTTATTCCAAAGTGGTAACTCAGAGCTCAATCAGGAGGCTGCCACATACACCAGTTAAATTTCAACAGTTAAACATTTCAGTTAAACTTTTGTAATGAGTAGTGTGTGAAAAGATCAAGATGGTGACATTTCACCAACACTTTTGCGAATCGGAAACACGATCCAACTTTAACAGGAAGTGATACACCCATGATCGGGACACAGAGGGCAGCAGTTAGTGGGTGGAACATTTCCTTCAAGCAAGGTCCGTTTAAAAAAAGCAAACAGACTGCTCTTTACAATAAAGTAGTACTATATGTACTTGTTTGGCAACAATGGCATTTTAATAATAAACCATAACACTAAAACCTAATCTGCATTGAATTATGAATGGTCAAAGTTTATAACCCATAGCACACAATACTGATCTCTTTCTTTGTGTCTAAGGGTGTGTGTGGCTTGTAGGTCAATGAAGGGCACCCCATCAGAGAGTGTAAATTTCACTACACTGTGCAGTGTCCCAGACACTCCTGCAGTCCCCCGATTTATCCAGCGCACCAAGAGCTCAATAAGCCTCCAGTGGAGAGTACGCCTTTCAACTTCAGCTATTACAGAGCCAAACCTTTATGTTCTATAACTTTAACATTAACAATAATCACTTTATATTATTTTAAAAAATCATATAGCTCATTCTCTGTTTCTTCCTGCTTGTCTATCTCAGTCGCCCAATGACAACGGCTCAAAAATAACTGGATTTTGCTTGGAATACCACGAGGTAAGAATCTCCTATCTTTTCCACAATAAAAGCCTGTTTTTTTTTTTCAGGTCATGTCTGTGTGCTCTGTGTGTAAGATTATGCATTTGCCATGATTAGCAGGGAAAACAAAGTGCATTTAAGGAGCTTTACAGTGGCCTTGCCAAGCAGTACAAAGTTGTGCACCTCATGCCTTCAACAAAATATGCCTTCAGACTTGCTGCTAAAAACGATGTAGGAATGAGGTATGTCTTGTGTCCTTATAGATCTCACTTAAATATTCCTTCAATTACATTATGGCTATTAACATTCTTGAGCATTCTAGGACAAGTTGCAGAATGTAATAATTAATTTAAATTTGATGTGTTTTCATTAAATCGCCCCACATACTGCATTTATTTATAATCCTGGTTTAGGATTCAAATGCTTAATCATTAGCTCAACAAGATGTGTGTATATGTATCTGTGCTTTCCAGTGCCTTCAGTGCTGTTCTGAGTTGTTGCACAGACAGCTGTGTCGTGTCTCCTCCTGCTCCTCCACCTCCACCTCGTCTGATGGAGGCTGGAGTAACATGGCTGAGTCTCGAGTGGAGCACCCCCTGTGGCACGGCTAGCCAAGACGCACACTCTTACATACTGGAGATGGAAGAGATTGGATCGGTGAGTGTGTGGCGAACAATGTATTTCTCCTGGAGTTGACGACACACGATACTCAGTATTAACTTTTCAACATTTTATAATTTCATGAACCTACACAAAGCTTCCCATTATATTTAACACTATTTAAATATAAATATTTTCTTTTAAGAAGGAACCCAGCATCAGCCTGAGAATACCCTCCCCAACAGTGAAGCATGATGGTGGTAGCTTTTTATTGAGCATTATTTTTGCCCTCTTCGATGGCTTTTATGACTAATCTCCTCTGTAGCCAGTGACTGACTTCTGTCCAACAGCCTTCTCTGTCCATCAGGAGAAAAATCACCCAACTGGAATTTCAGTGTTATAACCTGACACTGAAATGGATAGAATAACTGGGATTATATGTTAAGAATCTACACAAATCATCCTATAACACTGAATAGTATTTAAAATTATTTGCACAATTGTGATTGCATATGTATTCAGACCTGTTGCTTGTGAAACCGCTAAATTAGTGACATTGCTAGCAGTTGCCATCAGACGTCACATCATTAGTTGAATGTAGTCGACCTGTCTGCAGTTGAAGTGTCATATATTTGTAATAAAAACTCAAAGAGCCATAATATCGATCAGGGTTTGGTTCTAAAAAAAAAAAAAAAAAAGAATAATAAATCTCCATCCGCAAAGCAACGGTAGATCTATTATTAAAAGAAATAATAAAACAGAAAGGATATAGGACAAATCAAGTCTAGAGTAGGCCAAGCAAAAAAGCAAAAAGTCCATTCATCATTAGACTGAGAAGAGCCATAGCTCTGATTAGGGAAGATCCATAGCTCTGATAGAGAAGATTAATAGCTCTGATTAGAGAAGATCCTTAGCTCTGAATAGAGAAGATCCATAGCTCTGATTATACAGTATAAGTTGTTCACAGGTCAAACAGATCCCTAACCTTGCACACAGCTACATTTTACAAACATGTGGCAATGTTTGGCAGATATGCAAAACTATCCACACACCGCATGAGCATGATTGTGGCAGTATCATATTGAGCGTTACCCTCTATGACTAATCTCCCAGTCACAGAGTTTTGTTAGAATGTACTGAACTGGACCATCTGTGTCAAGAAGTTGTGAAGTGAATAAAACTACCATTCAGATGTACTGATGCACAGGAATACTTGACCCTAGCCTTAGTTATTCACATACATGAACCCAGCACACGTGTGCAGTGTCCATGGAGAACATGGTGCAGTGTGCCTAATTAGAGCCAGATGTTTGAGGCTATTCATGTGTTGTTCCTCATACTTTTCTTCTCACACATCTGTCTGTGGACTAATCCTGCTCAAGCACAGTGGCATGCTAAAGGTTAAAAAACACAAAAAAAATTAAAAGGTTAAAGGTCACAAATAACAAACTTGTTATGAGTTTTTATTTTTTTTAAGGCCAGGAAGTGACTAGTAACATAGTCATGTTGTTTGTGAAATATTTATGAAATGATGTTGGCAGGATGTTTTTTCTGTACAGGGGTGTGGATTTCAGCCGAAGCACAGTGGAGAGGAGCAGTCATGTATAGTGAGCGAGCTCAGGCGATACACCTCCTATCGTTTCCGGGTGAGCTATGGCAGAAGCTTTTAATGTTGTTTAATGTCATTTAATTTACTGTAATCAACTTTTGTCTAAAAATACCAGTTTCAGCTGTTATTCCATTTGACGAGAAATTTTGCCTCACACCTATGTGGTGCAGGGTTCGAATCCCATCTCTACGAGTTTGTTGTTGTCTGTGTCTTGGGGGTTTCCTCTAGGTACTTCAAGATCCTCAACCAGTCCAAAGATATGCGCTGCAGGCTGACTGGCAACTCTAAATTGTCCGGAGTGTGTGATTGTGTGCCCTGTGATGGCCTGGCAACCTGTCCAGGGTGTTCACCACTTTGTCCCCTGAGTATGCACAATAGGTTCCCTGAGACTCTGTGTAGGATACAAAACCTGGATGGATAAATGTTAGAGTGAAAATTATTTTACTTATTATTTTTGCTGCAAAAGGCTACACGGAATTAAATAAAATTTTATTAAAAAAATTTAAATAATGTAAAAACAGAACCATTTTATTTTTAGTGGCTCACATGATGAAATGCTGCCTACAACCCCAAACACTCAGCGACTGAGATGCGTGTTATTTCCTGTGGACTGACTGAATCAGTGTTGAATTGTGTTCTCACTGCAGTCAGACTGCACCTGGGTTCTTTTGAACATGAACCAGACTGAGAAACAATGTCAGCCTGGTTATTTTTGTCCATACTCGTGAAATTGACATCTGTGCATGGAAACCATATCACTGTGGTGAATGCACCGGGGCTTGATTTCAACTAAAAACCTGCATATATGAAACAAAACTTAAACAGCTTTCATTTATAAAGCCAATCTGCATTAGGAGTCAGATTAACAAAAAAACCTAACACAGTCTAAAACCTTCCTAGCAAAGTGAAATTTCCTTATATACTTGAGCCATGATGCAGTACCAGTGGAGCAGAGGGTTACAGGACCTTTCTCAAGGGCACCACTGCCACACTGAATAGACAGACATATATTCAATGTGATGTGATGTGACATGTTTACACTGATGTGGTTCCACCTAATTTGTTTGTTGAGCTCATTGTCTAAGCTCTATATGGACTAGCACCAGATTTCTGAACTTACATTTTCCACTGCGTTTAGAGATGTCTTAGATCTAACAATCAGCTGCTTCTTGATACTCATGCTTAAAGGGTAAAAGAGATAGCACATTCTCTCTTGTTGCCCCAAAAGTGTATTAATGTTCATAGGGTGTTTTTAATGAAGCCTTTACAGCTTTATAATCATTATTAGGTTTGGAAATAGATGGTAGACTGTTTGTGGTGTTTGATGTGTTTTTAATTTCCTAATATTATGATATTTTATTGTAATTGTACAGCACTTTGGTACAAATGTATATGTAGATAGATACGTTTTCATACATACATGTAAATGTCTAAGAGTTTATCACCAAAAAAAAACAAGAAAAAAAAACAGAAAGATATTATAAATGAAAACTTAATGTCTCTGTTTGCTTAAGTGGTTCTTGTTCTATCATTTTACATTCATTCATTCATTTTCTACCGCTTATCCGTACTACCTCGGGTCACAGGGAGCCTGTGCCTATCTCAGGCGTCATCGGGCATCAAGGCAGGATACACCCTGGACGGAGTGCCAACCCATCGCAGGGCACACACTCTCTCATTCACTCACACAATCACACACTAAGGACAATTTTTCCAGAGATGCCAATCAACCTACCATGCATGTCTTTGGACCGGGGGAGGAAACCTGAGTATCCGGAGGAAACCCCCGAGGCACGGGGAGAACATGCAAACTCCACACACACAAGGCGGAGGCTGGAATCGAACCCCCAACCCTGGAGGTGTGAGGCGAACGTGCTAACCACTAAGCCACCGTGCCCCCCTGTTCTATCATTTTCTTATGTTCAAACAGGTGTCTGTGGCTGAACCAGAGGGTTACAGTGTGTCTAGTGCAGTAGTGGATTATAGAACACTGCCAGACCAACCAGGCAGCCCAGGAAAACCATCAGTGTACAATTCTGTACAACCACACAGCCTGCATGTTGTCTGGGGTAAAGAGTTATTCATAGTCTGTTCTCTAATCACAGATTACGCCCGGGCTCAGTTGAAAGTATAGTTGTATAAGTGTATTCCAATACAAGAAGGTTTACTAGTACTGGCCTTAAAGGTAAAAAGCATGTTGAAAGCATGAGCTGTGGGTAACATATAGCATTTATAGCACCACCAGTCCACACAGCTTTTCTATATCATGCATTAAAACCCATGCAATGACTTTGAACAGTTCTAATGTTTAACCGAAAGCACATCCCAGAAAGAGTGTAAACAGGAATGAATCAGCGTTTTGCAGTTTTGGAGTATGAGGGATTATAAAAGACCTGGTTAATATTCCATGCTGTACTATTTCTCATCATCTTCAATAACTATACTATCGTGGTGAATCCAGTGAATTCAGAGGTAATCAGGGGTTTTGAGCTGGAAATACATGAGGAAAACAGAGCACACACAGTAAACCCATATAGACACGGTGAAAGGAAGAACATACAGAACAGTTAGACAGGCTCAGGTGTGAAGTGGGAATCCTGGAGCATCCCAATGAGTGTATCTCATATAAAAATGCCATAGACTATGCTCCTCAGATAACACAGTAGTATTAGTGTTAGTATTAATCTTAGTACTAGTATTAATCATATAATCATATAGACCTAGTCACCGTAGACTTGATGCTACATTAAATGATTGCAGAAACTCTTGAAGAACGCTTTTTCCTCAGTGTAGATAATATGCATCAAGAAAACAAATACCATTACATGCTTTTGAACAGTAATAAATATACAACACTGGTGAATTCACAGTCCAAATCATATTAATCAGTTCATTTTAAAACATGAATCTATAATTACAATATGTTATATACATTACTCAAAAAAAATCGTTATTTGATGATAAGCATAAACATAGTTTTGAGTAAGTATTTGTTTATTTAACATTTACGGAAGAAGTCTTGGGTTTCAGTGCATTTGAAAGACAGAAGATACTCTTCAGGTCTTTGGCCTTGCTGTTGACTAGCATTGTTTTTTTTTTCTTTGCTAACGTAAAAAAGAAAGGCCAGAGGCTATAGCATAACTGAATAAAATTATTTTTAGTAAATGTAACTATCACTGGTAAAGCACAAAAAACTTTATTACTTTACTGTAATCACTGACAGATTACTGAAGTATGAAAGGAAATTAAACACTACAGGAAGTGCTGTTATTAGAAAATATATAATTACCATTGATTCTTTCTTTGCCAGTGTTTGCCCTGCCTTCTTTTATTCTTTACATAATCAATGTGTATAAATCATCGTACCTGTCATACTGTACATATTACCTGATATATCAAGTGCTTATTTTTGTGTTTTCTTTCATTGCTTGCACACCAGAGGCCCCAGATGATGACGGAGGCTCGCCAATCTCTCTATATATACTGGAACTCAGTCAGAACGGTGAGAGAAGCTTCTGGCCTTCAATCACTTCAATCATACCACCATCAAGCCATCAAGTCATCATATTAGACCCAGAACATATTTAGCAACATACAATCTGATAAAATGTTTGATTTTCTGTGTGTGTGTGTGTGTGTGTGTGTGTGTGTGTGTGTAGACCACCACTGGGATGTCGTGTACCGTGGGCCTCTTAGACAGCATGTGTGTGAGGGCTTGCAGGAGGGCAGATGGTACAAACTGCGGGTGTACTGTGAGAATTTGGGAGGTCAGAGCCAGGTAATTGCATTCCATTCTGAGTTTCATGGTGTTTTGTTTTGATCCTGGTTGAAGAACATCTTTTTTTCTTCAGGTGTCGGAGAGTCTCTGTGTGCAGATGGCTCCTCTGCCTCCTGGACCATGCCATGCCTTACACCCTGCAGAGGGAGCCACATCCTCAGAGATTTTACTATCATGGGGTGAAGCTTCTTACATTTTTCCGAGTTCACAAACGTCTTTCACATGAATTCCACCTACCTTCTGCCTTTAACTTTAAGCATATTCAAAGAATTGTATCGAAGAAAAATCATAACCCAATAATCAAGGTCAGGAGTTTGTAGATAAATAACACGGTATACAGATCACGAAAACAAACAATGAGACAATATATCCATGGCTACAAAATTACTTTCTAAATATAATTTAATTCCTTTAACTTAGTTTTATTTGATAATTCATGTGAAGTGGGTTTGGAAGTTATTGTTAAAAGCTTCTCGTCAACATGATCTATTTTTACCGTATCTGTCTATTTTTATGCTTTGATTTGTTACCTATGCGTTATTATCAAATATAAGATACAATTTATATAGTTCGCATCCTTTTTTTACATTCCTTTATTATCAAATATATAAATCATTTTGTGGGGATGTGGTAGCTCAGTGGTTAAGGTGTTGGAATACTTATCAGAAGGTCATGAGTTTGAATCCCAGGGCCACCAAGCTGCCACTCAATTAATCCTCAGTTGCTCAGCTGTATAATGGAAATAAATGTAAGTCGCTGTGGATAAGAGCATCTGCTAAATGTCATAAATGTACATTTTGTTGATTTTATTTACTTAGAGGTTTTTTACTCACCTCTTTAAATTCAGATCCAGATTTAAATACAGATTGTGTCTGTTGCAGATGCTCCGGTGTTTGACGGAGGGGCTGCAGTGTCTCAGTATTGTTTGGAAATGGTTCGGTCAGTGGGAGACTCTCCACAGCAGGTGTACCAGGGTTCAGATCCCTACTGCACTGTGGGACAACTGCTTCCTGGCACATCCTACCTGTTCTGGGTGAAAGCTTACAATGCAGCAGGGGTAGGTACATACTAGAGAGCTGCGTGACGATGGGTAAAGCAATACAACTGCAATGCAGGATGGTTATCTGTGAGTAAAAAGTTTTATTTCTCCTGGAGGAGCTGTAAAATTATGGCTTTTATTCATCATCTAGAGTATGGTCAAACCTGATCCTGTATAAATTCTTCCACTGACATTTTCCTTATTCATTAATATATTTGGAATATCAAACTTTGCTTTAACAATTTAACAAAAACAGTAAATTCTCTATAAAGGAATAACAAGTAAAATAGAAAATAACACTGAGTTATAATTACTGTAACTGTGTGTGTGAGAAGCTTGCAGTACTAAAATGTAGATAATGTCATTCATAGTCAGTGTGTAAATGGCAATCAGAAAGCACATACATATATTTGTATTTTCTTTATTCGCTCAATTATTCCACTTGATTAATAGTCACATTTCTAGCTTACGAAAGGCACCATGAGATGCTACGTTGAGAAATTGAGCCTCAGGGCAAATCACATGCTTGGGCTTTGCACAGACGCTTTCACAGATCTGTTTGAGTTATTACATGAATAAAACACTAAAAATAAAGATCAAAGAACTAGCGGAAGATGGAAAACAGTAAACATCCATGACACAATTAATGGCCGCTTTGAAATTGTTTTTATTGCGTGGACTTTATGTGCTTTCCAAAAAAAGGACGTTTTATTATTTTAAAGAAATCCCAGACACAAAAAACTGTTAGCAGCTTTAATGTCCTTTATCTATTGTCATTTCATTAAACATTATAAAGTATATGGATGCCTGACCATCACTCCTACATGTTCCCAGTCCAAACCCAAAGGCATTAACATGGAATTGGTTCCTCATTACTGTTATACCAGCCTCCACTCTTGTGAGAAGGCTTTCTGTTAAATTTTGGAACATGGAGATTTGTCCATTCATCCCCATGAGCATTAGTGATGTCAGACACTCTGAAGAGAGAAAGCCTGCAGCACAGGCGGTGTTCAGTGGGGCTGAGGTCAGGGCTCAGGCTAATGGAATTCTACACAATCCTTGAGCCTTGTGTGCAGAGGCAGTAAAACATGCTGGAACAGGTCTGGGACTCAATTCCAGGGAAATTTTAATGCATTAAATTGTATGTGATAATTGGTGATAACTGTATGTTTCAAATTTTGTGGCAACAGTTTGGGGAAGAGCCACATATGGGTGTGATAGATAGATAGATGGATGGATGGATGGATGGATGGATGGATGACAGACAAACATATTAGTCCCACAAAAAAGAAAACCTTTTGTACAATACAATGACAATGACATTCTTTTCTTCGCTTATCCCAACTCTTTAGGAAGTTGGGGTCAGGGCACAGGGTCAGCTAACCACTACCTGTTTTGGTGATTTGTTAATTAATGCATTATTCTGAGTGAATCTGCTCTCAGTTTTATTCAGTGTCAGAGTAATGGAAAGATGGAAAGATTAATTAACCAATCACATATCCAGTTGGTAAAAGAAATAGTGGATGGAATGGGGTCAAAGCTATAGGTTTGATTCAGTAGCTGCCATCTTCAACCATCAACTTAGACACCATTTGTTATTACAGCATTTTAAATGTATCCCAAATTTTTTAAATATTATTTTAAGCAATCGTTTACCAATTCTTGCTGCTTTCCCTGCAGTGGGGTCCACTTTCAGATGTATGCCAAGCCTCCACGACACCAGGAGGCCCTGAGCAGTGCAGTGTCCCAAATCTTACACTGAGCTCTTGCAGCAGCGTACTGGCCACCTGGGAGGTGAGCTGCCATATACTTTACTTTGTCTTTTGACTGGTAAAAGTCTGAAAAATCAATTAATTTGAGGGGTTTTTTTTATCCTTGTTACTACAGAGCCCACCCTGTAATGGGTCAGAAGTGTATGAGTTTCAGATGGAGTGGGGTCCGGAGGAAAGTGCCCTGGATGTGCTGTATACTGGGTCTTCATCTCAGTATGAAGTGAGAGACTTGCAGCCTGCCACACAGTACTATTGCAGAGTGCAGGTAGGATTTGGTTTGTTTTTCTGTTGTGTTGAAAGGAATAGCTAGCAATTAGTAGGTTTGTTGCTAAGAACACTGTTTGTCTGATCTGAATCAGAGAAAAACGGACACTTTTGTCATTAACATTTCTGTCATTTGGCAGATGCCCTTACCCAGAGCAACTTACATTTTTATTTCATTTTATACAGCTGAGTAATTGAGGGTTAAGGGCCTTGCTCAAGGGCCCAGCAGTGGCAGCACGGTAGACTTGGAATTTGAACTCACAACCTTCCAATCAATAGTCCAACACCTTAACCACTGAGCTGCCACACACAAATGTGAAATTTCATTTGTTGATCAGAAGCAAAATAGTAAACAGACCAGTGTGTACAAGTGTGTGTACAAATGACTCAAGAACACAAATCTGATATTAAACAAACAATTAGGTATATAAATAACTAGTTTTTAATAGATTCCAGAGTTTCAATTACCTTTTCCATTTTGCTCTAATATCCAGAACATGTCACTTTTCTGCAGTGGCATTGCGCTGAGCTTTAACTTAGTTTTAAATTCCAATTTTATTCAACACATTTAAATCCATATACTCTACGACTCGCAGTGAAAGGATTTTTTGAATCTCTGAATGATCAAAATAGAATCAAAATAGTCCAAGAATAGAATCAAAATAAATGGAGAAATCTGTAGAAAATATTAAAGTATAATATATGAGATAATACTAACTGGTGGCAGAAAAGCATGACTATTAAGAATAAAGTGCAGATGTATGTAATTTTACTTCCAATATGAAAAATCAGCTTGAACTATTCAATGTTGTGCAGACGAGACCAGAAAAGTCCAAGTTCAATGTGTTTTTACATTGGGGTCTAAATGGCCTGCAGGAAGAAGCTCCTCCTCACTCTGACTGTGTTTGCCTTATGGGAGCAGAAGCACTTCCCTGACTACAACAGATAGAAGTTTGTGCCTCTGGTACTGTCTCATGGCTCGGTTAAGCAGCCCGTCTACAGAAAATGATGCCTGCCACCCAAATACAGTTTATATTTAGTTGACTCAGTTCAGGCTGGAATCGCTTTCTCACTGCAGTCGAATCACTCTATTAGTGCACTTGGACCACACAAAAACCTGGCTCAAACAGTCTTGGCCACACCAGTGGGAAAACGCTTCATGGTTTGAGTGAATCTATCTATATAAGTAGAGATTTGATGAAAAGTCAGAATGGGTGTAAATATTTGTGGGTTAAAAGATGAGAAATCTAAAAAAAAAAAAAACTGTGTTTTTCTTATCAAACAAACAGGCAGTCAATGCTGTTGGGGCAGGCCTCTTCAGCGATTTTGCCACAGTGAAGACCCCACCATCAGTACCAGCAGCTGTGGAGCATGTGGAGGAAATTAGGGCAGATTCTCTGGCTACTGGTACAGTGTGCAGTACAGCTAGCAGTCTGGCTGTAAGGTGGACAGAACCTAATTGTCATGGAGCAGAGATTTCTGCATACAACATAGACTTTGGAGAGGAGCAGCCTCTGTCTGTAGGGAGGACTAACTACCACATACTGGAAAATCTTCATTCGGACACTATGTATAGGTATAACCTACATGAAAATATAACCATAGCATATATTACCAAAGATAATTGTGTCCTTAATAAGCTCCAACTTGTATTGCTGTGTTCCAGGATACGAGTGCAAGCAGTGAATTGCATCGGTGCTGGTCCTTTTAGCACAGTGCTAAAGCTCAGGACACGACCCTTGCCACCTGAACCCCCAGGGCTGGAGTGTGTGGTGGCTGGACCTCAGAGTCTGAAGCTGAAATGGGGAGACAGGCTTCAGAACAGTCATGGCACTCATTACTGTTTGCACATGCAAGCTGCCACGGACAGGTACAGGCCAAGTTTTATGCCTCTAATCTGAGTTGACTGCATGAGAAATCTTAATAATCTTAAACTCTCTATCCCCCAGCCATTAACCCCAACCCCTGGCCCAAATTCTAACCCGAACTCTAAACTCTAACCCCTTGCAGGTGATTTTTTGGATATTTGATACTTTAGCATGCAACACACAATTGATTTTGATCAGCAGACCATACCAATGTCTTTTAGATCATTGGTAGATGATGGGGTGTTCAGCAAGGAGTTTCAATTAAGATGTTATGTGTTACAGGACAAATCTACATGATTGGGTGATCACCATAGACCATCAAGTCTAGCTTGTTTCAGAGGGATTTATTACTGTTTTTTAAAATTATGTTTTATAGTATTTAAATGGTTACGTTACCAAATATGGTTAGGGTTAGGGTTAGGGTCCACCAAGTCTTTTTGTCTCAATGGATGTCCTGATCAGGATTTTTATATGATTTATTCAGTAGCGAGTTTCTGCCAGTAAATGCTAGGAGAGCAAAACACAGCCAAAGGCTTTTCAGTGCCCCCTGTATGGTGTACCAGATGTTACTGTAGTGTAGGGATGACAACTTAATGGTGTAAATAGATATGGAAGAGTAGATAGAAATATATTATAAAATGGCATTTTCAGCGGTGAGGTAGCTTCTGATTATACACAATAAAAGCCATTAGAATTGTAACAAACCCACTTGGTTGTAAACATTCCTGTCATATCCTGATGATAAAGTGCCAACACTTGATGGTGTTATTATGTGCTGCTAGCATGACTATTCTTATTTCAGTTGGTGGTCCAGCGTTCACATGTCTATGAGATGCCTAACGAGGCCTAGATGTCCTGCGAAGGGAAGAATAACTAGAACCAGAAGCCAACAACAGAAACTCATATAATAAGCTTTGCATGAAGTAAAACACATACAGTCATGGCCAAAATTGTTGGCACCCCTAATTTTTTCCAGAAAATGAAGTATTTCTCACAGAAAAGTATTGCAATTACACATGTTTTTCTAGTCACATGTTTATTTCATTTGTGTGTATTGAAACAACACAAAAAAAAAAAAAAAAAGCAAATATGACATAATTTCACACAAAACTCCAAAACTGGGACGGACAAAATTATTGGTACCCTTAACTTAATATTTGGTTGAACACCCTTTGGAAAAAATAACTGAAATCAATCACTTCCTATAACCATCAATAAGCTTCTTACACCTCTCACCTGGAGCCACTTCCTGAATTTTGGACCACTCTTCCTTTGCAACTGCTCCAGGTCTCTCATATTGGAAGGGCGCCTTTTCCCAAAAGCAATTTTAAGATCTCTCCACAGGTGTTCAATGGGATTTAGATCTGGACTCATTGCTGGCCACTTCAGAACTCTTCAGCGCTTTGTTGCCATCCATTTCTGGGTGCTTTTTGAAGTATGTTTATGGTTATTGTCCTGCTGGAAGTCCCATTATCTCGGACGCAAACCCAGCTTTCTGACACTGAACCCTACATTCTGACCCAAAATCCTTTGCTAATCCTCAGATTTTATGATGCCTTGCACACAGTCAAGGCACCTAATGCCAGAGGCACTAAAACAACCCCAAAACATCTTTGGTCCTCCACCATATTTGACTGTACAGTAGTTACTGTGTTCTTTTTATTCCATTTTCGGTAAACAGTAGAATGATGTGCTTTACCAAAAAGCTCTATCTTGGTCTCATCTGCCCACAAGATGTTTTCCCGGAAGGATTTTGGCTTTCTCACATACATTTTGGCAAACTGAAGTCTTTTTTATGTCTCTGTGTCAGCAGTGGGCTCCTCCTCTGTCTCCTGCCATAGCGTTTCATTTCATTCAAATGTCGACGGATAGTTCGCGCTGACACTGATGCACCCTGAGCCTGCAGGACAGCTTGAATTTCTTTGGAACTTGTTTGGGGCTGCTTATCCACCATCCGGACTATCCTGCGTTGCAACCTTTCATCAATTTTTCTATTCCGTTCATGTCCAGGGAGATTAGCTACAGTGCCATGGGTTACAAACTTCTTGATCATGTTGCACACTGTGAACAGTTTTGGTTCTCAAGTCCTCAGACAGTTCTCTTCTTCTCTTTCTGTTCTCCATGCTTAGTGTGGCACACACAGACACACAATGCAAAGACTGGGTCAACTTCTCTCCTTTTTATCTGCTTTCAGGTGTGCTTTTTATATTGCCCACACCTGTTATTTGCCCCAGGTGAGTTTAAAGGCGCATCACATGCTTGAAACAAACTTTTCTATCCACAATTTTGAAAGGGTGCCAATAATTTCTATAATTTTTATAATTTTTGAAGTTTTGTGTGAAATTATGTCAAATTTGCTTTTTCTTCTGTTTTTTTTTGTGTTGTTTCAATACACACAAAGGAAATAAACATGTGAATAGCAAAACATGTGTAATTGCAATACTTTTCTGTGAGAAATACTTCATTTTCTGGAAAAAATTTAGGGGTGCCAACAATTTTGGCCATGACTGTATTGTGATGGTTAGAATACGCGCATCTGTGTGTTATAGGTTGGTTTGCATCTACAGCGGCCCGTGCCACACATTTAAAGTGCAGCGACTGTGTGAAGCTACCGAGTACCAGTTCAGCATTCAGGCTCAAAGTGCAGCAGGCATGGGCCCCCTCTCTCTGCCCTACACCTTCAGCACTACCCGCTCTCCACCACCTCAGCTCAAACGTAAGCCTTGATCATCTTATTATACCTTGTTACACTTGCGTGCCTAAGGACCATTTTTCAATTGTAAGTTCAAAATCAAGACACAGGAGACATTGCTGCCAATGGTTCGAAACAACGTCGTCATTTGACACCGTAATAATATACCTTCAACATAACATGGAAGAACTTGGCTTAAAGAAGACTCATAGACAGGTGACAAAGAAAAAAATATATGTGTTGCTATCTCCAACCTCATCTTTAAGTGCACTTAGTTCCTGTTGGTTCCAGATCATTGGGCTTGTACCTGTAGTTAATGGACAAAAGGACATTTTCTGGTGTTAAATGCTGTTGTACTTAGCAAAGTAGCAAAGAAAACTGTAGTATATGCCAACAAATACAGTATTTCTCCATTAGATGCTTTTCTGCTTGTTTGTAAAAAATTGACTGTCATGTCCATTTCATAGCACCAACAGTTGAACTGGTCGAGTGGAACAGGTATACAGTCACATGGGAGGCTCTTCAGGCCATGAGAGGAGACCCAATTGTTTATGTGCTGCAGCTGCTAAGGGGCCGTGAAGTGGAGCAGGTATGTTAAGGAACATCTAGTCTAAGTGTGGATGGATGGATGGATGGATGGATGGATGGACCTACGTACGTACGTACGGAAATATAAAAGATGTTCTCAGATGTTACTCAGCTGCTCTTAGATTTTCATTATAAGTGTAAAATAATCAGGTGCTTGTCATCAGCCTTTTTTTTTGCTTAAAGAAATCTTATGAGTAAAACTCCTGTGTCTTTTCCAGCTGTATAAGGGCTCTGGAAACTCATACACATGGCATAACTCCACAGCGACTAGCACGTGTCGCCTGCGTGTGTGTGCAGGGCGTCGGAGCACAGATGGTGGAGAGCTGTGGGGTCAGTGCAGCCTCAGCACGGCCCTCCCTGCAACTAAACCACCCCGGATCTCAAGCTCCCATAATCCCCAGCCCAAGAAGAGTTGGTCTCTTGCAGATGAGCGCTTTGCAAGTGTTCTGCTTCTGGGCTTTGTCATACTAGCCATTCTGTTCGCTGTGCTCATCCAGTACTTTATCATCGAGGTGCCGTGAGGAGATGAAGAGAGAAATTTGGTTGGAGGAAAGGAAGCAAGGTATACGATAAAAGACGGAGAAAGAACAAAAAAGCGGCGTGTTAGAGCAGAGCAGGCCTCGAAGCACATAGCCGCCCTGGCTAGCACAGAGCATTTTACAATGGTCATTATTATTATTATTATTATTATTATTATTATTATTGTTGTTCTTTTTTAATGACTATTAATGCATGGAGGAAAGAAATCTATATATGGCATCAGTAGGTACTTTGTTATGTAAACTGTGACGACTGAGACTTCAGTGTGCCGTCGGGGTACTTTTTAGAAGGTCACTTCACAGTAACAGCCAGATTTTTATTATTATTTCACATGAATACAGATTATTTTTAGATCACAGAAACGTCTCTAGGCAAGGACGATCACTCATCACTCCGCAAGAACTTGGCTGCTATTTTGTACACAGCAGCCTTTTCCAAATGTTAAAGGACCTCATTCTCAGTTTCGAGGTCATGTGATTTCTTCTGGAACGGCCTTGAAGATTTTTACATCAGTGAAGTTTCTGTCGCTATAGAATGATGAAGTCTTATAGGCTGAGCGCTTTTTGCTGCCTTAGAATAATAATAGGAGGCTTTTGGGGCTTTTTTATTTGCGCATATCATGTAGGCTGTATTCCAATTGTTCTTCTTTTTCAGTATCACCTTTTTCAGTATAAGTGTTAAAAGGAAGATCGTGCCAAAGCTTTCATAGACATATACAAAGGAGCATACTCATATACGACTGGAGTCTCTTGTACTCTCAACTGCAGAGAAGACATATTTTTTATGTTTAAGAATTTATAACAACATAACCACATTATTCCATAATAATTCCATTCATTTATCCAAGACATTGGGAGAGCTAGATTTTTTTTTTTTTTTTTTTAATTCTGCTGTCGCCAGTGTGTTCTTCTATGATAGACTATACATACATTCTAGCTATGTTCATGTACATACAGATATGGCAGTATTGCTTAGATAGCCGATATGGATATGCATTTGTTATAAATGTCTCTATTTAGCTCAAACTGAGCAGTGTAGTCCCTTTCTGAGTTCTACTTTATGCTGAAGAGTTTTATTTTGAGCTTTACATTTGTTTAACACTATATTTTCTCTGTACGTAATTGTAATGACTAGCCAATGGATATCTCATTCAAAGGTTACAGATTTCCGTGGAGCAAATGTTAGCACACCTCAGCTCCCGTGCCAGTGAAGTTGCTCCTTCCTATGTTGCTATTTTCTTGAATTGGTGCTTGAATGCAGCAAAAGGAGTATACATCCCTCTCTCCTTCCTTTCCTCCCATCCTCATACTGTAGGTCTCTAAAAGGACACAAATCGAATTTTAAATCCATGACTCAAAGATTTCTTTTATATTTATATCAATATAGTAAACTCAACCACCCTGGTTTCTTCCCCGGTGCTCAGTCCAGCTGAAGCGAATGGTTTTTCACATCGCTTTTGCAGATTTGTTATTTGATATGTCATCATATTGTTATTGAAATTAGATCCATAATTTAATGTGATTTTATATCCTCCCTCCAATTGAATCATTTCCTGTCTAAGACCTAATTGATAATGCTTGATAAAGTAGACCCAGAGTGTGGAGCCTCTATCTGAAAAGGCACTGTGTAAGTTGCAAGTACATCAGTGTCTTGGAACTTTGCCTTTCTTTGCCTTGGTTCTATTAAGGACCTTTAATAGAGATTCTTAATCATGTATTCTCGAAGGCTTTTGAGCGAGGCCTATTTGTGAGCTTCTCCTGCGAACGCAAAGCTGAGTTTCACTACCAAACATAGTGATATATATATATATATATATATATATATATATATATATATATATATATATATATATATATATATATAGAGAGAGAGAGAGAGAGAGAGAGAGAGAGAGAGAGAGAGTGAGAGAGAGAGAGCTGCAAGAGCTGTATTTTATTTACGAAAAAGAAAAGCTGCTGTCTGAACTTCCTTCTTTTGGAACTTGAGTAGAGCTGTACGATGTTCGGTCTTTATACCTCTTTCGTGTCACAAAAGCCATTCTGTCTCACAGCTTTTCTTTCATTTTGTCACTCACTTTATTTCTTCTTCAGGTTGGTCTGAGCCTAAGGGCTTTTCCGTATTTGACCTGTGCACGTTGCGTCGGAGCAAATTTCATAATAGGACCTGAAGTAGCTCAAGGTTTCTGTCATATTGAATGTGATAGATTTTTATTAGATTATTATAATGGGAGTTTCCATATAAAAAAAAGTGCTGGTAGCAGGAAGCTGTTGGGATGAGAGATTTTTTTTTCCTTTTTGGTAAAATCTTGCATAAAGGTACATTAAAGCCACTACGAATAAAGATTTTGAAATTTTGGATTTTTTTCTAGTTTCATCTGGTAAAAAATGTCATTGCAAACCCTTATAGAAAATTTCCTAATGAGGCTGGTTCCCTATCTTGCACTCCTTTGCTGGGATGTCTGGTTTGCTGTCTACTGTGTTATTTGCTGTCTAGTTTGTTATAAGGCCATGAGATACTAAGTTATTTAAGTTGGGGTCATGAAATTGTAGTGTGTGTGCAGGTCGGGTATTTCATTGCTATTTGAATTTTCTGTTTGCGTTGCTGATTGATTAAAATAATGGCACTATTTTCATTTGGAATCTTCCCTCCACAGTAATGGCTTTTTAGTGTCAGAAACTCTCATTCCTGCTTACTTTACTTGCATACATTCTCTCTTTCTCTCCTGGTTGGCTGTGCCTCCTTACAGTCTTTTTTCAGTGTATAGTCAGAATTCTTTTGTACCCACTTGGATGACGTTAGACGAATCTGATCTGATTTAATGATGTATAAATTTCCCACCAATTAAAGCTGCTATACAGCTCTAACACAGCTCTAATGTAGCTCTGATACAACTCTAATATAGTTCTGATACAACTCTAATACAGTTCTGTTACAGTTCTGTTACAGTTCTGTTACAGATCTAATACATCTCTGATACATCTCTAATACAGCTCTAATACAGCTCTAATATAGCTCTGATACAACTCTAATACAGCGCTGATACAACTCTAATACAGTTCTGTTACAGCTTTGTTACAGCTCTGTTACAGATCTAATACAGCTCTAATACAGCTCTGATACATCTCTAATACAGCTCTGATACATCTCTAATACAACTCTAATACAGCTCTGATACATCTCTAATACAGCTCTAATACAACTCTAATACATTTCTAATACAGCTCTGATACATCTCTAATACAACTCTAATACAGCTCTAATACCACTCTAATACAGCTCTGATACATCTCTAATACAGCTCTAATACAACTCTTAATACATCTCTAATACAGCTCTGATACATCTCTAATACATCTCTAATACAGCTCTAATACATCTCTAATACAGCTCTAATACAGCTCTAATACAGCTCTGATACATCTCTAATACAGCTCTAATACCATTCTAATACAGCTCTAATGCATCTCTAATACAGCTCTAATACAGCTCTAATACAGCTCTAATACAGATCTAATACAGCTCTAATACAGCTCTAATACAACTCTAATACAGCTCTAATACAACTCTGATACAGCTCTAATACAGCTCGGATACAGTTTTGATGCAGCTCTGACTGTGTTGCAGCTCTGACTGTGTTGCAGCTCTGACTGTGATGCTGCTCTGACTGTGATGCAGCTCTGACTGTGTTGCAGCTCTGACTTTGTTTTTACTGTTTTATTCTTTTTAAATAATGAACCAAATAATGATCATCTGCAATATGCTTTCATTCCATCTATAGTATAGTTCCATCTTTTAGTAAAAACCCAAAGCTCATAAACACCAATTTAAACTTATGTGCTAATGAATCTGTTTGTACTGCTTATATGGGGGACACAGTGCTTAGCACCTGTGGGGTTGTGGGTTTGATTCCTGCCTCCATCCTGTTTGAGTTTGCTTGTTCTCCCTGAGCGTCCAGTCCAAAGACATAGCATCTCTAAATTAATCCTTCTAGGATTTTTCAATCACAGCAATAAACAAAAAAATCAAACAAACTTTGTGATATTTTAAGTCAAGAAGATTTTAAAGAGGTTCGCATAATTTGAGGATCTTGTTATTTTTCTGCAGATTTTGTGTAGGTTTGGGCCAAGATGTCTTGTATGTCATCATCACAGCTATCAGCTATCATGGAAATTAGTTATAGCTGTGTCTTGGGGCAGTGGTGGCTCGTGGTTAAGGCTCTGGGTTGTTGATTTTAAGGTAGGGGTTCAAGCCCCAACAGTGCCAAGCTGCCACTCAGCTGGGGATATGTGAGGAAGAGAATTCCCCAGTTCTGTAATGTATATGTGGCAATAATAAAGACTCTATGCCCCAGTTTCATTCGGCAGTATCTTTAAAAAAGAATTCTGCACTAGCAATTCAACTAGTTTTTGGCGACAAAAAAAAAAAACGGCACAAAATCTCGGGCAAATCAAGCGTTTCTGTCCACAACGATCACTAAAAAACTTCAGGAGGGACTGCATTAACATGTCAGTGATGTGGGATTGTGTCCTAAATGTTTCTTTATTAACTTGATTTATTTCCTAAGATCTGTGCTGAGGTTTATGGATTGTTAGCATTAAGTAATTCAGTAAACTAATGTAGGTTTACTTCACCTTCATGTAAAAGTGTTCTCTTTGTAAATCCTACCTTCTTGCTGCTACCAGAGACTGGACTGTTTATCCTTTAATGTAAGCCAAAAGCTGAACGTAGTTTATATACCTTACACAAGTACAGAGTTTTAAAACATACAAATAAAACAATAGCATTTAACAGTGTATATTAGGAGCAGACATGGACCAAAGATGTTACTGCTGCAGTATATTTAAATATGGTTTAATGCCAACGATGCATGTTTAAACCTCATGAAATGTTTGATTTATTGATTATTCTTTTCGATCGGTCCAACCTTGTGTTTCTTCCAAACAAACTGTGGGACTCGTAATTCACTGTACTGTGTGAATCGAGCGGCTAAACCACACGGAAACGCAAGAATGGCGTACTGAATTACAGATTTCCAACAAAATGGCTGTTTTTTTTCTCATACAATTTTCTATATAAAATGCGAAATAACATTTTGGTTTGTAGCTGTAGCCCTGAGGCTTACTGACCTCTGTGCTGCTTTCGGTTTGTGTGCAAGTTTCTCACAGCATTTCAGTTTCCCAACAATGTAACCAAAGCCAGTACAAAGACTGTTAACAGGCACCGAGGTTACTGTGCACACACTGTCTTGCTTTTCATTTCACAGTTTTGCCATGATTTAAAAAAAAAGAAGAAGAAAAAGGAAAAAAATCTGTCATAAAGCATAAAGAAGCCATAAGGGACAGCCTGAATTATCATGGTCTCTCCATCTTTGGCTCGCTGCTAAAAACACTAACAAAATAAACAGGCTTATGAAATGTTTTTTAAGCTCTAAGTAGTATCTCAGTGTTTTAGAATGTCGTGTGTAAACTAGGGAGATAGACTGGCAACCCGAACACATGAAGCAGTCAGTAGCTGTACTGTGTGCCAGCATGTACATGGAATCATCTTTATTTTAATCTACCAGCTCCAAATTACCTTTTTGTCATGCCAGTGTGTATAGACCACATTTTTGATACTGAACATTTTTTTTATTTTGAAATACAAAAAAAGATACATTCCAAAAAATATTTATCTGTTGTTTTTTGTTTTGTTTTACTCACATTTAAGACTGCCATGTACCGTATGTCATAACTGTAACAATCATAGATAATATATTTAATATGTTCAATAAATTATAGTCATGCTGTGTATTAATTGTGTCTTCTAAATTCTGTTCTGGTGTTTTTTCTTCTTCCTAAAATACGGTAAATGATGCTTGGATTCTGAAAGCGGATTTTGGGGAAAATAGGAAAAACTTCAAAATGGAAGAGTGGGAAAATGATAGAATGATATGGAAGTCTGTCTTTGCAACAACATAACTTTACTAAAAGATTTTTTCATGCTGCTCTGTCATTCTTCTAAACTCTGCAGTTAACTTTTATCTTTTAATTTCACGCTGTAATTTAGAAGCAAGTTCACCATTTCTTTGTTTGTTTTTCAGGATTTCTTTCAGCAGCCTTAGTGGTATGAACCTTGCATTGTGGTGCTAAATGTGTACAATGCTGTGTTGGAACGTTACACCTAGATGCTGTAAACAATAGCTTTAGAGCTTGAGGAAATAAAAAGTAAGATGTTGGCAGAAAACATATCATCTGGAACTACTCGAGGAAACATTTTTATTTTTTAACAGTCATGATCAGAAAAGTCTTTGTTTTTGTCTTTGTTTTCCTGCGTTTGAGTGTTTCAGAAGGCTTCAAACAGCCAGGCAGGATAAACACATTCATGTGAAACACAAGACAATTAATTACATAAATCGTTTGAAGGATGTATAAATCTAGTCATGATTTTTGACAAAGCAAATATGCAAATGAGAATTTGCATATTTAGGAATGTTTAGGAATGTACACATTAGGAATATGTGTCAAATTAGAAGTAGCCAGGACCATTAATTAAGTACAGTATGAGCAGTATCCATGAAAGAAGGTAACTCAGGAATTTGTTTACACAGAGTTAATAATCACTCAGACTGAACTGTTTTAAGTGTGAAAAGCTCTGATATGGTCAAAATGTTGATAATCACACCACATACGTATGTGATTCCCAAACTGTTACCACAAAGTTGAAAGCACACAATTGTATAAGACATATTTGTAGGCTGTAGTATTACAGTTTCCCTTCATTGTTCCAAGCCCGTCGAAGGATTCTGCCTCACTAACATTCTTGCGGTTGAATAAACAAATCTCCACAGCCATGTTACAAAATCTAGTTCAAAGCCTTCCCAGAAGAGTGGAGGTTATGATAACTGTAATGGGGAACTAATTCTGGACTGGTGTGTTCCAAAACAAAACAAAACGATAAAGCATGATGGTCAAGCAAAATTAACAGAAGATTGTTGGGAACAAAAGGAATTTTGCCAAATTCTAAACCTGATTTGTAGATCCTAGGATATGACATCTGGTAAATGTCACACTGAATGAGCATGAATGGATGATATTACAGCTTAAAGGATCCAAAGCATGCTTAGAGAGATGTATGTATAATTCCAACTGGGACGTCATTTAGTCCTTCTAAAAAAATAATAATAATTTTCCAACACCGAATTTAGGAAAGCAGAATTTTAACTATTTAAATTTTTTAATAATATTTGAAGTAAGTAAGTAAATAAATAAATAAAATGAAAGAAGAAAAGAATGAGAAAACTCCATGCCATGATCACATGATGAATAAATGATACAAAAAGGACTGTCAATAAATTACCAATTAAATGATACAAAACTAGGATCCCCCGTTTCATACCCAGTGACTCGAAACCTAAGCAGAATTGTATTACTACAAGAGATTAATAAGACACACCTCTTTTAGTTGTAATTGAGGGAGTTTTCCATTTTAATATTAACATTTTTATTAAAAGTCACCTTAAGTCACCTTATTCATACTTTAAGTACATCTGTTGTGTAGGACACTTATTAGAATCAGAATCCGAATCAGGTTTATTGGCCAATTGTGTTGACACACACAAGGAATTTGGTTCCAGTTTGTGACTCTCAAAAGTACAGACAATAATAACACTATGCTATACATTTAGCTTGGACTATACAAGACAAGACAAAACAGACTGTACAAGACATCACAGTATGAGTAATAAATAAGAATACAGAATATATGACAGATCAGTAAGGTACAGTGTGAGAGTCAAAGCAGTCAGAACAGCCCAGAGCTAAATATTTATACCCCATACTGATTTTTGCTGCAAAATTAATATATACAATTTGTCAATTTATTGTTGCACCAATGATAACTGAGAAGGATTTGTTTTTATTGATGTTCAGGGATTTCCTTTTCATAGGTAAATATTATTTCAGGTTGAGTGGGTCTGCGCAGAACTCTTACTGCGTTTTATCAGCGCACCCTTTGGCTCCTTAAACGCACCCCATGTTTACAATTGGTCACATGCTCTGGTTATTTTAAGGCAATTTTTGGAGTAGTGCTTTTACAGCCTAAATAAATCATGAAATGGGGATCTTAATGGCTTTAAGGTTTTAACAATCGAGCTGTTTATGGATGCTATTTTATAGGAAGAAGAATCCAGCAACTGAGGATAAGGTACTTGTCTATTTTCGTTCGTGTATGTCTGATTTTCTCAGGAACAGTTATGATGTCAAGCTCCATAGCTAACTGAACTAACCAGTTTAAACACATAACCTGTTCATTACGCCTCGTAATACCGCCAGGTAATAGTGTAATATAAAGGAATGTAGTTTTAAAAAAAGAATTTTAGTTAACGGTTTTGTTTTAATATTAAATTAACATAACGAAGACTTTTAGCTAATGGTAGCTAGTAGAATAAGGAGCTAACTAGCTGTGCAAGCTGATTGTTGGCTAATGCTGTAAGTTAACGTTAACTTAAATTATCTTAAATAATCGAGATAATAAATGTAATTTCGACCGATTCCCAGTTTCACTTGGGTTTACACTTAATGTAAAAACAATGTACTGTGCTTTTAACTAGCCATCTCGCTAAGCTAGCTGTAGCTTCTTTATACTCAGCCTAACACTCTTATTATGGCTTCCGTCTTATTTTTAGAAACGGCCTCCGACTCCATAATTAGATGTAGACTCGGGTAATTAGAACGTTATATTAGGATAAGATATGTTTATTTTTTTTGCATAACATTCTCGGTGTGTCAATACTCTGATGATTAACAACTTTGTCACACGACAGCCAACTTGTGATCGTGTCGTCACGTGACTGCTATTTCTCAACTCAGCCTCAAACGCTACAAAACTCAAAGTGCATTCTGGGTATTCTTTTGTCTCGCTAGGACAGGGTATTTAGACTATATAGACAATGTAAGTTATTGCATTGTAGGATTTTATTTACATTGGATTTACTCTACAGTGGGAGCTCCCAAACATGGCAGATTCTGGGACTTCCTTTATTTTGTATTTAAATAAATCATGAACTCATTCTCCAGCCATATAATTATTTGCAACTTATTTAATTTACTTTTTAACCCCATGTTACGGGAATCCAGGGTTATTATTATTTTTTTCTTTGATGTTTCACAATGTTCAGACTTTCCAGAGGGTTAATTAAATTTAATTAAAATTTATTTGTATAGCACTTTTTACAATGGACATTGTCTCGAAGCAGCTTTACAAGAACATAAACATAAAACAAAAGGTTATTATAAAGATTAATTATAATAAAAAATTCAAGATTAATGTTAGATATATTTAAATGTGTTTGTATTTATCCCCAATGAGCAAGTCTGAGGTGACTCAGGTGACTGTGGCAAGGAAAAACTCCCTTGATGGTAAAGGAAGAAGCCTTGAGAGGAACCAGACTCAAAGGGGAACCTCATCCTCATGTGGGTGACACTGGAGGGTGTGATTATAAATATACAGTCTGATAAATGTTGTATAGATGCAAAAGACCACATGGAGTTGGCTAATGGTTAATTGGTTAATGTTCTTATTCTGGTTTTAGTTTTATCAAACATGATTGGATAAATACAGAGCGTGACTGCTTTAAATAACAAATTGTCTTGCACTTGAACAGGAGTTAGAAATACTGACTTGACATTTGGTCAATCTTTAAGAATTATACTGAAATTTAAAAAAAAACAACTTTGGAATGATTTTTATTTTCCCCTCAAATAATTCAAATGCTGTTTACACAACACGCAGGGTTTCTGTGACTGTACAAAGCATGTGATGAGGCACACACTGTTCAGTTTCTCGTTGGGTTTCTGTTCCTTTCACGCCATACACGTTTGGCATCGCAGTATTAACACTTCAGAGCAGGATTTCAGAACCCTGACTAAAAAGCCATTCTGAGCCCACTTTTAACTTACAGCGTCAAACATTCTTCTGCCCGGGATTAAAAGCAGTTTAGAACGTCAGTAGCTTGGGGTTAAGTGAATTGTGGAAAGACTTTTGGATCTGGATGATAAAGTGACTCCAAAATTGCAAAATCCACAAAATGAGTTTCTTCATCAGGGTGTCTAAAAAGTCAGGAAATCAAAAGGAATGTGTGAACAGCTTTTTTTAAGCAGCTGAGAGGACATGTAGTGCGAAAGACTGAACACATATGTCTTAAATAATAAATACAAACTGAAGTCTGTGGAGTTTTACTTTGACTGGTTCCTGAATTTTTCGACCTGCTGTATAGTGTGGTGAATGGTGTCGTTTTTGGTCTGCGGTCGTCATCTCCTCATTGTGTTTTGTGTAGATGCTGAAATTTGTTTTTTGCGGTTAAAAAAGCTGATTCGACCTGTTTCTCTGATTGCACTACTGTTTTTCTTCTGTTGCAGTGTTGAAGACTGCAGGAGATTCTCTCTTGTTCTCGGTTGGTACTTTTCACAGTAAGCTCACTGACAGGGGAGATGTCAAGTACAGCCATGAAGAAAAAGGTGATTTTACACAAACATTTTAACACAGAAATTAAAACAAACCAGTGAGCAAAATCAGAAAAAAGAGAATTATTTACTCTGAATAATACACAATTTAGTGCAGAAGTTTTGGAATAAAATGCATCTGTATGTCTCTTTTACATAGTGATAAATGAGAAGCTTTTTTAATGACACAGATGAAGCTTCTGCCTGCTGAGTTGTTCATGTTTTTAGGTGTTACTGATGGGGAAAAGTGGTTCAGGAAAGACCAGCATGAGATCAATCATCTTCGCCAACTACATTGCCAGAGACACTCGCCGACTGGGAGCCACAAGTAAGACAGTAAAACATGAACAACCAACTAGTTATTTGGTTCCTCTTTTGGAAAACATAATCTTATGGCTCTTGTACCAGTGTTAACAAGTTTAAAGCTTTTCAGTCAAAATCCTGTTCATGGTTTCATTGGATCTGAATGATTAACAGACTCTACACGCTACAGAATAGCTTCGATCAGTCCCATCAGGATCCCACTGAGCTTTTTATGATTGTTACAACCATAAATGCTTGATTTTGAAGGAGTGTTTTTTGAGCCTTTTTTTATGGAAAAACTGCTTGAACTGGTGAAATTACAAGCACAGGATTCTTCTTTTAAACTATTGGACTATTGACACATGAAATGAAAGCAGTCCTTATGTTCAACACGTGGCTTTGTCTGAACATGTGACATGAGTTGTAATGTGTTTCTTGGCCCAAAGCTGCAGTCATTTTGAAAGATTGAATTTGCTTGATTTTGCATTAATTTCTAAGATCACAAAATTGCAAAATCTTGGTGGAACTGTTCTATTATCAAGATAAAGCAAAGGGGCCTTTCATTGTTTTTTGTTATCAGAATCAGGATTATCACCATGTACTATAGGGTTTACATGTTCAGGAATTTGTCTTGGTGTGTGGGTGCATAGTAATAATATAGAACGGCATAAATATAAGAAACAAAGGTTATAAATAAAAAATAAATGTGTATAAGCATACAGATTTACAAAAAACAAACAATTAGAAGGAAATAATAATAGCAACACTAATTGTACATTAATGCAGGATGTGCAAAGTGGCCAGTGCAAATGTCCATTAAAAATGTTTTATAACATACATTACAACTGAAAAATTAATTAAACATTAGTGCAGATATTATGCCACAGCAGGGCTAAATGTTTTAATATCTCAGGTCAGAGAGTGTGGATTAATATTTCAGCTGCATCTCAATCAGCTCTTCACTTCAGTAGTCAGGGCACGGATAGACCTGCTTAGCCAGAACTTTAGAAGGTCTGGACTCCATTGCAGCTTTTACTGGTTAAGGATCACCAAAGAGAGTGACATGTAAAGCAACCAATCACAGTTTGCTTTGTCCAACATCAATTTTTAGGGGGTGTTGAAATGTCTCTACGTTGTTAACATCACTACAGAAACAGACTGATGTGCAACTATAGATTGTAACAGCAATGAAATTGTGCAAATGAAACATTATCAAATGAGTCTTTACCATGAACTTGAAATCATTTGAAAATCCAGATGATCCTCATAAAGCGCTCAGTGTCACAGTAAACACTACAGCTTTTTCTATGACTGAAGTAAAGCGCCACAACCGCTTTGTTTCCAGTCAGGTCGTTAAAAAAATTGACGCGCACTGCACCCAGAAATGGTGTAGAATCCAGCCAATCAAGTGATGACTTTGAAACAGTTTTGTTTGCCGTATGCATCAGAGGTACGTGGGCCTGATGTCTGATTCTGAAACTAAGACACCGATCAGGGAGTCAGTCGATTGACAGAGATCTTTTTGTGACACTGAGACTTCTGAGACAGTAAGACAGTCTTCAGGGGAAAGGAGAGTTTTATAATTGACTTGATGAGAGAGAAGAGGGGCTGGCTTGGGACCAGCTCTTTATAGCTGCTGTTATATCATCGGTAAGATGAATGAACTTACCTTTGAGACATTCCATTATATTAAATATGGAAATATAAACAGTTAAAAAGCATAGACACAGTAATGGCAACCATTAATAAATACAGAAGTAGAACTGGACTCGATGACATCAGTGGGGAAAGTCCTTAAAATATATTTCTAACATAAAAGAAGCTACTGAAGAAATAACACTATATAAACCCCTCTGAATATTCAAGCATATATTAAGATATGAGCTTGGGAGCATGGCCTGATAAACTCAATGCCCCCAGCACTTGTAATCTAATGATGAACATGGTGCTGTGGAATAAAATTTGTTATACAACGGCACAGACTGTTGTGTTATTGCTTGCATCATTTAAATAGAAAAATCAGTCAGTGTTGTGTTTTTTTTTTTTTTTTTTTTATAAATCACATTGGTGTCTAAAACGAAAATTGGTAAGAATTTTTGGCTACAATTCTGGCACAGGTTTTTCCAGATCACCACATCATTGTATTAAGAACGAGGACTGCAGCAGGAGCCTGTGATCTTTAATATCTTGTCTTAACCGTCTATTTCTCATCTGTTTACTTTTTCCAGTTCCATTGCAGGTTCAGGTGTTACTTTAGGTACATGCTCACTTCTTCTTGCTTTTCTCTGCAGTTGATGTGGAGCACTCCCATGTGCGCTTTCTGGGCAATCTGGTGCTGAACCTGTGGGACTGTGGAGGGTGAGTGCACCGCCTCGATGATGTTGAAGACTGCTTCTTGGGTTTAAGATAAAATACCTGCTAAACATGCCTGCACATTTTTGTGAAACACTTAACAACACCGCTATAAGCTCCTGAAAGATTTTCTTTTTTTTTCCAACAAATTCCTGTTTAGCAAGAGCACCGAGCAGGGACACATGGGTGGTCTTTTTTTATTATTATTTCAAGTTATTTTTTTTTTTTTCATTACAAAAAAATTGGTGTAGTGAAAGTCAAGTTTCTTTTTCCTTTAAAATGTCAGATTTTTCTGGCTTTATGCTAGTATCTCAGTACCTCAATGTAATCTAATAATAGTAAGATTGTTCACAGTTGCACTAATAGTTACAGTAGAGTGGTTTGGGAGATTTGATGGTTTAAAAACATCTATCAGAAGTTCCTTTGGCAACAACTAAAGCAGTTCCTTGTGGTCAATTCAGAATCCTGATATAAGCCCAATCAAAAATCTATGCAAAATCTTTGGCATAAAATGCCACAATAAAGTTTGGCAAATTAAAAACGAAGGCCAGATTGTGGAGACATCAGACTAGTTCTATGGCATTGCATTATTTGTATAAAAACATGTCAGAAATGTAACACTGAAACTACTGTTGCTTCTTAATACGTGACAAACATAACCAAGCCAAAATATTAAACATGTAAAGTATCATTTAGTTACAGATTCTCAAGCTCACTATATAAATATATAAAAAATATATCACTGTATAAACAGATTCTCAAGCTCACTATTATGCCACTATATAAACTTCATTCATGAGCTGTTACTGTTCTAGTACATAAACTTTTAAATTTTCATCATTCGGCCGTAACATTAAAACCACAAAATCGGTCCATGGAAAAACAAAATTATTGCTAATGAACCCAATAAAATTACTGAATTGTGGAACAGACTAGAAGAAGAGTGGACCAAGATCACACCAGAGCCGTGTAGGAAACTAGTGATGACAAGGATTAATGAAAACAAGGACTTCTACACTTCCTGCTAATTTTCTACAGCTTGAAACCCTTAAAAGTTTGAGTTCTTAATCTTCTTTTATGCCGCAGCCGTTACTGTGCTCTAGTTCTTATCGCTGTGTTTTCCAGCAACATGAAAGCCTTTGCTCAGGTGTCTTGGTTATTTATGTAAACATGCTAGTAGATCAGTTTTAAAACCCACAGCTAATATTCCTTCACATTTTGCACAATAAAGGTTAACAATATTCCAGAAAAGTGTTTCCAATTTGTTCTCTTATTTTGATATTTTCTATATTATTGATATTAAATCCAAATTCCAAATCCCATGTACTTTTTATGGTGTAAGTATATGATTGTGGTGCATTTTTTCTTCTGTGTTCTTGAAGAATAAAAGACATTTAGATTTGTTTGCATTGCTCAGGTTCATTACTGAATAGCGGGTTGTTTGTTGAATCAGACAAGCATCATCACTACTGTGTGGAATCACATTACACTGGAAAATATATATTTTAGGTTGTTTAAATAAACAATGACCGTAAATCCAAAAATTTCCAAATTTAGGGTGTTGATTTCCACTCTATTAGGACAACTACTACCTTTGTAGAGTGCTGGATATGATCAGTGTGTAGCTGCACACGTTGTTTTCATTTGCTCACACATTTTTTTGTCTGTAGGCAGGATACCTTCATGGAGAACTACTTCACCAGTCAGAGAGATAATATCTTCCGCAACGTGGAGGTGCTGATCTACGTGTTTGACGTGGAGAGCCGTGAGTTGGAGAAGGACATGCATTACTACCAGTCCTGCTTGGAAGCCATCCTTCAGAATTCACCTGATGCTAAAGTCTTCTGCTTAGTGCACAAAATGGACCTGGTTCAGGAAGATCAGAGGGACCTGGTTAGGAAACTGTCTCCATAAACAATACAAAATAAATAAATACAATTTCAAAATGTATCATAACAACCAATGAACATCCAAAATATATAACGCTGAAAAGGAGGGAGGGTATTTGGCAAAAAAATTTAATTCTACAAATTTCTGAAACAAATTCAATTAATTATGTATTAAAAAATATGCTGCAATACCAGCACTGTATTATGACATAATTGATCACAGTAATGTTATGGCATTAAGTCATCAAGTCTCAATAACTGTGCTCACCACGTGTTATTGCAGATCTTTAAAGAACGTGAGGAAGACCTGAAGAGACTTTCACGCCCGCTGTTATGTACCTGCTTTAGAACCTCCATTTGGGATGAGACACTCTATAAGGTAACATTCGAATTCCGTGTTAGCTTCACAACTCCGACACGTCTGATCATGCGTGCTGTAGCTACAGGACACATATGTTCAGAAGTTTTATCGGCAGAACATTAAACACTAGAGTAACTCATGTCGGCTTGTATATTAGTTAGTTAGTATTTAACCAGGATTAAATAAAGACACAACAACAATTAACATATTCCAAACATCCATCCTCAGAGAGAAGATAAACTGACTAAACACCAAAATGCAAAAACACACCTGACTGTTCTGCATTTTCTAGAAGTAGAGTTGAAAAGCCTTGCTGTATTTTTTGTAGTTAAATAAGAGAAGGTACATCTCCATCTGGCTTCGACTAAAATGACTTGAGTTCAGTTCTCTATGACCCTCATCCTCTGTGTGCACAGCTGATGCTTGACCACAACCCCATAATTCCTATAGATCAGTTTGTAGTTTATATCAATGTCTTACAATAAACTTTAGCACAACCATTATCACATCAGAATCCTACATTCTGTAAGCTTTTCCTCTAATGTCTGGATTGAGTGTTCATTTTCTAGACGACATGCTGCTTGCTTCCTGTGCAGTTATGTGAGCATGTATAGCTATGCTGACATGACCACTGGTTTTGTGTCTTTTTGACTGGTGTGTGTGTGTGTGTGTGTGTGTGTGTGTATAGGCGTGGTCCAGCATTGTCTACCAGCTAATCCCAAATGTACAGCAGCTTGAGTCCAATTTGCGCAATTTTGCCCAGATCATTGAAGCAGATGAGGTCCTGCTTTTTGAAAGAGCCACCTTTCTGGTAAGCATGACATTCAATTCAAGTCACTTATCTTCTCTTCTTCTTGACTTACTGCTTTTATAGCTGTGTTTAGGTGAAGCCGTAGATATAGTTAGGAAATAGTAGCTTAAAAAAGATAAGAAACATTCTCACATCTCCGTATGAGCGAATGTTGACCGTTTGGTAAAGGGTGGTATTTTGTAGCAACAGTTAAGGCAAGCAACAAAGGTAATTTTTGATGTGTAGAGTCACAGACATCTGGCAACAATCTGATCTGTAACATAAGTGACAGCTAAAGGACAGCATGGAGCTGTGTTCTTTCATTTCAGATTCTCTCTTATGTTCGTCTTTACTTTTCAGGTGATCTCTCACTATCAGTGCAAGGAACAGCGGGACGCTCACCGCTTTGAGAAGATCAGCAACATTATTAAACAGTTTAAGTTGAGCTGCAGGTGACTTTTTGGGTTCTTTACATTTTTATTCGCCTTCTCTGCTTCTTATAAACATTGTGATGGTTTTGATACTGAACATTTTTGTCTTTAATCCCACAGTAAATTGGCTGCTTCCTTCCAGAGCATGGAAGTGCGCAACTCCAACTTTGCTGCTTTCATTGACGTGTTCACCTCCAACACCTACGTCATGGTGATCATGTCCGACCCTTCCATCCGTAAGAGCTACTCTGCTGTGGTTATCACGGGCTTCACTTAGAAAACTGTTGTGTGTGGGTGTGGGTGTGTGTGGCCAGTGAGGGGTGGTATGTGTGTTTGGGTGGGAGTCTATGTTGGGGTGTGTGTGTTGGGGGCCAGTGAGGGGCAGTGTTTGAGTGGGAGTCTATGTTGGGGTGTGTGTGTTGGGGGCCAGTGAGGGGCAGTGTTTGAGTGGGAGTCTATGTTGAGGTGTGTGTTGGGGGCCAGTGTGTGTGTTTGGGTGGGAGTCTATGTTGAGGTGTGTGTGTTGGGGGCCAGTGAGGGGCAGTGTATGTGTTTGGGTGGGAGTCTTTGTTGGGGTGTATGTGTTGGGGGCCAGTGAGGGACAGTGTGTGTGTTTGGGTGGGAGTCTGTGCTTGTGTGTGTTTAAGGGTGGTGTGTGTTGGGGTGTTTGGGTGTGTGTTGGGGTGTTGCAGGGTGATGGTAAGATTTTATATGATGCTTGTAGATGCAGAAATGGTAGTTTTCTGGGTTTTGTATTCTTTCTCACTCTTTCTTCTCTCCCCTTCCTCTCTTTTCTTCTTGTTGTTCTTTTGCATCTAGCCTCTGCTGCAACCCTCATCAACATTCGTAATGCCAGGAAGCATTTTGAGAAGCTGGAGAGGGTGGACGGCCCCAAGCACAGCTTGCACATGCGCATGCGTTAGACATCTAAACCCTTTCCACGGGTAAGGTGATCAGAACACGGCCAGAATTTTTTTGAGGAATCATTTGGGTTTCTGCTCCAGAATGTTTTCCGTATACCAGCAGCTCTAGGCAGATGTGCCAACATTCAGAGAGGAATGTAGTCTTGAATTTCGTTAGGGGTCATTTGTGATCCCTTGCTACAGTGACATGGGAGACACCGGAAAACAGCATTTTTCAGTTAAAGCAGCACTCAGACCAAAGGCAAATATAATCCTGCCTTTGGAAATGCCAATTCACTGAAGGGGAAATGATGCAGCACATAAAGGCTCCATTGCAGATGCTATTTCTTTCTTCTAAATTTGTCTAGGCTAACTTTGTCCTCTCAGTTCATAAAACTTAGTCTTATAAGCCAGTAGCAAAAGGGGCAAATATTTTTACATAAACAGTTCAGCAGAGTAAAATGTGTGGTTCTTTCAGATTTCTTTGTTTTTTTGGTAATTTCCTTATGATATTGCTGTATTAGCGTGCTAAAAGTAACCTCCGCTAACATATTTACTTATTCATAAGGATCTGTGCTGTCGATTTTTTCTTTATTAAATTTCTGCTAGTGTTTTTAATGTTAGTCATGTTGGCACCCCTGTGTCTGGGCTCAGCTTGTAGTGCTGAACATCACTGATTGCCTCAACAACCATCCAGTTTTTTCTGTTATTTACATGATAAACACTGGCTGCTTACTAAGTTATGTCTACAGACTACAGAGACCTGTTATGATGTGTAAAAAGAATTGTTTAGCTCTGGCTTATCTTGCTGATTATATAAAGCAGAACAGCACATCTTGAGAGCTTTGTGTAGCTCAGGCAGGCATGCTGTTAATCACGAGGATTACTCGCAGCTCAGAAGGAAGATGCTTCCTCTCGTTTAGTGCTCCAGATAAGTTGAGAAAACACTAGAACACTAAAGAGCTTTTTAATTCCAGATTAAAACCAAACATACTCTTGCTGACACTTCATTAGGAACACCTCGACACTTACACATTCATGCAATTACCTAACTAACCAGTTGTACAACAGAAGCACAACATACACAGTCATGCAGATAGAGGTTTATTGTGCTGTGGATGTTAGTGCCAGATGAGCAGGTTAGAGTGTTTCAGAAACTGCTAATCTTTACACACAACAGTTTCCATGACTTTACTACGGAAGTCCTAAGAGGCCATGTATTATTATATTCTTTCTTTCTTTTTTTCTTGTGAGCACGATGCAGCATGATGAGTGCATGTGCTTTTGCTTTAATCATGTGATTGACAACTTCCACATAAGTGTCCGACAGGCTGCGATGTCTGCATCTTTCCTATCGAAGACAATATAGCTACCCTACTGCGGTTAATCCAGCTGCTGTTTCTGAAAGCCCGGTTAGACTAGTCGCATGTATATTGTAGGAGCATGGCCTTTAGGTACATAGTAGTAATAGCATGGAAAAAGGAAAGCGAGAATCTTCAAGCTCTTACGTCTCAGAACAATAAATGAATGCAAAACGATTATATTTTAATAAATGCGCGACAAAACGAATACAAAACAATTGACTTGTATTTATGAGAATAAAGGATTTAATTCAGTAAAAGGTCTTGTTGGTAAGAGCAATCAGAGGAGAATGGCCAACATGACAGATACAGTAACTCAAATAAGCACTCTTTACAACCGTGGTGAACTGAAATGCATGTGAGAACAGACAAAACATCAGGAGAGCACAGCAGGAGAACACATCAGGTTTCTCTTCTGTCAGCCAAGAACAAGCATCTTAGGCTCAAATAAAGAATCCTGGGCACAAACTCACTAAAACCAGACAACTGAATACTTAAAATGTACCTGCCCTTTTTCCAGTCTTCAGATGTTTAGTTTGGGTGATTCTGTGTCCATGATGGTTTTATTCCTCAGAGTTTTATTCTTGACTGTCAGGAGTTTTTTTTTTTCTCACTCTAGAGACTATTGTGTGTGAAAATGCCAGGAGGTGATTGAGTTTCTGAAATTCTCAACCCAGCTCATACGTTCCAACAACGCCACAGAGATCCCATTTTAGCCCATTCTCATGGTGACTGTGAACATTAACTGCAGCTCTTTACCTGTATCAGCATGATGTATTGCATTGTGCTGCTGCCACACAATTGTTTGATTCAGTAATTGCATAAATGAGCAAGTATACAGTTGTTTTAAATCCTCACTGTGTGTATTTACCCTGACCTAATGTCTGCAGATGTAATAATATGTAAAGCTCTAGTAGAGTTGATATTTCAAAATGTCCTTACTCCTTATACTCCAAGACATACTTATGTCCAAGCACAATTGAGTGTTTGTGACAAGTGTAGTGTTTTAAATAATGAATGAATGTCTTATTGCCTTCTGTGCTCAGTCTGCCATCATGGAGCCAGATTTTAGTTGCTTCATTTCTTTTAGTTGCCATATTTAAATGTTAAGTGATGCTTTGGTGTGTGTGTGTGTGTGTTTTCTGACACTTGTTTGTGTGCTTTCTTTGTATTAATGTGCATTTTTTTTATCGCACCATACCAAGACCTGAAACAAACTCAAAGTTTTTTATGAATATCAGGAAAAAACTGGCTTGATATTTTCTCTTTTTGTAGTGTTTGTTTTTATTGGACATTCAGTGAAATGTCAGTCATATATGTAAGTCTAACACATCAGAAAGGACATAAAAGTACAAACGTTTCATCACTGTGTCTCAGGGTACTTCTCAGCCTGTGTCTGATCACTTGTTCTTGTTTTTTCCTTTTCTTCCTGTGATCCGCTAGAGGGCTTGCGTGCCAGGGAAATGGAACCCTGGGGAATTCCTCATATCTGCTGACTTCACTGCATCCAGGGGGGTTTTCTAGAGACTCTCACCATTTTTAGATAAGAAACTTTTTTGTGGCACCTTTCCTTACAAGACTTGAACATAAGGCTGTTTGGGATTAATGAAGAACTGGGAATTAATCATGAAAATCTTGGTAAATGGGTGAGATGTTAAGCCATTAAAATAAACACTTTAAGGATGATGCACATTTAAATATCCCTTAATCTATGATCAGTGCCATAAAGTGAGCAAAGTTATATCGACTCGCACAAACAGTGGACGTATCTATCCTGTCATCCCCTCCTCCCTCCTTTGAGTTCACTTGTGTTTCTTTAGCATTATATAAATGCTGCCTGTTCTGCAGCTTGAAACAGTCTGGTTTGTTCTGAAAAAGTTATCATTCTTGTTAAAAAGTGGTCACTGGCCACGTTTTAACAAGCAAAGTTCACATCTCTCCTTTTCTATACAGATGTTTATTTTCCCTATTTATTGGCAACATAAATAAAAGCAAAGCAAATAAAAGCAAAGAATATTCCTTTTCAACGTTTTTGATTTTTTTTTCTTTTCTACTTATGACATAAATCTCTCACTTGACTTGGGGTCACAGCTTGCTAGAAGACTCAGTATGGAGGAACTGGTTATAACAGGAATATGTTCAAACCTGAAAAACTGTTTGTATTAATGGGATAGCCAAAGCTAAAATGCAGTCACAAACTAGTTAAATGAACCCAAACATACAGTAACTACATTTACATTTCCAGCATTTAGCAGACACCTTTATCCAGAGCGACGTACATTATCTATTTTTTTTATACAACTGAGTGTTAAGGGCCTTGCACGGGGCCCAAAAGTGGCAGCTTGGTGGACCTGGGATCGAACTCACACCCTTCTGATCAACACCTTAACCACTAGGCTACCGAACGCCCTAGCCTATGGAAAGGAATGATAAGCTTCTTCTGCATTTCATGTGGTACAAACCTTCACGTTCATTAACATGACAATGTACAGGTGGGCAGTTCATTCATTCTTTTAATTCATCTTCAGTAGCTGTTTTATCCTGGACATGGTGGCTTAAATCAAGAGAGTTTATCAGTTTAATCAGGCACAAGGATTTTTACAAACGTATGTAAAATACACTCCCAGAAAGTTATTGGGGGGGACATGATGGATGAATGGATTACGGTGTATATGTGGATGGATTTATGGATTGCCTTTCTAGAGTTTGATCACAGAACCCCAAGGATTTTACAAAAGTATGTTTAAAATGTAAAAAGGCATACAGTATCTTTATTAAAACCTCACCAAAGCATTTCATTTAATTCCGGTGAGTATGAATGGGATGTTATGAAAGGGATCTGAAGTATTTTATTTCCTTAAATCCCTTCCTTAAAACATTTTTTGTGAGCTAATTATCTAATAAACAAATCACTTCCAAAAGCTTTCACTGATGAATAAATCATGTGGCCTGTTCCAAATTACAAGAGATAAGTGAGCAGTCGAAGAAGTAGAGGAGGGAGGAGAGTGCACAGACAGAGAGAGAAGAGGAAAGGTAAGAGTGTAGGACTGAGAATAGGGACTGAATGTTGGTACTATGACAGGGAAAGGTAGAGAGCTGGCTGATATGATGGAGAGAAGGAAGGTGGATATACTGTGTACAGGAGACCAAGTGGAAGGGTAGCAAGGCTCATAGTATAGGAGCAGGATTCAAGCTGTTTTATTATGGTGTGGATAGTAAGAGAAATGGGGTAGGTGTGGTCCTGGAGGAGTTGTGAGGAATGTTCTGGAGGTGAAGAGAGTGTCAGACAGGGTGATGAGTCTGAAGTTAGAGATTGAAGGGGTGATGTTGAATGTTGTTAGTGGTTATGCCCCGCAGGTAGGTTGTGAGTTAGAGGAGAAAGAGAGATTCTGGTGTGGATTCGATGAGGTGATTGAGAGTATTCCCAAGGGTGAGAGAGTGGTGATAGGAGCGGATTTTAATGGACATGTTGGTGAGGGGAACACGGGTGATGAGGAGGTGATGGGCAAGTTTGGAGTTAAGGAAAGGAAGCTTGAAGGACAGATGGTAGTAGACTTTGCTAAGAGGATGGACATGGCTGTGGTTAACACTTATTTTCAGAAGAGGGAGGAACATAGAGTGACTTACAAGAGTGGAGGTAGGAGAACACAGGTAGACTACATCCTTTGTAGAAGAGGCAATCTGAAAGAGATTAGTGACTGTAAAGTGGTAGTGGGAGAGAGTGTAGCCAGACAGCATAGGATGGTGGTGTGTAGGATGACTCTGATGGTCTGTAAGAGGAAGAGGTCAAAGATAGAGAAGAAAACTAAGTGGTGGAAGCTGAAAAAGGAGGAATGTTGTGAGGAATTTAGACAGAAGTTGAGGCAGGCTCTGGGTGGTCAGGTAGTGCTGCCGGATGACTGGGAAACTACAGCAGAAGTGATCAGGGAGACAGGGAGAAAGGTGCTGGGTGTGTCATCTGGAAGGAGGAAAGACGATAAGGAGACTTGGTGGTGGAATGAGGAAGTTCAGGATAGTATCCAGTGGAAGAGATTAGCCAAGAAGAAGTGGGATATGGACAGGACTGAAGAGAATAGACAGGAATACAAGGAGTTACAGCGCAGAGTGAAGAGGGAGGTGTCTAAGGCCAAGCAGAAGGCATATGATGAGTTGTACACTAGGTTAGACACTAGAGAAGGAGAGAAGGACTTGTACAGGTTAGCTAGACAGAGGGATCGAGATGGGAAGGATGTGCAGCAAGTTAGAATTATTAAGGATAGAGATGGAAGGGTGCTCACAAGTGAGGAGAGTGTACAGAGGAGATGGAAGGAATACTTTGAGGAGCTGATGAATGAGGAAAATCAGAGGGAAAAAAGAGTAGAAGGGGTGAACTCTGTGGAACAGGAAGTAGATAAGATTAGAAAGGATGAAGTCAGGAAGGCTTTGAAGAGGATGAAAAGTGGAAAGGCAGTTGGTCCTGACGACATCCCGGTAGAGGTCTGGAAGTGTCTAGGAGAGGCAGCAGTGGAATTTTTAACTAGTTTGTTCAACAGGGTATTAGAAAGTGAGAGGATGCCTGAGGAATGGATAAGGAGTGTGTTAGTGCCGATCTTTAAGAATAAGGGTGACGTGCAGAGTTGCAGCAACTATAGGGGGATAAAGTTGATGAGCCATACAATGAAGTTGTGGGAAAGAGTAGTGGAAGCTAGGTTAAGGAAGGTGGTGGAAATTTGTGAGCAGCAGTATGGCTTCATGCCCAGAAAGAGCACAACAGATGCAATTTTTGCTCTGAGAATGTTGATGGAGAAGTATAGGGATGGTCAGAGGGAGTTGCACTGTGTGTTTGTAGACTTAGAGAAAGCGTATGACAGGGTGCCAAGAGAAGAGCTGTGGTACTGTATGAGGAAGTCAGGAGTAGCAGAGAAGTATGTTAGAGTGGTGCAGGACATGTTGTAGGTCAGACAGAGGAGTTCACAGTGGAGGTGGGACTGCATCAGGGATCGGCTCTGAGCCCCTTCCTGTTTGCTATAGTGATGGACCAGTTGTCAGAGGAGGTCAGACAGGAGTCTCCTTGGACGATGATGTTTGCAGATGACACTGTGATCTGTAGTGAGAGCAGGGAGCAGGTGGAGGAAAACCTGGAGAGGTGGAGGTTTGCGCTGGAGAGAAGAGGAATGAAAGTCAGTCGTAGTAAGACTGAGTACATGTGTGTGAATGAAAGGGAGGGAAGTGGAACAGTAAGGTTACAGGGTGAAGAGGTGAAGAAGGTACAGGAGTTTAAGTACTTGGGGTCAACAGTCCAGAGTAATGGAGAGAGTGGGAAAGAAGTAAAGAAGCGAGTGCAGGCAGGTTGGAGTGGGTGGAGAGAGGTGTCAGGAGTTCTGTGTGATAGGAAAATATCAGCAAGAATCAAGTGGAAGGTGTACAGGACAGTGGTGAGACCGGCTGTGCTGTATGGTTTAGAGACAGTGTCACTGAAGAAGAGACAGGAGTCAGAGCTTGAGGTAGCCGAACTGAAGATGTTGAGGTTCTCTTTGGGTGTGACAAGATTGGACAGGATTAGGAACGAGTACATCAGAGGGACAGTCCATGTTGGACGTTTGGGGGACAAAGTGAGCAGTCAAATGACAAATTACACATTAACCCTTCGATATGTGTTCACCTGGTGGCTACTACTCCTCAGTCCTCATCTACAATGTTGCATTATGAATTATCTTCTGACTGAAAGTCAACATTACTATGGAGAAAGGTGAAGGAGGAGCACAGCAAGGGGGCGGGGCATGCGATTAAAGAGGATATGCAGCAGCTCAAACGTCACCTTAACCCGCCACTCACTTACTTACTCTGGTTAAGATCTCCACACCAAGACCGTCACATTACAATTATTCTAATTCTTAGTTTTCAGCATGATGATATGGTCAATGAATGGTTCTTTTTAACAACATATTCGGTGCTGGTTTTAAATGAACATTTATTTATTTATTAATAAAACCAAAGGTTATTTTTTTGGCCAGATTATGCTACATTTTATTAATAGCATAAACACAGACTTTACTCCCTTTCAGACTTTAGCTGGAATGTCACCGTTTCTGTCACATCCCGAACAGGCGCACGCACATTCAACACAAATGAAATTAGCTCAGCCTGAACAATGACTGGATATCAGCTATTAGCCCCATCTTTTTTGCCTTGTCTCTAAAACATGGCCTGCTGCACTATAGGAGAAGCAGCCCTTTTCCTGAGGGATGTGATAGCCTAGTGGTTAAGGTGTTGGACTACTGATTGGAAGGTCATGGGTTTGAATCCCAGGTCCACCAAGCTGTCCCTACTGGGCCCCTGAGCAAGGCCCTCAATTGTATAAATCGGAAATAAAATTGTAAGTCACAATGCTGGTGCTGCAATCTGGCTTCTTGTTCAATTAAAACTTTCAGTTGATAAAGTTCAATTAAAAGGAAAGTCTACCAGACACATGGACTATAAATTAGAACTCTGGAGAATCTGACTGGGTTCACAGCAACATTTCAATAAACAAAAAGTGTCTAGAGATGCCCATGGGTTAAATGACATTTGTTTATATTCTGGGAAATCAAACCATATATAAGTGAGAAAATTGTGGGTGAGTCTAATCACACCTCTGTTTTATTCCATGGTGCTGAGCCAAAGTGATGACTTCACTCACAACTTTTAAAATAAGCTTCTTTTTTTAACTTTCCATCCAGAATTGCCAAATTCCCATAGAACATATGTTGTTTGGCCTCATCTCAATCATTTTCTACTAAGCTCCAACTCCCTGCTTTTGCACACAGTACCAAAAAGTAAATACAGTCATGCCAGTTACAGAAGTAAACAGACTTAGAGGCCACGTGCCCCCTTTCGCTTGACAGTCATGTGACCGCTTTAATGCTTTAGTTAGTGGCTAAAATTTCTCTTATGCAATACTGTGCCAAAGGCTTAGGCACTAATAATAATTTATACACCTTTTATCTTAAACGTTTATTTTATGACTTTATTGGCATTATTGGGTCAGTAAAAACATTTTAGTAAAGAAGGTAACATATGTAATAGACAAATTTACAGACCTGAAGAAAAAAATAAATAAACAAGAAGCGAGTACAATATTCAAATACCAAGTGAGCATCAGTGCTTACTATATTCTCTTATGTCATGTTGATCAAAATGATTTTTGCTGCTCAACTAAAAAAAAAGAAAAAATTTTCATCAAATGCTATCAAATAATTATTTATTTTAGTGATTTTTAACTCTTATATTCAGTTTGTTTTAGTATAACAACGATGTAGCTCTGTTTTTGTCCTATTTAGCACCATGGTCCTCGAGAAACGTCTCATTTCACTATGTACTGCTTCAGCTTCAGTGTTTTTTTGTTGTTTTTTTTAAATCCACTGCAATCATGCTTAAAGTTCCATACCTGACAAACACACGTGATTACATTAAATAAATAAATATCTGACATATAAAACTTATATATTTATATATTTAAAATATTTTATATGATTGGATTTTTATTAGAATGTGACCAGTGTCCCAAGAAACTTATATAAACTCCTCATAAAACTGCCTTTCTACACATGCACTTAAGACCTTTGCACAGTACTGCATGTAGTTATACACTCACCCACCACTTTAATAAGAAATTAATATAATTTGCAGTTATCTAATAAGTCAGTCATGTGGCAGTAGCAGCTGCTGGTTAATGTTCACAGCAAACATCAAAATGGAGAAACATTGTAATTTCTGTGATTTGAAAATGACGGTTGTTGGTACCAGATGGTCTGGTTTCAGTATTTTACTAGAGATTTTCACACAGAGTTCACACAGAATTGGTGCAAAAACACAAAAACCTACTGTGTTTGGAGGTTCTGCGGACTGAAACACCTTGTTGATAAGAGATAGCAGACATAAAGGTGTACCTATTAAAGTGAACTATTAGTAGGTATGACAACATATGTCATATGACAATATATGACAACATTATGCTCTTTTTATATATTGTTACAGATTTCACATCATTATAATGTATCTGGAAGTATGTGAGAAAACACTCTCAGCCTGCAGGTTGATAATCCCACCTCTTCGTTGGCTGTAACATCTGTTTGAGTGTGTTTTAATTGGATCAGACATGATCTGAAAGTTTGATTTATCTTTCCTAAGTTCAGTCTAAGCATCTAGCTTCAAAGGGCATTTACTTTCTAAAGCTCAGGACAAGGAGGTCTTAGCCCAGTGCCGCTAACTGATGTTTTCAACTCTGGAATTCAGATGAAGTGCCAAAATCAGCTGTTTTGCCTGGGTTAAGGTCATCAGCATGATCAATTCTCATTTGTGTAACATAAATCTGCAGAAAGCTTTGGCTGTATTCCCAGTGAGATGAGAATTTAATACTATATATAGAATAATAATACTGTAATTTTATAGAGAATCAGTAACTGTTAGCTATTTCATTGTGAAGCTTTGCATTCAGCCAAAATCGTACACTACATTCATACAGTTAATCGATTAACACTTGAAATCTTTTGCCTTTGACATAAAGCACAGCATGGGGGTAGAGCAGGTAGTATTGCTGCTTCATAGCCATGGAGCTCTGTGTTACTGTCTGTGCAAAGTCTCACATGTCTTACTCTGTAAACATGCAGGTCAGTAAATTAGCTATGAAAGATGCCCTGGGATGAACTGAACTCTCCTGAGTTACATCCAGTGTATACCAGATTGACTCCAGGTCCACTGTGCTATACTGTTACCAGGATGAAGACGATACTGAAGATAAAAGAATGGATGATGGATGAAATGGTTCACTTGTGGATTTCCTCTGGGTTTTCTGGTTTCCTGCTTCCTCCCAAAATCCATGCATGCATCTATTCCCAATTCACACATATGCCCCTTTTCCACCAAGGCAGTTTGAGTGCTGGTTCAGAGCCAGATCCTAATTTAAAATCAGTTATTTCTTTTTCGACACCCAAAGCACCGGCTCTGAACCAGGAAAAGTGGTTCTTAAGAAGCACCAAAACATTGCTGGTCTAGACTTAAGAACTGCTTGCATCAGGGGCTGGGGGCAGGGTTACTGTGACAAACAAGACAAAAGAAAACGTCGTTCTTAAAGTGCCATTTTTAAATAATTGTAAATCAGGATTCTCTGCGTTTGGATGCCAAAGCTAGGTTCGCAAAGCCATGAGCATTAACAGTAAAGCAACATCTGCCATGGCTGATGTTGTGTTTGCCGCTGCTGTGCGAACGTTGCTGTAAAACATTGTATACAGTGATGTAAGTCTTGGCTCTGTGATGGCTCTCTAGCCCATGGAAAGGCAAACCGGTCCTTAGAAGGCTCGCCAGTGGAACCAACTTTGAACCAGCACTAGCTCTGAACCAGCACCCAGTTCTTTCTGGTGGAAAGGGGGCAATAGTGCTCCTGAGAGAGCTCCAGCTCCACTGCAAGCCTGACCAGAATAAAGCAGCTACAGAAGACTGAAGGAAATCTTCAGTCTAAATAATTGCATTGAAATGTTTAAAACAGCAACAATGTTATTTATTTTTTAATGTGTGAGCAACACCTTTAAGTTAAGGTGTTGCTCATACTTCTCAAATTGAAATGACATCAACACTTTCATTTATACTTCTTTGAATATAAAACAAAAATAAATGAACAGTGAAATATCAGGTCAGCATTCTGTGCACTGTTCAGTAAAACTTAATGACAAGTAAATGCATGTTGGGGTAGAAGAGAAGAGCAGGAAGAGCATCCTGAATGCTGAGCAGTATAGAATTGATTACATAAACGAGAGTTAATAAAATAAACATTCCCAAATGTGGGTTGTAATAATGGATGCTATTTGAGATTCAGAAGGACTGAAACATCATGGAAAACCTATAGATGCAAGTATTCGGTCTAGTGAAAAACTCCCTAGCTTTTATTCCAGGCAGATCTGAGAATGTTTCAAGTTAGAAATTAAGTTATATGTTAAGTTATATTGTTATAACATAACTTATACATTAAGTTATGTTATATATAGTGTGCAGTTTACATGTTTTTGTCCATTTGATTAGGTGAACTCTCCAATCTATCTTGCATGTGCAGCTGTGATCCTGTAAACTCTTTTTTTTTGAGGCCAAGCCTGAGCCTTCACTCACCGTATGTGAACCAGACACACCCCTACTATCTGGACAAACACACACACTTCACAGTACCTCAGTTAACTCACATAGATCCTCAGCAAAAAATAAATAGCAGGTCTAAAACGACTAAGTAGTTTCTTGTTACATCCTCCCCAGGACCTGCTTTTAAGCTTGGAATTAGCCAGATCAAATAGTTTGCTGTTAATAAGATAAGTATCTTCATCTGTGTTTGCAGTATTGAGTGCAATCAACAGAAAAAAACATCTTGGAAGAAGAAGAAAAGGACAATATGGGAATTCACTCTAGCGGTCAAGAGGAAGTGAATGAGGAACATCTCTATTCCTCATCGTTAGAAAATTTTTGATACTTGTTATCTCATTACTGACTTTCAAAGAAAGGTATATTTTTTACATTGTCAGTATTTCACACAGAGTTTGCTGCAGCATTCTTGAGTGAGACGCCAAGCGGTAAACCTTCACTGATTAGCCATAGCATTAAAACCGCCTGCCCTGCCTAATATTGTGTGTCTTTGTACCACCAAAACAGCTCTCAGTCATGGACAAATGAAGACCTCTGAAGGCACCAAGACATTAGCAGCAGATCCTTTAAATCCTGTAGGTTGTGAAGTGGGACCTCCTTAGATCGAATTTGGATGTACAGCACAAAACACACATGGTTTATTAGATTGAGATCTGGGGAATTTGGAGGCCAAGTCTCGATCTTTTTTTATGATGCTCGAATCATTCCTGAACAATTTCTGCAGTGTGGCAGGGAGCATTAACATTGTTGATTAGGCCTCTGTCATTAGAGAACACTGTTGCTATGAAGTGGTGTGCTTTGTAACAATGTTTAAGTAGGTGGTATCGTTCTATCCAGAGTAACATTTTTCAGCAATATGTTGTACAGTAGCTGTTCTATGGGATTGAACCAGATGGCTCGCCTTTGCCCCCCACCCGGGTCTTGGGAGTCCATGATCCTGTCACTGCTTCAAGAGCTCTCCTTCCTTGGACCAATTTTGTTAGCTACCAGGATGTCAGAACCAACCCACAAAACCTGTTTTGGAGATGCACTGACCCAGTTGTCTAATCACCACATTTTGACCCTTGTCATAATCACTAAGATCCTTACCTTTGCCCATTTTTCATGCTTTTAACACATCAACTTTGACTTGCATGCATGCTGCCTAACCTATCCCAACCGTTGACAGGTTTCATTGTAATTTTTAGAGCTCGGTGTGGATTCACCAACCACAGTGAACTGACAGGCATCACAGTGCAATGTCAGCAGCAAAGACCTTTCCTTTTCAGGAGTTCATTTTTATCATCCCTTTCCCCGGAGCACCTGGAGGTAACTCCAATAAAGTGATGCAGATCTGTTCTATTGGCTAAAGAAAAGCTGCTTTGACCTACAAGAAGCACAAATCTTAAATGATTAAAAAGGATTGAAGGATAATATTAAAAAAGGACTATTGCTGTTTTCTCGCCAAGCTGCTATTTATCTGGTGGAAGGGGTTTTCTCATCTCTCTCTTGCTACTTCTTTGTTCAGTGTTGTTGTTGTTATAGTTTTGTACTACATACTCCTGCAGAACATTTTATTGGTCATATTCAAGAACCACTACTTTTAGGGAAAAAGCCAATCTCCTTTGTAGCACATCGGCGAACATTCTTTTTTACTCATTACCTGTTGTTAAAGATTGGATTCTGTGAACTTGCAGTGCACTGTCTGCAGTGATATCATTGCTTTGAAGAGCTTGTTTTGTCACTATAAAACAGAAAATCATTCCATCATAGTGGTGCATGAAAGAGCAGAGAGCCACTCAGACTCCAGACCTTAGATTCTGAAGCTTGTTATCAGAAGTGAATAAGGAAGTGCCGACTGCTTCGTGGCCTGAGTAGCGAACTTGAGTCTGAAATTATGAGTTATGCAAATTAAGCATTGCTTCGGAGGCCACTAGCTGCTGCTGAGGATGGTCCAACATGGACAGCCAAGAGAAACACTGGATTTCTGTGGATAGTACCATTTAAAAACCACGAAGCACCAAAAAAAAACACCTATTTTTTCTGTTTTCTATTCCAAAGTTTATTCTGTTTACTTACTAATTAACATTTAATTGAAAATGAAGCACTTCAACAGCATACATCAGCATACATCACCACAGTCGTAGGTCACATCAAGGCAAGAATGATGAGTCAGCCTCGAGGGAGTAGCTCTAAAGCCAAGCAGCATGGTGATCCAGCAGGCTCCACAACCATTACCTTGTTGATCTATATACTACACTACAGAATGCAGAATAAGTAGGGTCACCCACAACTAGCCTCAGTGACAGAAATTCACCTACCTAGTCAGAAGATGAGAGTGACAGAGACACTATCTAGATTGCACATACTTACAGGAGAGTCACAATTTTATGTCATAGGTTAATTTTTCACTTTTAGCCCTTAGTCCTGTGTTGACTTATGTAGCTCTGTAGCGTATGGGTCCTAGAGCATGTAAGAAAATGAAATGTTGAAGCGAAGATCTTAATGAAGAAGTTCATTCCAGCATGTTTTCTATTTGAAAACATAATGAGTTTATGAAATTTGCAAACATATGATTGCCATCAGATTTTTTATGGTATTAAATGAACCATCTCTTAACAGGTTGTCGGTTTTTAGTTTTGTGGCAGAGCATATAAACTGAATTTCTGCACTGTCTCACCCAGCTAGCGGACCATGTGCCCTCATGTTGGTAGTTCTTTACCATGACTTCATCACTAATTTGGACTTTGTGATGGTGCACATCATGACCAAAATGCTGACTCTGCCAAATTTGCTGAGTGACTTTGTGGTAAATAACAGAAAAGGAGTTACACAGATTCTTGAGCTTCTTAATCAATCTGTTTATTACCTGTTCTTTTAAGGGAAAATTTGCATTCCCTGGAAATATTATCACTGTTATAAGGGGGTAGTCTTTCTTTTCTATCTCCAGTAGTATGGTCCTCTTCTTATTGAGCTTTCTTACACCTACTGTTGACACAGGATGGAATCTCTTTGAGCTGGCATAGTTGTTGTAAATAGCAATGATGTTATTATTATATTCAGAAAGATGGGTCACAAACATTGTCACAGCAGAACAGGTGAGTGGGTCACATTTTTTTAAAGGGGTGGTAAAACACGTTTTTTCAAAGGCTTGATTGTGTTTGTGGGGTGCACTGTAACGTGTTCATGCTTCGTTTTTTAAAAAATTGCATTATTTTTCATATATTTTACCTTTATTCTACACTGCTCTGTCCCTCCTTGTAAAACAGTCTGATGGTTTCCGGGTTCTATGAAGCCAGTCCCTCAAAAATAGCAATGGGCTTAGATTGGTTAGCTGGCCCAGTGTGTTGTGATTCGCTTAGTGACGTCAGCAACCCTGGAGGAATGTCGTGTAGTCCCTACCGGCCGTTTGCTGTAGTCCTTAGAAATGGATTTCTTTAAAAGCAAATATCTCCCTTTGCTTAAAACTTTGAACGTTGTAACTTTGCAGATGTTGTTTATGCTCAAACAGGAACATTACACACTAGCTAAAGTTAGAAAAGTGAAATCGTGTTTTACCACCCCTTTAATTAAAGCAGTTAACAAATCACCATCTGTAACTTTGTAAATGTTGGCATATTGATTTTTAGAAAATCTATTGGATCTTGTTTGGCAGGATTAAATTTACCAATACACTTAATCATGAATTCTAGCTCATTTGGATTAAACCCTCTGACCATAGTAGTGGTCATTGGTTTGTCCCCTCCTTCAATAGCATGCATACTTCTATTGAAGTGAATTGGTGCTATAGGAAATCTTTCAGGAACTTGGTTACACAACGGGCCACATACAGGTATCTTGTTGATGTTTTTCTTGGTTGTACCATTTGTTTTATCAGAAATTGACAAGTGAACTTCGCTTCCACCAACTTGCTGGGCAATGTTTCCACAGATGATCTAGGCATGCTGTTGTTAATTCCAAGAAGTGCATTCTCTTTCTGAATCCTCTTTCTGAAAACTTTTCTTCTTTCCAGATTGTTTTGCTAGCCTGGTAATTTCTTTTCTTGATTATCCCATCATTGAGTCTAGATTGAAGTTGCTCATTTACAGCCTTTAATGCATCTTGAGTTTTTCTCTAGTCACTTTTTCTAAGGCAGGAACTGCTTGAATAGCATTGGCAATATTTATTTTTTGCTCTTAGGCATTCTGGATCATTTTCAAAATTAGAAATAACTTACTCATATTTATTCATATGGCTTATCTATAAATCTGTATAAGGATATTAGTATAATTCAAATTCAAATATGAAGAGGAGTAAAAGAAGCACTAAGTCAGTGTCTAGGCAATGAGAACCAATAACAAAATGCAGTGCTAATTGTAAACTAGATGGTATTTATTCAAACATGCTTGATGCAATAATCACTGTATATAAAAATGTCCAATTGGGCCTAGCTATGAATTATATATATTAGGTTCTGAGATAGAACAATCCATTTAATTAAACAATTGTAACTCATATGAATCGCATATGTATCTCATATGAATTAGAGAACACGGTTGTAGCTTGTTTTATTACTGAGATTAAATTGAAATGAAGTTAGCATTAGCATGGGAAATGGAAAATGTGTTTACAGTCTAACAATTCACAAGGCAAGGTTCATGTGACTTTACAGTTTAGCTACGTGTAGCTTTTTCTGCTGTAAGCATTGGTCTATAAAGACAAGGCATAGATTTAAATTTGAAAATATCCCAGGGCCATCCCTAGCTCCCTCAAATGCAGTTAGGGATCGTTACGGTTATAGCCTAAGTCAAGCCAAGTCCACTCTTCCCCTCAGGGTGTAGAAAAAAAGAACTTGGGAAGCCCCTCTGATAATTGGAAGGCCATTTATTGTTCGTGATGAGGGCTGTGTGACTAAGGCTTTCAGCAAAAGAACAAAAGCCAACTATTTTCCAGTTTAACTGCAGAGGCTCATGTGCCTTTCTGCATGGATGGGTGGATTTTACAACATCCTGTGACTCTGGGTAAAGTGTGTTCTGTGCCCAGAGCTAATGTACTTGGTTAAGAAAACCCGCAAGTGAACACACACATTTTGTGGATTGCAGATGAGCCAGTAAACTTTGCAAATTCTTAAATTGTATATAGTCATATGTATACAATGACTAATCATAAAATCATGTATAAAGGTCATAAATTCATCATAAAGTCATTTATTAAGGTTTTTATGTGATCATTAAGAAACAGATATTGCATTGGTTTCTGTTGATTAGAGAGGATATTTTATTAGCCATTTAACAGTGTGAAGCCCATTTCCATTTAAACTGCTCCGATACCTAGGCCACATTCAACATGCTCTCTTATAACCTCTGACACTGAGTTGTCTTGCTATGTTTTGTCACAGTTTATCTTTCACTCGCACTATGTAGCATCTGACAGCAAAGTCAGGCCAACCAGCCGGAATCAGTTATCCTGGGACAGAACTACACCAGGGGTAGGCATCATTCTTAGGGGGTCTGTCACACAGAATAAGCTTCTGCAGACTGATGAGATACTCAGACTCATGTATTACTATGTCATCGTCGTGGAACCTGTGTAGAACACACAGCTAGCTTTCTTTATGTTTTAAATGTACATAAACTTCTTCTGCAAATTGGAGACAAATTTGTTTCTTGCCATTTATTGTAATATTGCAATTTTAAAAGAAGATTTGTGCCCTCAGAATTTGTTAAACAGTGCAGTATTTTATTAATCCGCAAGCAGAAATCTGGTGCCATAACACAGGAACAACAGAGAAAACTGAGACATAACAGTTCACAAGACTTTAAAAGTACACAATAAACTCACAATTTCATATAAACAACTCCAACATAGTTACAGACTAAGATTTCTATGTTTGAAGCATTGTTAACTTCATATCACAGTTAGAAGGCCTAATGTTTCTAGTTCTATCAATATGTTAAGATTAACAGTGTTGTAATGTAACGGAGTACAAATACTTCGTTACTGTACTTAAGTAGAAATTTCACATATCTGTACTTTACTTCGCTATTTAAATTTATGCCAACTTTCGCTTTTACTCCACTACCTTTTTCTAGATAAAATGTATACTTTTACTCCGTTATATTTCCACTAAATCAGAAGAAATGTGTGCGACTGCAATAAGGGAGGTTTGGCGAATCACTGCTTCTAGATTGCATTACACACGTCCGCATGCTCTACTGAGATGCTCTACAAATGCATTCATTGCTGGAAAATTGGCAGAATATCTTGCTTTAAATTCCATAATGATGATCTAGTTATAGTTGTTTTGCTTTCTTCCCCACACACAGACTGTCTAATGTATTCTGGCCATGATACCTGGTCACCAGTCATCAATAAGGCTATAAAAGGTTTTTCACAATAGTGCATACAGTTGAAGATAACATTTTACAATCTGTATTTAAACAGTATTTATTTACTGTATTTTTTGGATTTATTTCAAAATCACAGTTCACAATTCCTGACATTTAATAAAAAAAATTATTCAGTGTTGACTGTTTTGTAGTTTCACAACATTTGCATTTATCAGGTTTTTACATTTATCTAATTTGTCCATGTGAATTTAATACAGTGTTAAATCACAGATGTTTAGGTTCATTAAAAATCATTACAGTTCCTGGACTGTGTCTGTTCCAGATGTCACAACGTTGGAAGCAACCAATTTTATGCTGTAGCATTAAGAACAAGAGGCCTAAACCAGTTCCAGCATGACAAAACCCCTGTGCACAAAACGACATCTATGAAGACATGGGACCTCAACCCCAATGAACACCTTTGAGATGAATCGGAATGCTGGCTGCACGTCAGGCTTTCTCATTAGACCTCAGAGCCTGATCTCACTATTGCTCTTTCGTCTGAATGGGCAAATCCTCATATCCAGAAGAAGTATGGAGGTTATTATAATAAAGAAATGGGATGTTCAAAAGGCAAAAAAGAGTGAGATAATCAGGGTCCACAAACCTTTTCCCATATTTTGTTTACCTCTCTGCTAATTAATAATAATTATCAGATATCTGATCATCACTGATACTTTTAAATTGATTGTTATGAAGAAATAATGTTTGTACCAAAAACAATTTAGCACTGAACAATATACCTTTAAGCTCAAAGTCCAACACATTTCTGACATTGATATGCCATATGATTGACAGTGACACTGTATTTAATTAACTGTGATCATTGCCAAACAACTGCATGAAACTTGTTTCTTTTCCCTAAAGCAGTATGTACATTAGGTGAACTCTTATGTTAATGCCACACATGGGTAGAACTCAAACTGCTGCCTTGAGCTCAGGGACACTGTGTTTCTTTGATTACTTGTACAACTTCACAGGCCTGGCATCTGTTTCTAATAAAAGTTTCACGATAAGCTGTCTCTTGACCTCCATCTTGTAAGCCAATGAAAACTCTCTGTCCTTTTACTAAGTTTCTTTCCAAAATCACTGTTTTATTTAATAATCTGTCTCAGCTGTACTCTGTGAAAGCAGCCATTTTTAATCAGTGATAAATCTGTGTTGTCAGCATTATAGATGTGCCTGCCTTATAATAGTAAATAATCAATACTAATGACTGCATGACAACAGTTATTGGGAAAGCTTAAATAAAATAAAAAAATTATGCATTTCACTTTTTTAGGTCAAGCTCCTATGTGATGCACATATTTTTATCTAAAAAGTTGAGCTTAATGGCATCCATACTTTTGTTCATCCAGTAAGTGCTTTAACCTGGTCAGAGCCACAATGGGTGGGAAAATTCAGCCCAGATGGTACACCAGTCCATCACAGAGCATTCACCAACATATAGGTTCACACAGTTGTCGGCAATCAGTATAACTAATCTGACTGCTTGCATAACTATGGAGAGTGGGAGGATGTGGACGAGCCAGAGGAAACCTGCAAAATTCTGCACAGACAGAGCTCAATCAGCAATGCTAGCCACAGCACCACCATGCTGCCTTAGGCGTAAAATTTATGTTTACAAAGGAAGTGGAAACATTCCTCAAATGGTGCAGGAGGCAATGTTATAGTATGGAAGATGGTAGTGACATTGCCACCCCTGTCACACTGTTGTCTGTACAACACACAGAGACAGCTTAGTGAATGCGCTGGTGTCTCTACCATCTCTGATACCTGGCCAACTTCAAGGTCTCCCTCTGGATGCTGAATGATTCCTGTCCTTTCCAGATTTCTTTCCAGTCTTCTCATAGCGAGTATCACAACCTGAGTCAAAGGCACTGTGTCCCAGGACTGAATGGCACTGTCAAAAGTGGTGCGGAAGCAGCCATCAGGAATTCTCTCTGGTGCATCAAAGACATCTACATCCAGCAATGCAGGACCAGGACCAGGAGAATTATCAGAGACTTTCACCGCCCTAAACCCCATCTCATCTCAGTGCCTGGCATTAGGAAAGTGCTAACAGATCCTGAGGATCATGGAGACTCATGTGGACTTTCATTCCTCATGCTACTGAATGTGGACACCTGAGAGAGTCATAATCCTACCTCTCTCTCTCTCTCTCTCTCTCTCTCTCTCTCTCTCTCACACACACACACACACACAAATTGTATATACCCAAACCAGTTAGCATCAGAGAAAAACATTTACACACTGAACAGTTCTGTAAAAATTTTATACTTCCCATTGCATTGAATTTATACTCATTACATTCTCCATAGACTACTATATTTTACTATTTTCTTTTTTCTATATAACAATTATATTTTCTATTTTCTTAATTTATTTAATTTTCAACAAAGGAAAACCATTACACTATGTATGTCACAAATAAATATCTTTGAACCTTCAACTTATCATTAGTTTTTAATATAATATCTGTCTGACAGTAACAAATTATTAGGTGTATTAAGGTTAATGAGTACAATAAAAAAAACACCAACAAGGAATTATGCACTTATCCAGTGCAACTTACAGAAGTTATGAGAAAGCAAATAAAGGCAGTTAAGCAAAGGAAGTCTTTGCTGAAGCAGAGAGGTAAAATTTTAGGTTTCAGTCTTAAAATTGGAAAATAATCAGCTTTTTGAGGAATGTTTGGTTATTTATCCTAAACCTCAACTTGTCTTTTTGCCCATTCCAGGTGTTCTCTGTTCTCTGTGGGTGAAAAATAATAAAGTTATAGTTATGGATAATTGTATATGATTGATTTTTATATGATATTAGAGGTAATTATTAGAAAAACACCACAATAAAGCAGGTATCTGCAGACATACTGTCCAGACTCTGTTTTGTTTTGTTTTTCCATGCACAGAACCCAGTTTTCATAATGAATAATGCTTCCTGTCATAGTTTTTTCTTTTCTTTTCCTGTCCTTCTCTGTCCTGAGGTCGGCCCCCTCCCGTAGCACTTGTTTTCTCACTGAACTCTTCAGCTTCTCATGGAGAGTACAGGAGAAAGGAAGTGCCTGCCTATCCTGAGTCTCTCTCCTTTTCTTTTATATTGTTGCTAGACAGGAAAATTGACCTTTTTATCCCCTTTTTATCCCCATGAGGCCTCTCCATGTGGTTCTAAACAAATAGCAGAGATGTGTACAGCTGAACTGTACTTGATATTATGGGTGTTGGCTAACTATAAGAAGACATTTACTCCTAATGTTACTCCACCTGTTAGCTATGAATGAAACGACCCCCCCCCCCCCTTCAGCACCTCATTTAATGCTGATGCACACATTATTTATGGGAATATACAAAATCTTTCCTCTGATGGCAGATATATGGGCAGACATGTGAATATTCAGTTCTTCTTCTTCTTCTTCTTCTTCTTCTTCTTCTTCTTCTTCTTCTTCTTCTTCTTCTTATTATTATTATTATTATTATTATTAATAGTAGTGGTACATTTTAAAATATGTTTCAGTTATCTTTTCTTTAACTCCATGTGTAGTGACAGGTTTTGGATTTTGAACACAAGCTTATAGGTTTTTAAAAATAAAAATGAAAGTAATCGATTGTTGACCCCCTGGGGGCAGAAACACATCTTGGGAACAATCTTCAAGTTGAGTTTTACTTTATTAGCAGGTGAAACTTCGTTTTTAGGTTTAACCAACTTGAAATGTCTTACAGTTTTTTAATGCTATTTGTATATTTGTATATAGGGACCAATGAATCCATAAGGCAGTTAACACAGTTTTGATTGAATTAAAAGAGTAATTAGCTAATAACCAAATATACCAGGAAATAAACCAGACGTTTTCTGTGTACATTGTTTTCACTCACAGGAATAGATTGCAAAGGGGTAAAATCCCTTTGCAATCTAGTCCTGTGAGTGAAAACAATGAGAAAATTAAATAGAATTTATTGTGAATTTTAGTTGGATAAAGGAAAAGTGTCTAGTTTGTTTTTTTTTTTTCCTAATGAAGGGGAAATGTCATTACACTATCTGTAATAGTTTTGTTAAATAGTTATTTTTGGCCATGTCCCTGAAACAGTCACTGTGTTCTGGATTTAAACTGACATTTTTATATTAAATCCAGGTCTGAAAAAATAGTTTGTATGTGATGCTGCCTGTTTCTAGATTTATGCTTGGCCTCATTTTGTCTGGTGAAATACCCTAGCAGCATTGTTAACTGTAAACACTGAATACAAAATGTGTTGCGATACATGTTTACTTTTGTTTATGAATTTTGTTCCACCCAGAGTTGTGATTTATTTTAAGACATGAAGTAGAATGGCTGCTTTCCTGATTTATAGAGATTCAGGAAAAGAAATCTAACATTGCCAGTCACTAAAATCAATTTAAATTATTTAATCCTTAAAAAAGATGCTCAAGAATGACTTACTGTATCAGAATTTGTAAATTTTTAAACAAACAAACAAACAAATAAATAAATAAAAATAATATTTAATGAATAAAATAAATATTAAATATGATGATCAATGCAATCTATTTTATCAAGATATATATATATATATATATATATATATATATATATATATATATATATATATATATATATATATGTATATATATATGTATATATATATATATATACATATATATATATATACATATATATATACATATATATATATATATATATATATATATATATATATATATATATATATATATATATAGTCATTCCAGATTCCATTCCAGATTCCATATGTGCTTTAACTCTCTTCATTTGAATATATTGTCTTCTGGTAAAGTAGGTTCCTGACTTTTGTATACTATCTGCTTAACTCACTTTGTTCTAGAGTAGTGTGATTTGAATTTTATTATATTCTATACCATTGTTGATCTTATAGTCAGTGTTGTATAAAGTACTAGAAAGCAATACTGAAGTAAAAGTACAAGTATCGTACAAGAAAAAGACTTTGGTAGAAGTGAAAGTTACCTTTTAGAATATTACTCAAGTAAAAGTCTTAACGTATCTGATATATACTGTATTTAAGTATCAAAAGTCATTTTATGATATTTAATGTACTTAAGTATTTGAAGTAAAAGTAAAAAGTAAAATTTCAGTGATGTTTGGTAGGCATAAGAGGCACTTCATCCAGTAGGAAGAATCTTTCTTCTGGAATCTTTCTTCTTTGCACCTGATCTGTATGTGTTTGCTTCTTTAAAAAGAAGTCTGATATCTTTGCCTTTCTTTTCATTTTTTTATTGACCCTATGTAAAAATATGACACATGGATATAATACATTTAAGCATCAAATACAGATTTTTTTTTTAATTAAAACTCAACTTTAACTACAAATCCTACTATAATAATTGCACTTTAAAATCAACTGTCAGCATAAATGACTACTTTAATCATGGGTAGCCCTACTGTGCAGTAAGTAACTTAGCTACCTGTATTTTTTTTTTACACCATTATGATAGCTAACAGCCTGTCTGCAATTGCAGTAATCTTTTGAGTAACATTACCAGACACATAGTTTAATAAGAACATTAAACACAAGAAAGAGTTGAGAGGTAGAGAAGAATAATAAAACATAGATTTCGGTAACTTTTGAGATTAAACATGAGGATTTAGTTTTCCAGAAAAATATTTACAGCTGTAAAACTAATTACCTCATATTAGCTAAACAGTTAAAGACTTACACACAGACAGTGCACTGTATACGTGTATAACTAGCACAAATGTCAACGTAATATTACGTTGTATATTATGGCTAAACTGGGGAACAAACCGATCTCTGTTGTCTAATTAATCTGTTAATAGCGTCTAACGTCAATTTATATAGCGACGTAACTTTCGAAATATTTTTCTGGAAAACTAAATCCTCATGTTTAATCTCAAAACTTACCGAAATCTGATGTTTTATTATTTTTCTCTACCTCTCAACTCTTTCTTGTCATTGATTGATGGATTTGAAATGTTGAGCAGCGCCGCGACCAAACGTCAAACGAAGACTTCTTTTGATAGGTGAAATGAGATGTCAATCATCAATAAACTTCCAATGCTATCAAATAAAAATTCGGGGTGGCAACTGGGGTGGCCAATCAGATGTCAGGGGTGTTCAGTGCCACCCCGGACACCCCTCTGGCTCCGCCACTGATCCTTTGGCAACATTACGCTGAAATAGAGCGTGCGGAGCGTAATGCAGTATAGGAGCAGTGATTCGCCAAACCTCCCTTATTGCAGTCGCACACATTTCTTCTGATCTTATTTTGTAGTAACGAGTAACGAAGATGCTTAGTGGAAATATATAAATAGTAAAAGTTTTATACATTTTATCTAGGAAATGTAGAGGAGTAAAAGTGAAAGTTAACATAAATTTAAATAGCAAAGTAAAGTACAGATACGTGAAATTTCTACTTAAGTACAGTAACAAAGTATTTGTACTCCGTTACATTACAACACTGCTTATAGTATTGGTCTTTGTTGTTCTCTCAGCTGATTAATCAGGAGTAGTTTCAGTCTCCCTTAAGGTGTGAATTGTGGGCAGGGCTTACTCATTTAAATTGAAGGCTCTTTAAATTGAAGGTTTGTAAGTATCTCTCTCTCACATTGTAACATAGGTGTCTAGTACTGTTTGATATATTCTACCATACCTTAAATCTCACTCTTGGTTGACTGCAGATATGTGCCTCAAACACATCTCTGTTCTCAATTCCTACTGTCACAGACGCTCTCATCCACAGAGCAGAGGTCAAAATCCCAGTAACCTCATCTACCCTCCTCTGTTGTGTAAGACTCAAACAGTGGTGGTAGGTGGGCTCTGGAATTGCCAGACTGCTGTAAAGAAAGCTGATTTTATCTCTGCTTTAACTTCCCATTACTCCTTTGATTTCCTTGCGCTAACAGAAACCTGGATATCCCCACAGAACACTGCTACACCAGCTGCTTTATCCTCTGCCTATGCTTTCTCTAACTCACCACGAGAAATGGGCAGGGGTGGCGGTACAGGTTTATTGTTGTCAAAGAAATGGTGCTTTACACCTCTCCTCTTGTCTCATTTAACCATATCCTCTTTTGAATTTCATGCCATTTCAGTTACCTCTCCAATCAGCCTTGTTATCATTGTTGTCTACCACCCTCCTGGACCCCTAGAAGACTTCCTGGAAGAAATGGACACACTGCTTTACCTTCTGATAGCTCTCCTCTGACAGTGCTTGGTGATTTCAACCTCCCCTCTTACAAGCTTCAATCTTCTTCCCTCCTGACTCTTCTCAACTCATTCGCCCTGACACTCAACAGCTACATCCCCACACACAAAGGAGGCGGACCTGGTTTTCACCCATCCTTCTCCAGCTACAGGCATGACTGCTACCCCACTACATGTCTCAGATCATCTCCTCGTATCCTTCACCATCACTCTCCCTATCCTAACTAAAACTATCTCTCACCCACTCACTCTTACTCGCCGCAACCTTCACTCTCCCCTTCTTCTGTAGCTTCTGGCACTCTTTCTTCTCTTCCTGATCCTAAGTCATTTTTCCTCACTACCCTTGGACTCACACATACACAGATACTTTCCTCTCATCTCTTTCCTCAACTATGGACTTTCTCTGCCCTATGTCCACTAAACCCAAGAAAACTTCTTGTTCTGCTTCTTGGCTTTCTGATGTGCTGCGTAACAATCGAAGAGAGCTAAGATCATCAGAGAGAAAGTGGAAGAAATCACAATTTGATGCAGATCTTGATTCTTACCGAACATTCATGGCCAAGTTCTCCTCAGATGTGACTTCTGCCAAGACTTCCTTCTACAAGGAAAAGCTTGAAGCTTCCTCACATGACCCTCAGAAGCTCCACAACATCATCTCTTCTCTACTCAACCCCCCGGTTCCACCTTCTTTATCCTCCCTGACTGCAGAAGACTTCGATTCTTTCTACCAGGAGAAGATTGAGGAAATCCGCCGGACCTTCACTACAGCCCTGACTGCACTTACATCTCCCAGTATGGATTCCCCCACTCCTTCATTATCGCGTTTCTCAACTGTAGCAGCAGAAGAGCTTTTAAAACTCATCCAGTCCTGCAATCCTACCACCTGCCCATTGGATCCACTCCCTTCCACTATGCTCCAGACCATCTCGCAAGAACTTCTGCCCTTCATTACCACTATCATCAATAGATCCATAGTATCTGGTCAGGTACCAACTACTTTCAAGGGAGCAAGGGTTATTCCCGTCCTAAAGAAACCTGCTCTGGATCCATCAGACATCAGTAACTACAGACCAGTATCATTCTCTCGTTTCTTTCAAAAATTCTTGAACGCATTGTCTATAATCGACTGTCTGTCTATCTCTCACAGAACAACCTCCAAGATCCCAACCAGTCTGGCTATAAAGCAGCTCATTCCACAGAGACAGCCCTTCTGGATGTCTCTGAGAAAATACATGCTGCTAGATCAGGCCAACTGTCATCCGTCCTTATCTTCCTTGACCATTCAGCAGCGTTTGATACGGTCAACCAAAAGACTCTCTTGTCCACCCTCAAGAGTCTTGGGATTTGCGGATCAGCTTGGGAATGGTTCACTTCCTACCTGGTAGGACGCTCATATCAGGTAACATGGAGGGGAGTGACATCTGCTCCACACAGACTCTCCACTGGTGTCGAACAGGGCTCAGTACTTGGTCCTCTTCTTTTCTCCCTGTATACTCACTCTCTTGGTGAAGTTATTTCCTCACATGGGTTCTCTTACCACTGCTATGCTGATGATACACAACTTATCTTCTCTTTCCCACCCGCAGATACCACAGCTTCTGACGCTCATGTCTCAGCATGTCTGGCAGAAATGTCATCATGGATGACTGCTCATCAGTTAAAGCTTAATCCTAGCAAAACTGAGCTGCTCTTCATCCCAGGTGATTCATCCCCAGGTCATGATCTTGCTATATCCTTGCACAACGATCTGATCTCCCCTTCAGCCACAGCTCGCAACCTTGGGGTAACCATGGACAATCAACTGTCCTTTTCCTCTCATGTTGCTAATGTGACTCGCTCATGTCGGTTTCTTCTCTAAAACATTAGAAGGATTCGGCCATTTCTGTCCACACAGGTTGCTCAGGTACTTGTTCAGTCTCTTGTCATTTCTAGACTGGATTACTGCAATGCACTGCTGGCAGGTCTACCTATGAACGCAATCCGTCCTCTGCAAATGATCCAAAATGCAGCTACCCGGCTTGTTTTCAACCTGCCAAAGTTCTCGCATACCACCCCGCTGCTGCGATCCCTCCACTGGCTTCCGGTAGCTGCACGCATCAGATTCAAAACACTGATGTTGGCCTACAAAGCCAAAAATGGACCAGCTCCCTCTTACCTCAAAGCCCTCATCACTCCTCGCACTGCACCCCACACCCTCCGATCTACCAGCACTGCTCGACTGGTTCCACCATCTCTCAGGGTAAGAGGCAAGTATACTACAAGACTCTTCTCTGTACTGGCACCAAGGTGGTGGAATGAACTTCCCCTAGAGGTCCGGACAGCTGAGTCACTGGATATTTTCAAGCGGCGGTTGAAGACCTACTTATTCAGGAAACACTTCAATTAGCACTTCTTTCCTTAATTCTTTCGCATTTAAAAAAAACAAAAAAAAAACAAAAAAAAAAAACACACCTTTGACACTTTTTCATTGTAACTTTGAACAAATGTTTTAAACTCATGGTATCTTAAGTATGTAACTTAGTGAGCCAGCATTAATGTATTCAATGTTAGAGATTTAAGCACTTATGTACGTCGCTCTGAATAAGGGCGTCTGCCAAATGCTATAAATGTAAATGTAAATGTAAATGAGTTATTGACTCGGGAAACTCCAATCTGTGAATATGCGGTCAGTTCTCTCCAGCGCTGGAAAGCTGATCCTATATTTACACGGGTCCTACTTCTTGCCTTATCGTAAGCCTTTCTTCGCTTTCTTTGTTTTTATCCTCCATGTCAATGTTAAAACTGCTTTCTGATAATGTCACACATGCGCACTGAACACTCCCTCCGCCCATATTGACAAGACACACCCCTTACTGCTCATTGGTTACACGTTTGTTTTGATTTTGTTTTGTTTGTTGGCCCGACTCTGTTTTCTGAAGCGATATTTCTGAATATCGGAGACTCTACCTTTAAGCTAAAATGAAGTCAAATCTAAATGCAGCTTATAAAGCATATACAGCATATAAAGACATTTGTGTGCTTCCAACTTTGTGGCAACAGTGTGGAGAAGTGATAGTGTGCTGGTCAAATCTTTTGGCTATAACTTATAATTTGTAAGAAAAAGCATACAGTTCAAACATTCATCACTGTGGCTATCTTAAGTCTTACATAATTGTGGTCAACCATAACTTGGTGACAAGGAAATATTTCCTGGAAAATAATATTGTTTTTAATTCAAAATTCAAACTGCTTAGCTGGAGACAGGAGTTAAATAAAAAGTAGGAACCAACCAGACAACATTAAACATTTCCTTTCTGAACATAAACCATAGCTGCAGTTTGGCTAAAGTTTGCACTCTGAGCATAACCCTTATTTCTGTGTGTAACTGATTGCACTGAGCTCAACATCTTGGCTGACAGCTGTACTATTGTTCTCTGCTGCCAGGCAGATTATCTAATGTAAGTTATAAATCTGAAATATAGGCAAGTTTGTGGGCTACTGATACAGAGGAAGGAAATGTGGAGCACAAGGCTAGTCCTGGAAGGTCAGACCTGCATAGTTAATGACTTAAGTAATGAATTGACTGATGGTGTGCAAGATACCGTCAGGAAACATTTTGTCATGAGAGTCACCAAATCTCTTATATAAATAAACACAAGAGAAAGTTACATCAGTTAATGAGAGCAACTAGAGAAAATAGGTAGATTAGATTATCAGGCCCCAGTGAAGTGAAATTGTGAATAAAATAGGTTTTACATTTAGGTTTTTTTTAATTAATTAAAATAATTTGAAATAATTTTCAAATGGCCAATCCAACACAAATGATGTCAAAGCAGCATTAATTCAAATACACACTCAAACACTCAAATTAATAGAGTTCCATTAAAGGACTTTGTCTGTGTCTTTTTTTTTTTTGCAGACACTCTTTTTCATTATATGATCTCATTCTGTAGTTTCTGCATTTGGAAAGAAATTAATCCTGGTACACATGCAAGATCTTCATATGGCAGCATATGTTCCTTTTTCATACAGAATTTATTAGAGCTTGATTTAATGTGTATAGAGCTTTTAATAGTTAACATTGCCAAAAAGCAGACTTTCAGTTTTGTTTTTTTCTTTAATGAGCCAGTGATGATGGTGGCAAGTCAAAGCTCCCTGAGACAACAAGGAAGAAACCTTGGGAGGAACCAGACTCACCCTGTGCCTCCTATTTTAATCTGGGTGACACCGGATATTGCAATTGCCTATAACCCTATAGTTTCTATATAATTACCTATAATTGTGTACTAAAAGTCAAGGAAATTCATATAGTCTTGACATGAAATCTATTTTGTTCAAGATTTGTTGAATCATTTGTTCACTAACAGACAATTGGGGAAAAACTGTTCATGAAAATTGAAGTCCTAAAACGTTCGTAGCAATTGCTGCCTCCTGCTGTGCAGTTCAATACTCAAGGTACCAACAGATAGCCTGCACATTTTGATCAAAGAAGTCATGGTGGCTCATAAAAAAACAAATGTTTGTGCAGCTACTGTGGTCCGAGACTATTCAATGCTTTGTAGCTCAACGGTAATATTTTATTAATTAATGTGAAATCTTTTGGGAACCTGTGCAGTTTGGACTAAAATGGAGCTTGTTTTGGTAAAAACTGGAACATCCATCCCTAATCTAATCTAGGTAACAAAATGGGAACTATTTTTTTGTGTCATCTCGCAACATTATAATGACATTTTTTTTAGTCTATCCTAGTAAGATTATGTACATGAGCTTCAAAAGGAAAACCGAATCAGAAATCACACCAAGGTCTTTTATTTTTACAAATGATAAAACAGTAAAAGAAGAGATGTAATCAGAAAACTTACTTCTAACTAGCATTTGGTCCTAGAACATTTGTCCTTAAAGGAAGTTAATAAGTGTCCAGTATCTAATGTCATTTATACATTCCATAACTTTATAAACCTGTTGCCTCTCATCTGGCTTTGTTGAAACATATAACCGTGGACCATCATCATAACAGTGGAATCTAATACCATGTTTATGAATAATTTTACCCAGGTGTAAAATGCAGTGGGCTTGAAATACAACCTTGCTTCTCTATATTGCATAGTATTTACATCTACAACCTGATATACATTGGTCATATAAGACTTCCTTAACATTTTCTGGTCCATCAAGGAGAATAGTATGATAAGTGATGTCAAAAAATGCCCTAAGGTCAAGCAACACAAACAAGGAGACAGAACTCTGATCAGAGGTTGGTAGTAAGTCATTTATCACTTTAATAAGTGCTGTGTCTGTGCTATAATGAGAAATGCCTGACATTTCATGAATTTTATTCCTATATAGATATGAGCATAACTCCTGTGATACAACATTTTCTACTATTTTTGGGGATAAAGGAGAGGTTTGATTTTGGCATATAGTTTGGTTTTGATATCAAAAGATGAGGCAAAAGATCTTTATTTCACCTTTCATTTCCAGACATTTACATCTAGATGTTTTAAACAGCATGACACCTTTTGTTTGAAACCATGTTTATTCCATTATCAGAAATATTGGAAAGTTAGTAAGTGACAGGTGTTACAGATTGGTTGTTTAAATCACAATCTAACAGGGCCAAACTAATAGCTCATTCATTTCATTCATTCATCTTCTACCGCTTATCCGAACTACCTCGGGTCACGGGGAGCCTGTGCCTATCTCAGGCGTCATTGGGCATCAAGGCAGGATACACCCTGGACGGAGTGCCAACCCATCGCAGGGCACACACACTCTCATTCACTCACGCACTCACACACTAGGGACCATTTTCCAGAGATGCCAATCAACCTACCATGCATGTCTTTGGACCGGGGGAGGAAACCGGAGTACCCGGAGGAAACCCCGAGGCACGGGGAGAACATGCAAACTCCACACACACAAGGTGGAGGCGGGAATCGAATCCCGACCCTGGAGGTGTGAGGCGAACGTGCTAACCACTAAGCCACCGTGACCCCCTCAAACTAATAGCTAATAGCCTAAAATTTTACTTTTGATTTAAGCCCTGGGTTTTGCCTGTAAAGACTACATGTTTTTGTTTAAAAGGATGAACCAAAATGAAGTCAGGAGAGCTGTTTATGGGACAAAAGCAAGCCATTTTGAAGCTGAGAAAAGATGGGAAAAGTGATCAGTGCCATTACACGTGCATTGTGCAGAGCCTATACTATAATTTGGGAAAAAGGATACCACTGGTATACGAACAACTAGACGTTGAACAGGTCGGTGAAGGAAGAAAAAAGAGCAGTTGATGTGTGATTACATCACCAAAAACAGTCTGATAAATTATAGAGCACAAGCTGTGAACCACTCATTAATATTTGTAGATTGGAATTTACAAAGAAATACAGAGGAGAGCCACAAACATTTGGTAGCCAAGATTAACCTCTACTAAATTGTTGGAAAGGCCAAAGTGTGGAGAAATAACTTATCTGCTCATGATCCAAAACACATAAGCTCATAGGCATGTATGCTAGTGGTAGTGTCATGGTTTGGGCTTGCATGGCTGCTTCTGCAACAGGCTCACTAAGCTTTATTGATGATAAAATGCATGATGGTAGCAGTAGAATAAATTCAGAAGTCTATAGAAACATTCTGTCTGTAACAACATTGACAACTCAACAGACTTCATCAGGGAAAGAAGTAGAAGGTTTTAGACTGGCCAAGTCAATTACCAGACTTTAACCCAACTGAGCAGCATTTCACCTACTAAAGAGGAGGCTGAATGGAGAAACCCCCAAAACAAACAACTGAATGAAGCAGGGGTAGAAACTTGGGAAACCATTATAAATGAAAAAAGTCAGCAGTTTGCTGTATCAGTGAGCTGCTGGCTTGATGCAAAAAAAAGTAGGCAACCAAATATTTAACATTATTTCCTTTAATTGACTTTGTGTCTGTGCTTTAATTTAAATCTGTACTATAATTTAGTTTAAGTGTACAAGTTATATTTTTGCTCACCTAAATTTTAGGTGGTCTGCCAACAAATTATTATAAATATGAAATGAAAGCTGAAATTCTTATTTATTGTCTCATATTCATCTGTTAGTCTGAAACACAAATGTCTTTAGTGTGTAGCAAAAACAAAATAATTGGCCTTTCCATTCCAGTAATTTTGGAAGGCACTGTATTTTAACGCTTGATTTATTCATTCTTTCACCTTCAATATCTGATTTATAATAGTCTGGATTGTTGTGGCTCTGGAGTCTATCCTGTGAACACTGGGCATGGGACTTAAACAGACAGTTTGGACCACAGTTCTGATGTGTGCTTACTATTAATAGCGTACCTCTGTTTCCAACAATGCACATTGTTGTGTCATGGTGATCACGTTGAGGTTAAAGTAGCACCGGACATAGATGTAACCTGGGTTCCTTTCTCCCAGCTGTCCACATGCAGAATTAAAGATAAACCCTAATGCCTGTCTTGCCTAAGGCTTCATCTCACTATATTTAGCAAGTCGTCAAGCTATTTTGAGGCACTTTCTGTGAATTTTACACCCGCACTCGGGGCCAAAGACAGGCTGCCTTTGTTGGAAACAGCCCATGCTCATTTTAAAGCTATTTAGGAGTCATGTGCTGTCATTGGGTGCTGTTTTCTTTTCCTAAATTGTCATAGAGTTGTTACATCCAAAGCAGTCAGCAGTGTCACTGTCAGCAATAATCTCAGACCAAGTGAAGGCATATGAAGAAAATGTTTACATTTGAATTTAAAACATTAAAAAAAAAAAAGTAAGAATATTTTTTAGGTTGTAAAAATTTAAATATGAAATGTTTTGCATCTAGGTCTCTGTGAACCAAAAGCGCAATCGAGAGTAAGATCAGCAAAGGAAGTTTTTGCTGTTTGTCTATAATGTTTACTAAGCGTATTAGCTCTGTGTGTGTGTGTGTGTGTGTGTGTGTGTGTGTGTGTGTGTGTGTGTGTGTGTGTGTGTGTGTGTGTGTGTGTGTGTGTGTGTGTGTGTGTGTGGGTGGGTGTATGGTTGTGTGTGATGTTTGCATACCTCAGTGTATAATTAAGAAAGCTTTACCTTTAATAGATACTGATAATAAAGATGTGAACAAGACCAGCTGTTTCTTCCTCCATGGTTCTAATTTTTAACCAGATTTTTAAGAGTCATCTGGATAACAAAAGGTGAATTGTAGCTTGAATTTGATCCTAGTGATCAGTTCCACTAAAAAAATAAGTATTTCAATCTAATATTTAATATGTGAGTATGTATATGCATTCTTAATTTTTATTTATCAGAGAAATGAGTGCTCCAGAGTTGCATGCAGTCTTACAAAACATGCAAAAGGGTTGCTCATATTTAATGAGCATATTTAACTCTCAGGCAATGCTTTTCATAACTGTTTGCATAAGAGATCTGTAAAATTGGGAAAAAAATCAGATACCATCCATAAAAAGGGCAACATTTTTCCATAGCATCCCCTACCATGTTAGAACCCTAGTTTTAAGTGATATGATGTATATGTATGCATTCCCAGATTGTGGTGTTGTTGTTATTTTAATAACATGTCAGTGGTAGAAATTATTATTAATTATCATTAGAGGTATTGGTTATTATATAGTTATTCTATTAATCCTTCAGAATGAGTGGAATGTATAGAAATAACAAACATTGATATATGAAATCTGTATTCCAAATCTTTGGCCTGTAATCATATAAGGAATAAAACTCTTTTACTCTGTAATTGACTCCTAGCTGCGTGAGAACCCGTGGTCTGGAGGGATGGATATGGAAATGAGGGTGAAGATGTGAACAGATGAGTGCGCCTGGGGGGCATGAAGCTCATCGGCTCTTCACATGGACTGAGCGCGTATACTGTATAACAGCAGCACCAACACACACACACACACACACACACACACACACACTGAAACACACACACGCACTGAGCCCCAGAAACGCACAGTGACTAGTGCGCGTCAGTATCCGTCGGTGCAGGAGTAAAGTGTGAACACAGCGACTGATCGGAAACATTCACACAACAGAAAAGGACACTGCTACAGGAACAGAGATCAGAAGTAACTTAGAACAAAGGTAAGATTCGAAAATATGTGTTCTTATGTTCAGAATTTCTTTTGTTTATGACTGATTGAATAAATTAGACAAGAACAACAAAGAAGAGCGACGCACTGTTTGTATGACGTGTTTTCTTAGAAAAAAGGTTGCTATCAAAATGTTTTCAGTCGTATGAAATGCTTCTTGAAATGGTCAGTTCGTTACATGGCATTTCTGGACTTGTATGACCCATTTTATCATGCATTGTTCCTCCACACATTAATATTCGCTTTTATATAAGTGGAGATTTTTGTTCAGAAAAGATTTTCATCTGCAAATTGCTGCAATCTTCAGTTTATTCTGTTTAGACGTGCTGTAAGATTGCTCTGATCTGTTTAAACAGTAATATTAAAAATAATGATTTTAACATATATAAAAAACAATATAACACTGAGAATTTAAAAAGAATTGCTTTTTTGATGGTTTTAAAGGTAGGCATACAAGATAAGAAGGCACCCTTAACTGTAAAATACCTTCTTATATGCCAAAATAGCCAATAATTAATGATAATAATAAATAATTTGGGGAAAAAGGAAAATAAAATAATTCAGCATAAATTCTCCAAAACAACAATTCTGCGAATCATTTCTTCAATGAATTCAAGATTTTTTTATTCATGATTCAATTATTAGACTTGTACAGCTTTTGAAATAATTAGCTGAAATGAGAAATGAAGAATAATTCATTTCTATCACTGTAATATATGAGATCAAACTTTGCATGGTTTGATTTGCTGTAAGATTGATGCACTTTTTTTTAATGATGACTTTCACTGGGCTGTTCTAGTCATGTGTGAGCACACTGTCTCTGAAAGTTCACGTGGTTATACAAAAGAAGGATTTATAAACCCAATATTTCCCTGAGGGTACTATGGGATGACTTGAAATGTTACATGTGAGCAATGCAGCTGTTGTATTATGTTTCGTTCCCGAAACATCTTAAATTTTGATGTCTATACTAATCTGTGTGATGTCTGCTGAAGGTTATGCCCCTTGCCCTCCACCTCTGTTTCTGAGCTTCATACACTTCATACATACTACCCATTGTGGGACCATTACATTGACTCCTTTGTTGTGTTGTTATGTTTCTGTTTTTGCCCGGTTATGAAATTAGTAGCAGTTTTATAATACTCAGTGGTGACACTTACCATAATTTTAGAGATATTCACTTACTTTTATGCAACTGCTGCTGAGTTCAGTGTCTTCCATTGAATTTGTTTCTTCATATAGCAGAAATGGTTTTATTGTTCATTTTATTTTTAACCGTTTTTGTGTGCATTTTAGAATAATGCTAGAGAGAATCATGATATGTGCTTTTTTGATGTTACATTATCATGAAATATCATATGGTGATAACCCCAGAAGCACATCCACATTCTTACATTTGCCATATTTTTAGCTTTATTTAACAATTACTAATTTGACGTACCACTTGTCAAATCGTCTCACGTATGCCTTAGTGGTCGATCAATTCAGCTATTCATACTGAGGGGGAGCACATGACTTCTATGCCCCTAAGACTAGAAAGAGAAAGGACCTTTCTGTCTATAGTCCCACCCAGCTTTCCCAACTCTCAGCAACTAATATAATAATATATAGTGGCTGAAGGGGGAACTTTTATGGGAAATGGGAAAGAGTATGCAAAACAGTCACAAAGTATGTCACAGTACAACCACTTAATAGGACTTTGGATATCTTTGTGTACAAGCAACAAGAATGGTAACAAGAACTATAAAAAATTATATAATTTTCAGTATTCTCAGAGAAGCCTTGATATTACTCTGAACACTCTACTGAACTGAATGACACAAGTCTTGAATCTGTCCTCTGCGTATGTTTACAGATAAGATACAAAAGTAAAGGACAGTGTAAAAGGTGGTGGTCCATTCTGATAAGTTTTAAGACTTTAGTTCAGAAAACAGATCCATTGCATGCTGTTGTTTTGCTTTGTGTAAGTTAGGATGTACCATAGACTAATCCAACTGAAACACAGTCATATCCTCTTTACGGAAACACTCTTTAGCACACAAATAAAATGACTTCCTTCAGCAAAGATCTTGTCTTGATTTTAATGTATAATGCACTACATGTGTTGTTCTGTTGGATTATTAAAAACACATGGTTTTTTGTTACAGGTGCATCACAAAGTTGCAAAGGAACCTTATAAATCCACAACCTCATCCATTCCAGTGTTTCAACAGAGAGCAGAGAATGAAACTTGTGTGGCTGGTGATTCTGCTCCTGACAGGCTGCAGCTGGGCTTCCCGTTTCAGTCGCGACTCAACCAAAGTTGGGCTCGGCAGTGTTCCCAATCAGGAGGTAGAGAGCACAGCCTGGAATGGCTCCAGTGCAGAGCAGGCTGGGTCAAGGAACTCGCCCAGTATCCCATTCCCACCTATGTGTGTCAGGCCCAGTGAGATCAAGCACACATTTAAATACATCAACACCGTCATATCCTGCATAATTTTTGTGGTAGGCATCATCGGAAACTCAACACTGCTGCGTATCATCTACAAGAACAAGTGCATGAGGAATGGACCGAATGTGCTCATTGGCAGCTTAGCTTTAGGAGATCTTCTCTACATACTCATTGCCATCCCTATCAATGTGTTTAAGGTAGGATACACATGATGCAAGCAATGAAATCAAAAAAGTTATGTCTGACTTATACTAGTGGCATCCACTTTGTAAATATCAATTACAGTCTCGAAATGAAAGTTTGGTTAGACCACAGGCTTAAAAAAATGTTATTTGTAATATATAAAAGAGTTTAAGTTACAGCTTATTGTAAGGCAGTTCACAGAGGCATTTTTTGGCTTCTGGCTTAAGGATGGGTGGATATAAATATGGGCAGATCTTCAAGTTTTACCTCTGGAATGATGAATTGTTTCGTTGTGTATAGGAAACTTGGACAGCGGTTGAATGCAGAGCTCAGCCAAGTAGTGAGCTTTAAGAGGAAATGGGAACCATATATCTCTGACATCATTTGGAAAACGTTACACTAATTACGGCATTTTACGCAACCTAGTACAATGTCAGAAAAACCCAAAATATCACATATGTATTTAAACTTGATAGACATGATAAGTAAAGTATCATTTATAATGAATAAAGACAAAAGCACATGATGTTATAAGAGGGTTGTTATTACAGGGTGATGTGATTTTTTAGCATCCCATAACAGGTCATCATTTGTATCAATTTAAGGTTACATGTAATGTTATAAGAAACAAGTAAGATTCTGAATTTTTCTATTATTTTTAAAAACCTGTTAATTACTTTCCACCATTAATACCATAAATCACTGTGAATGAGCTAATACTATAGAGATAACAACATGTTAGAATGACTGCATTAATTTATAGATTTTTTTTTCTCTACAAATCAAGTTAAGCTCTTTGCACATGAAAGCAAGAACATTTGAATATTTGGAATTCATATGATTGGTTTAACACACACCAGAACAGAGTTGTTTCAAACAACTTAAAAGAAACATGAAGCTAGTGCTTTTTATCTCCATACTAAGAATCTAACAACTTTAGTTGTATAAATTATTTATAATGATAATTTATTAATATAATAATAATTATTATAAATATATGAATATATATCTTTTTTTTTTTTACATTTTATATATTACATTTTATAACCTGTCAGAGTTTAAATGCCTTTACTGTCCAATTTGCTTGTACTGATCTCCATAATAAATAATATAATATTATTTTTCTCTCCAGCTGCTTGCAGAAGACTGGCCTTTTGGTGTGTGCATCTGCAAGCTCATGCCATTCATCCAAAAAGCCTCAGTGGGCATCACAGTTCTTAGCTTGTGCGCACTCAGTATTGACAGGTTAGTATGAAAAGCCAAAGCATATGTATGTAGAGGGTATTAGTACTGTATTATTTTGAAATATGTTAACTGATTTATTTATTTATTTATTTAACCTTTATTTAACCAAATTAGTCTCATTGAGATATAGAATCTCTTTTTCAAGAGAGACCTGGCCAAAATAGCAGAACAAATTAAATCACACAATCACAAAACAAACAAAAAGGCAAAAGACAACTCAAGTGCATTTCAATTTAAATAAAAGTGCCATTAATTAAAACATTTGCAAGTGTGAATGGACTCATGTTCTATAGATTTAACATAATGTTTAAAATCATTTAAGGAAATTAGACACTAACTTTAGTGATTTCTGTAGGTCATTCCAAGTAATTAAGTGATTAATCATATGTACAAAACATCAGTTATGTACCTGAAACATAAATGAAGGAACACAGGATTTCATTTAGAACAATGGGATAAAGAGAACAATCTTAAGTATTCAAATATTAATTCAAGCAAATATCCAATCATTTTGCATCCATAATATTATGATCTATGATTTTCACATATATTGGTATCCTGTCAGTTTACCAATATTGGAGAATTGAAGATACTGTAGCATCAGATTACTGTTCTTGGCTGATAGAAGTGGAACCCAATATTGTCTTCTGCTTTTGTAATCCATCTGCCTTAAGTTTTGGCATGTTGTGCATTTGAGATGCTTTTCTGCACGCTATGTTTGCACACTAAGACTGTTTGAGTTACCAAAGCCTTCCTCTCAGCTCCAACCAGTTTAGACATTCTCGTCTGACCTTTCTCACCAACAGGGTGTTTCTGCAAATAATTTATATTTATTTTTTTTGCACAATTTTGTTTAATCTATAGAGACACTTGTGCATGGAAAATCCCAGGAGATCATCAGTTTCTGAAGTACTCAAATCAGCCATTGAAAAAAAACAGAACAAATGCCATGGTCAAAGTCACTTCTTCATCATCATGATGTTGAATTTGAAAATTAACTGTATGAAAGGCTATAATTCTATAAGTGTATACAGAGTATATAAAAAAACGAATGAATGAATTCTTTCCACAAATAATTTGATGAATGATTTGTATTAAAGCATATGTTGCTATCCATTTAGATATCATGCTGTGACCTCATGGAGCCGGGTGAAGGGAATGGGGATTCCATTATGGAAAGCTGTGGAAGTAACCCTAATCTGGCTGCTAGCGGTGATCCTAGCAGTGCCCGAGGCTTTGGCCTTTGACATAATGGAGACATTTTACAGAGGCCAGAAACTGCGGGTGTGCTTGCTCCATCCTGTACAGACCACACAGTTCCTGCAGGTATTACCACATTCCCCCTGCATTCAATCACAAATAAGATTTTATATCTTTAACCATAAGGTTATGCATACATGGATTCTAAGGGTATCCTTTTTTGTTCATGTTCAATGGAGCCATAATTATCTTGATTATCTTACTAGTTATCTTACTACTTTACAGAATATCTGATTTCTGTCATTCAAAACTTTCTGAAACATGAATGTGGATTTTACTCAAGTCTTCAAATGTACTGAATGTTTTGAATCTCTACCCCAAAGTTTTATCAGGATATAAAGGACTGGTGGCTGTTTGCCTTTTACTTCTGTTTACCGCTGGCCTGCACTGGTGTCTTCTACACCCTCATGTCATGTGAGATGCTGAAAAGGAAAAAAGGAATGCGCATTGCTCTCAATGATCATATGAAGCAGGTACTGGCACCCTTTGAGTCTTTTGGAATGTAATTAGAAATGCTAAATTTAGGCACCCTTGTCACATTTTCCTATGATTTTTTATGGTTTGTATTGCCTCTTCTTCAAGCGACGGGAAGTGGCTAAAACTGTATTCTGCCTCGTGGTAGTCTTCGCTCTCTGCTGGCTGCCCCTGCACCTCAGCCGCATCCTGAAAAAGACAATCTACAATCCGAATGACCCCAACCGCTGTGAGCTCCTAAGGTAGTAACAGTCTTCTTTACTTTCTCTATTACCTTCTACCAGTTGACAGCCCAAATGAAGTTGTGAAAGACATAGCTGAACACTTATCAGTAGTGACTTCGGATAAATAGTGTACCATCAGCAGATCTTCCCAAAAGGCCATTTGCAGTACAGTTCAATAAAGTTCAATGCAGTCCCACAGCTTACTTCCTGTTTACTTCTCCCTCTCCTTTCTTCTGTTAACCCCTGTCTGCATTGCTAGCTTCCTTCTTGTGATGGACTACATTGGAATCAATATGGCCTCCCTCAACTCATGCATCAACCCTGTGGCTCTATACTTTGTCAGCCAAAAGTTCAAAAATTGTTTCAAGGTATGAAATTAAATCTTTCATTGCATTTGACATGGCTGAACAGTTGATTATGCTCTAATTGTGTCTGTTCCTACTAATCTCTTAGTCATGCCTCTGTTGCTGGTGCCAGAGAATCTCTCCAGGCATCGAACATGGCTCAGGATTCCGCTGGAAAGGGTCAAGTCTTGGTAATGGTCTGGATCGGTCCAGCTCGAGGTCTAGTCAGAAGTACAGTTCCTCCTAATTACTCCATGAAACCTGAGGTTTCTTAGCAGCAATCAGGTTTGCCCTCTGTACCACATCATTGATTCCCATCATTCCTGCTGACTCAAAATCTCATCAAACTTCCACTCCAAAACTACAGTGTGGACCAGAACAGCTGAGACGAGTCACCAAATCACTTCTCTTCAATAAGATTTCCAGCACAATGTACAAATTTACAGGTTAAATCACAGACTGGCTAAACATTGTAAGCTATCCGTCACTTATGGCCCATGCAGGCTGGATCCTGGAGCTCTGAAAATAGTATTGCCACCGGATGGCTACACTTTAGGGGACTTTAGCAGCTCATGATGAGTGAAATACTGAGATTGCACTGAAGTGAGAGTAAAGCTCTATTCGTTGCTGGTGTCCATCTTTACATTAGTTAAAGCTTAGGAACTTTTATAAATCTAATGAAGTGTTGCTGGTGGAACAGTACAGATGGTGTGCCATAATCAGTAATAAAAGAAAGCAATGTTAAAATGCTATTTGTAACAGTGCGATAAATGGCACAAGCTGTAATATTAACATATTTTAGGACTCTATAGTGTGATGAACAGGACTCTGCATTGATCATCTGCATCATCTCATCTACTGTGTAATTGATTTGCCTAATTTTAAAGGAAATGTTTAAACTACTGATTATAAAAATGGTACATCTTTCTGACTTCTTTCAATCGTGGGATTCCAGTGAAATCATCACTAATGAAACCACCATGCTATTATTACTTTGATTTAGAGTAAAACACTGACACCTCCTAAGTTAAAAGATAAATGACATCCATATTCGTATTTCTGTATTTGTATGTAGTTTATGTACATGTTCACAACTCATGTCAAATTGAAAATGCACTGTTTTAATACTTTTTTTTTGTCCAAGAGATGCTAACCTCTGGTTAAGCCATGGCTTTTACAATTTGTGAATCATTGCTACAGTGATATGGGACACTGACGACAAGACGACAACTTTTTTTAAGCAAAAGCATCAGTCAGACCAAAGGCGAAAAAATAACCTCCCAGCAGAAAAGCCATCAGTGAATAGGAACTGATGCAGGATGGTGGATCATTTGCTTCTTGTAGCGGTTACTTTCGCTCTTGCCTACATTATCTAGGTGAACGTTGTCCTACAAATTCATGAACGTCTGTGTAGTGAGAAAGAAAAAAGTAATCAGGACTGAGGTCTTTTTTGGTCTCACATAAAAATGGCAGAGCTGCTTTTTATTACACAAGAGTCATACTGAACATTGAGCCGACTAGTCTCTTACCGCACATATGGAAAAAGTTAGTTAGCTAGCTAATGCTATCCCTGCTGTCTGTCCAAAATCACCCACATTGATCTGTCAAAGCGTAACTCAATGAATACATTCATACTGGTTCATAGGTTCTCAGACTAAGAATACAAGTTCAAGTATTTCCTGAGGAGGTAGAGCTTTCACCTATCGTTTAAAGGCAGCCAGTGACTCGGATGTTTTGACATCTATGAAACGTTCCTTCCACCACCTCGATGCCAGAACAGAAACGTTGAGATGCACACCTACCTTGTACTACTGCATGGGACTTGACAATATTATGTGATCATTCGTCCTACCAAAAGGAAATTAAAATAAAATCATGTCAAATGTACGTCAAAAGGTGGAACTGTGCTTTCGCACTTCTGTATGAACAGAAGAAACAGCTTGATTTGTATTGCATTTAATAAATTCTTTTATTATGTAGGCTATAATATTCATTATAATTTTAATTTCATTTTAAAACTTAATAAGGATTATATTTTTTATTCCATACATACCACATTTTTGCTATTTCCAACTCTAATACTAGTCTGAATTAACATGTCTTAATTTTTCTAAACTGTTCTATATTATTTTCAGATATTTGATATATTTACTTTTTCCTATTGTGTAAATTTTCATTCCTTCTAAAAGGGTTTTATTTTCCATTATTAACAATGCTTTTATATTGTACCTACTAATTGGCAAATATGCTGCAATAAATGCTATTTTATCACATCGATGTTTCTGGTGCTTGAAGTGCTGTAGTTTGTTGAGTAGAGATAGTTGTCAAACTAAACATCACTGGCATGGTTTGACTTTTTGTGCACAAATCCTCCAAATCAGATCCATATCATGAGCTTGACCAATGCAGTGGTTTAGACTGTCACAAAGGCAGCGTTTCATCTGCATCTTTTCCACAGGAACTGACAGACTCTTCAGCACAGTTAATATACAGAATATCTTTATACGAGAAAGACAAAAGGTTTGAGTAGTTTCTCTGGCTTTATATCAGTCCAGCAACAGATGCAACTCATATGACAATCCTCTTTGTTCCGGATTATTCCATTGCCTCTCCCTGCCGTTCTCTGAAGTCTTTCACTTGTGCCTGTAGAATAATGTATTCAGCAGTTAGCTTAGTTAGAACTGATTTAATTGTGACACTAAGCACATTTATGAGATCAACTCATTTTTTAAACACACACACAGAACTGTAGTCATCAAAGTCGCATACAGTCAAATCGAATTATGGAAAATTCTTTCATTCAAAATTATTGATGAATATATGTACATCATATCTGTATATATTTCTATATAAGTGGTACAACTGTCATGTTGATAATATCCTTATCAATATAGGGACTTGTGGGAATTCTCAGAACACTGCAGACTGAACACTCATCTAAAATGTAAACCCTCTTCCCCCAAAAACAATCCACCACCACCCTGGATATCCTGCACAAAGGGAAGCTTTGGGTCACACCGAAATCTACACACCACAGATTCAACAGGGAATGAGGGAAAAAGCAACTAAAGGAGCAGCTGTGTTTGCTGTGATTGTGATTGAGCAGCTGTGTTAGCTGTGATTGTGTGTTTGGGTTCAGCCTTACCTCAAATGTGTGCAGGACATGTTTACAGACATCGGTGAGGTCGTTCAAGCCCTTGCGCAGAGGTTCGGTTGCTGGAAGACCGCCTGGAAATATTAAGAAAATTGTAGACAGTGAAAAAAATGCTATGCATTTTACACTTCACTGGGGATAGCTTTGGATGGACAGCCCATGACCCATGGGATTGCTGTGGATAGAAGCACTTGGACACGATCACACTCTTGGCTGCACAATTCCACTCGAATATAAACTGATGTAAAAAGGACATTATTTACATTTACATTATTTACTGTTCATTATCACACAAATGAGGATGATGTTCCCTTCTGAGTCTGGTTCCTCTCAAGGTTTCTGCCTCATGATTTCAGGAAGATTTTCCATCAGGCTCTCATTTGGAATATAGTTTAGATATAAACAATAAACTAATCTCAAACTTTACAATTTTTCTTCTGTTTCTATACTTCTATAAAGTTGCTTTTATTTAAAAGTGCTATACAGATACATTTTAAATAAACAGGAGGCAGACTCAGACAGAAGTCTCTGTGTTTAAGTGCAAGCTTAATATATTTTTTCTTTTTCTTTTCTTTTTTTTATTTAATTAAAGGAGCACATCTAGAGAGGTCATGGGCAGAAGGTTATTGCTGAGGATGGCACCACATGGACAGCCTGGAGATACCTGGGCTTGTTGTGGATAGTACCACTTAGAAACCACAGGAAAAATGGCATTCGACTGTAAATGCAAATTTTAAACTAAGAGTCTCCAAGTTTTGTGACAAAGGTTAATGTTAAAAGTGCTACACAAATAAAACTGAAATGAATCTTTTCCATTACATGAGGAAATTCTGTAAAATCTCACTCAGATAAAGCTCAATCAAAGTTTAGTCAAAGTGGCACTCTTTTATTGAAAGAATACATGTGTTTACATGAAGGTCACAGCACAGGTTACTACTTCTGCACTTCACAGCCAGGATAATATCTTTGGTCAAAAAGGCAAAATTGGGCTTTCTGTAGCTCCAAAAGTGGTTTTTGTTTAAATATAACTAGATAAAAGATTAGTAATTAGCTTAAAGATTTGACCTTAATTGCACGTGGTCTAATCTGTGACTACTAAAAGTGTATTGTATTAGAAACTATAAAATAAAGAATCCTACATACGGCCATGGACACTGCTCTTTAGTCTGCCTTGATAGTGAAGTAAGTAAAAGGTGTGAAACTTTCGTGTCAAAGGTGTTTCTGAAGTTCTTAAACATAATTGATATGGGAGGATCCTGTGCAGCCTATTAGTAGTAGTAGTAGTAGTAGTAGTAGTAGTATCATCATTATTCCCTTTCTTTCCGGAAAAAAATCTATTCCTGTCATCTTGTAAAACAAAAAACTTTAACAAAAGATAGTCACAGATCATCAGATCCAAAGTGCCATCCAAATGATCTGATCTGATTGCGTGTCTGTTGTTTGCACTTGGATTGAATGAGCAATATAGTTTTATGACTTGTATCCATCATATCCATTCTTTTCTGTCCACAAAGTGAAACATTCTGTGTACGCTGTTGATCAGTTATACGAAGGCATGAAGCATTTGGATTGAAGTGGCAGAGCTCCTCCACAAGCTGTATACACACACGCACACACACTCGCACAAACCACGAGACTCCAATTAGCTTCTGGTCCAAAAATTCCAGAAAAGTCAAAAACTCTTATCATGCGTTCCAAGAGGATTAATAATGCATTAACTGACCCTGCTGATGATTATTGAATTCTGTTTGTGATTAATTGCATTAAGTGCCGTTCATGGCATTTACAAGCGGAATTTTAGGTGTTTTTGTTTGTGTTTATATCAGGCTATAATGCCTTGGACTGGGAGACACCACACACCGATGTCTGCGGTGGGGTGGGGGTGTCTTCTTTTCTGGGAGCCTGCTCCAATGCCACTGAAGTAATTCTATTGTTCTGGGTCTAGCCTGCTTCAAAACAACAAAATCTAATTAACATGAAAAACTCATCTCAAGCCAAGACACCTAGACTTAAGGAAAGATGTGCTTTAATGTCCAAGTGCATCTACATAAAATGCTACAAATGAAAGCTGGTGTGAAGAGAGCATTATAATCTAAAGAGCAGCTAAAGATAATTACTATAAACACTACTGTAGTAGAACTGATGTAAAAGTAAACCTAGGCAATCTTTTTCAGTTTTGAGAGTATTTCCAAGGGTCTAAACCTCACCTCGTGTCTGTATGCGGAAGTTGATCTTGCTCTCGGATGGGTGTGTGATGCTGTAGCCACAGAACTCAACATCAGGACTGTGAAAACAGTAAGAGGTCACTGGAAAGTCACAACAACCTGGAATGATCTACAGGAGTCTGAATTCAGACTTTCATGTACATGTTGTATAGCTAATGTGTGTAGACTGTATGCTCTATAAACATTCTGCACTGCTTATGTTCATCCAGTTGTTAGGTCTATCAGTCTGTTTGTTCAGAAAGTTTACTGCAGTCTATACAAATATAGTATACAGGTGTATAGAAATGTGCAGTTTATAGTGATTACAAATGTTATATAACCCAATAAAACCACATAGATAGATAGATAGATAGATAGATAGATAGATAGATAGATAGATAGATAGATAGATAGATAGATAGACAGACAGAGTGAGTTGATTGTCTTAATGATAATTTTTTTCTTTGAGCACAAAGAATTAACAAATTTTGAGTTGATGGCCAGGTTCTCTACAAAACATGAGGAGATATTGTTCCAAACTTCTTTTCGTTCTCCACCCTATCATCATACTTTTGGAACTAGAGCAGTTTTCCCAGTGTTCTTGTTTCTTTGCCAAGTTCAAATAACAAGGCAGTCCTATTGTGACCTCAGACTATAAAAGGTCTCCAGCGGGTCACTTTTGACCTCCATTCAAGTGTTGATGAAGTTTGTCAAGCAGTCTTAAGATCAGGAAAAAAAAGCCACCCACCAAATATGTGCCAAGTGAACTGGTAGATAATGTTTATGGCCCACTCCTTTGGGGTCAATCAAAGGCTGATGAGGTCCAGAGACCCTTTTCACTGGGGCACAAATTTGTGTTTAATTTTTTGCCACAGATTTGATTGATAATGTTAGTCAGTTATGTGTCTAAATGAAGACTTGGTTATCTCTAATATACTATTCTGCCTCAAACCATGTGATTTTCAAAAGAAAAAAAAAGTTGTGAAGCATTAACCAGTTTATCTTTCCACAAATTGTTACTGCTTCTATCTCCACATGTCTAAATATAAATGGCATTCCTGAAAACAAGGCATGCTTGTACAAATGAGAACAATCTACTAACTTTTTCATGATCATGTATCTGAGCGAATTTCCCAGTGTGTGGTCCTCTTCATGCAGGACGAACGTCACACAGCTTTCATCAGCGCCATCTGCTTGGACCTATTTACAATACAGAACACAGTAATGGCAGCTTGGAGTCAGTTTAGATTCCCTCTGGAAGAAGACATGCGGTACCTAGAGCTACACAGGAATACTTTTAAAGCACCAGCTGTTGTTTTGAACTTTTTTTACATTATAAAAAAAAATCTGATGTGATTTATTTTGGATTTTTTTACATCATAACAATCTGCAATGTTCACAGAGGTCCTTTGTATCTAGATATTAGCATTAGCTTGCTTTGCTAATCTGCCAACACACCCTGTGTATGAACCTTGTGTGTAAATCACACAACTGATTACACTGATTAGTGCATTTTGTGTGTATTTGTGTTTAACTAGTTAAGATACACTACATAGCCAGACATTTGTGGACACCTGGCCTGACGCACACAATCGCCTCAGATGTCTTTTGTATGCATGCTGTAGCGTTACAATTTCCATTACAATGTCCAAGAAGACACAGTTTGCCAAAGCTGCTGTGGAACAACTGCCAGCAGTAAGTCCCTAACCTCAAGCTCATCCCTAACTGCACCCCAGACCTCCTCACACAACACTGTTGCCTGAGTTCAGTAAGGTTGTTGTAACAGTGCAAATCCCCATAACCGCACTACAAAATCTAATGGAAATCCTTCCCAGAAGAGTGGAGGTTATAATAGCAGCAAAAGGGTCTAAATATGGAATGGGATGTTCAAAAAAATGTTACTTAGACAGTGACACAATTTGTCATTTTTGCCTCTGTACACAGCCACAAAGTATTAAAAAAATGAAGCCATCAAGAGAAGTGTAGAATTTCAACTTTGTTTTAAGAAAACCATTGCATTAACCGGTTTAGAAACCACAACCATTTATTTTTATAGTCCCTCCATTTTTCATGACTCAGTTTTTCTTTCCATTGTTGGAGGTGAATCCTTTTCAGTCAGTGACTGCCGGAAGTTTAGATCCCATGGACATCACCCAAGTTTCCTTTACCATGTCTTTACTGTATACAGTGTCACCTTCAGTAAGTGAAATGCATGCTCATTTGGTTTGAGTTATCAACATATTTAAGTCCTGTAAGTTGTGAGGTGGAGCCTCCATAGACGAGACTTTGTTTTTTCAGCACATCCCACAGATGCTTGGCTGAATTAAGATCTGGGGAATTTGGAGGCCAAATCAACACCTCAAACTCATTGTTGTGCTCCTAAAACCATCCCTGAACCAATTTTGCTATGTGGCAGGGCACATTATCTTGTTGAAAGAGGCCGCAGCCATCAGGGAATACTGTTTCCATGAAAGAGTATACATGGTCTGCAACAATGCTTATGTAGGTGGTACGTGTCAAAGTAACATTCGCATAAATGGCAGGACCCAAGGTTTCCCAGCAGAACATTGCTCAAAGTATCACACTGCCTCTGCCAGTTTGCCTTCTTCCGATAGTACATCTTGGTGCCATGTGGTCCAGTTCTGATGCTTATGTGCCTATTTTTGGAGCTTTCATTGGTAGACAGGGGTCAGCATATTAGCACACCTAGTTCCACTGGCAGTCATACATGGCCATGTAAATAAGCCTCTTCCATGTTTGGCAGATGATGTGGTATGCTTTTTATCAAGAACCCTTCCTTTTCCTCTCCATACTTGTCTTTTCCTATCATTCTGGTACAAGTTAATCTTTGTTTAATTTCTCAGAAGATTTCATTAACTTGGCAGGCTTTTGTAGATGCTTTCTAGCAAAGTCTAATCTTGCCTTTCTGTTCTTGAATATTACCAGTGGTTTGCATCTTGATATAAACCTTTTGTGTTTATATTCATGAAGTTCTCTTTTGATTCTAGACATTGAAACTCCTCAAGAGTATTCCTGATTTGGCTAGACATTGTGAAGCAATTTTTCTTCACCAAGGAAAGAATCCTGCCATCACCCACTTTAGTTGTCTTTCATTATCTTCCAGGCCTTTTGGTGTTTCTGAGCTCACCAGTTCATTGCTTCTTTTTAGCAATTACCAAATTGTTGATTTGGGTTTCTATCTGTCAGATAAGTCTGTGGTTTTTTGTTTTAACTAATGATGATGCCAAGTATGAATGTTAAGGAGACCGACTCCAGATGTTCATTTAAAAATCAATTGTGTTGGTTTACAGAGGCAACATTACAAAAATTATGCCAATGTGTAAATACTGATAGACCTGACTGTAGCTACTACTGCTGCTCACAAGAGACAAAATACCAACAAACCAAAATGACATTCAGAACTATAAAACAGACCACAATCATGTAACTATAATAAAATAAATCTCAAAGGAATCATGTCGAAAGACTCGTCACAGAAACATCATGAAAATATTGTAATCCAGGATGAAGCTATATAACTATAGGAATAACTGAATATCACCACATGCTCTCCAGTGTTTCTAAAGATCTAAAGGACAACACTTTGGGAAACTGCAAGCCAAAACACCTGATAATTAATAACTAATAAAAGCTAATGTTGGCTCCAAATCACTGAGGAGAATCAGCTGTTAACAGATGACAGGAAAGGTGGAGAGATCAGAAAAGTCAGGAAAATGCACTGATCAGAGGTTTCTCTTTTGGGACGGAAGTATCTGTTGACACAGGACAGGAGGGGCAGACTAACTCAAAACTGGAAGAAGATAAAGAATAAAGCGGTGACAGATGAAAGCTACATTTACTGTACATGGTGGTCAACTTTAATTTCTGCTTATCAGATAAACAGCAGACCAAAGGAAATTCAGATGATTAGTAGAAATTTCATCGCTGAAAGATTTACCACCACGCAGTGTCCTTTCTGATTGTTATCTCTCTCTCTCTTATATACACACAAATCATCTTATCTACACAATTTTAACAGGATTTGTATGTCTCATGCATACATTCAGTTGCATTATGTTTTTAATGAGTGACAGAATTTTCAACATTTTGCCTCTATACACCACCACAATAGATCTGAAATGAAGAAATCAAGACGTGACTTTCAATTTCAGGCTTTTAACGGATTTAACAAAAATCTTGAGATTAGAGTTGGCTAGGAAACATCTAAAAAAAAGCCTGCCTAGTTCTGGAACAAGATTCTTCAGTCATAATAAATCAAGATAATCCTGTATCAGATTGACAGGAGGAGAGGAGATTGAATGAAGGAAAGGAAGGGTTCATGATACAAACATGACATCATCTGACAAACATGGCAGAGGCTGTTTTACATAGGCATGTATGACAGCCAATGGAACTGGGTAACGTAGTTATTGATAATGTGTGCGCTGACAGGATTAATTATGAAGTGTAGAGAGCTTTATATTCTGCTCAGATTCAGTCTAATGCTGCCCAATTAATCGGACAACACTTCACAGTAAACATTGGTAATGAAAGGAAATGAAATGTTCGATAATGGCTGAGCTAGTCACCTGACCTGAATCCAACTGAGCATGCTTTCACTTACTGAAGACAAAAATACAGAAGGCAGAAAGACTCAAACAAGCAGCAACTGAAGGCGGATATATGTAGTAAAGACTTAAGGCAAAACATCTGCTGCTGTTCATGAGTTCTAGACTTCACAAGGTCATTGAATGCAAAGGATTTGCAGTGAAGAATTAAACATAATTCTTATTTTTAGAGTATTATTAATAGAATTATTATATTTCATTATATTAGAATTATGTAAGTTTGTCTACTTTTCAGTCTGCAAAAATGGAGTGAGTGTAAAAAAGGCATCAATTCTTATATAGTTAATGCAATATTTTTAGTTAAACTGCTTAAATTAAAACAGAAAGTTGTGTCACTGTCCAAACAGCATCAATATATCAATCATATATGACCTGACATTTGTTAGTAACACAATGTGGCAGATGCTCTTGTACAGAGAGCCTCAAATAAGTCCATATTCATATAAGACCATAATCTAATGAATGATAAATAAAAACATTACAGGATATAATGAACATTTAAGTACTAGTTAGATTTGCTGAGACTGAACCAAAATAAAGATGAATTCCATGAAAATGAGTAAAACATCAGCTGTTCTGCATTGTAACTTTATTTACTTTAACATGCTTTTAATATAAAGCTTAAAACTAGTCAAACTGAATAAGTCAAACCTAGAAAGCTTCAGTATACAGTATGCAGTTGTACACTATCAGCGCCCTCTAGTGAGAAAACGTTTAAATTGCAAGTATTTGAATTACTCTTCCTTTGCTTGCCTTACACTTACTTTTATAAATCATACTATATTTCACTGAACATGGAAGTGGGAAATCCAAGCTTAAAATTGCAAGTAAAAACAAGGACGTCTCTATTAAAGGACGCCTGGCTTTAATTTGCTCTGTCTCACCACTTACAGCTACGACAGAGAGGATTTAGAACTGCGCTCCCATCTATTTACCTGGCGAACCTCTGCTCATTGCTGAACAAAATGGACAAACTGTTTCTTCTCAACAAAGCAAAACTTACACTTGAACTTCCAAAATACAGACAGCATATAAATTGTCCCACAAGGGAGAAAAATATACTGGATCAGTGCTACACAATTCTTAAAGGGGTGGTAAAACATGTTTTTTCGAAGGCTTGATTGTGTTTGTGGGGTGCACTGTAACATGTGTTCATGCTTCGTTTTTTTAAAAAACTGCATTATTTTTCATATATTTTACCTTTATTCTACACTGCTCTGTCCCTCCTTGTAAAATGGTCTGATGGTTTCCGGGTTCTATGAAGCCAGTCCCTCAAAAATAGCAATGGGCTTAGATTGGTTAGCTGTGGCCCAGTGTGTTGTGATTCGCTAACCGCCTAGTACACATTTTTCGGAAACGTCACGCCCCTTACCTTTACCAGTAGTCTTATTTAATATTCTCGGAGGAGGGGTTTATGTAAATATTGGGCTTAGTGACATCAGCAACCCTGGAGGAATGTCGTGTAGTCCCTACCGGCCGTTTGCTGTAGTCCTTAGAAATGGATTTCTTTAAAAGCAAATATCTCCCTTTGCTTAAAACTTTGAATGTTGTAATTTTGAAGATGTTGTTTATGCTCAAACAGGAACATTACACACTAGCTAAAGTTAGAAAAGTGAAATCGTGTTTTACCACCCCTTTAAGGACACATAAGGAAGCCTTGGGGAACTCTGATCACTGCTTGGTCCATCTTATTCCAACAAACAGGCAGAAACTAAAATCTACTAAGCCTGTAGTAAAAACAGTGAAGAGATGAACCAGTGAGGCAAAGCAGGAACTACAAGACTGCTTTGACTGCACTGACTGGAGTATCTTTGAGGCTGGAACTGACAGCCTGGATAAACTGACTGACACCGTGACATTGTACATCAGTTTTTGTGAAGATGTGTGTGTGCCAACCAAAACCTTCTGCAAATACAGTAACAACAATCCATGGTTCACAGCCAAACTGAAAAAACTGCGACATGCCAAGGAAGATGCCTACAGAGGGGAGGACAAAACTCTGTATAAGCAGGCCAGGAACCTACTGACAAAGGAGATCAGAATAGCCAAAAGAAGCTACTCTAAAAAGCTGAAAAGCAGGTTTTGAGATAACAACCCTGCATCAGTGTGGAAAGGCCTGCAAGACATCACGAACTACAAGAGTCGCCCCCCGCTCCTGGATGACGACCTCAACAACGTCTACTAGATTTGAGAACAACATCTTCACACCTCCCATCCAACCCAGCCCACTGACTGACATCACCCTCTGGGAACCCCATTAACAACTCCTCCCAGCACTCAAGTTGGACTCACGATTTGTGAAGAGGATGTGAATCGGCTCTTTCAGAGACAGAAGACAAGGAAAGCTCCCAGCCCAGATGGGGTCTCCCCCTCTTGTCTCAAAGCATGTGCTGACCAACTGGCTCCTGTCTTCACCCATATCTTCAACAGTTCACTGAAGTCCCCTCCTACTTTAAACTCTCCACCATCATCCCGGTCCCCAAGAAACCCTCCATCACTGGGCTGAATGACTACAGGCCTATCACTCTGACATCTGTTGTCATAAAGACCTTTGAATAGCTGGTATTTCCCCACCTAAAGACTGAAACAGAACAGATGCTGGATCCCCTACAGCTGGATCTGCATAGTGTGCAAACAGATCAGTGGACAACGCAGTCAACATTGGACTACATTACATTCTGCAACACCTGGACTGCCCAGGGACACATGCCCGGATTCTGTTTGTCGACTTCAGTTCAGCTTTTTATACTATAATTCCGGAAATTCTCCACTCCAAACTCCTAAGGCTCACTATCCCCCATTCCATCTGTCAGTGGATCACCATCTACCTGACAGGCATGAAACAACAGGTGAGACTGGGAGGTGTAACCTCCAGCATTCAGACAATAAACACTGGTGCTCCTCAGGGATGTGTCCTCTCCCCACTTCTATTCTCCCTCTACACTAATGACTGCACTTCAAGTGACCAAACTGTTAAATTCCTGAAATTTGCAGATGATACTACGCTCATCAGTCTCATCCAAGATGGCGATGAGTCTGCATACCGGCAGGAGGTGAAGCGGCTGGTGTTATGGTGCAGTCAGAACAGTCTAGAGCTAAACACCCTTAAAACGATGGAGATGATAGTGGACTTTAGGAAAGACCCCTCAACACTACTCCCCCTCACAATATCCAACAGCCCCGTGTCATCTGTGGAGGCCTATAAGTTTCTGGGCACTACCATTTCCCAAGACCTCAAATGGGAGTGCAACATAAACTCCATCATCAAAAAGGCCCAGCAGAGGATGTACTTTCTATGCCAATTAAGGAAGTATGGTCTGCCACAGGAGCTGTTGATGCCGTTCTACACTGCAGTCATTGAAACTGTCCTGTGCACATCCATCACCATCTGGTTTGGTGCAGCAACAAAAGAGGACAGGAACAGACTGCTACGCACGGTTAAAACAGCAGAAAAAATAATTGGTTCCCCCTGCCCACTCCCCAGGACTTGTACGATACAAGAACCAGAAATCAGGCAGGAAAAATCACCACTGACCCTTCGCACCCTGGATACAACCTCTTTTAGCTCCTCCCTTCTGACAGGCGCTACAGAGCTTTGCTTACTAAGACTGCCAGACACAGGTACAGTTTCTTTCCCTAGGCAATCACCCTGATCAACAACTCACCATAATTATATTCCCTGCTTCATATCTATAAGTACTGCATTATCAGAACTGTCAGTCAACACATCATCTGTATATATTACACACACTACTGCTGCTGTATATTGTACAAAAAGCATAATATTGTACAATATTGTTATTTGCACTTCCCACACTTTATGTACATAACTGATCAAACATATTCTGTATTCATATTTAGTACTCATAATGTCTGTTGTATCACATCTGCATTGTCTTGTATAGTCTGTATTATCTTGTATAGTATAGTGTTATTTATGTCTGTACTTTTGAGAGTCACAAACAGCTGGAACCAAATTTCTTGTGTGTGTCAGCACACTTGGCCAATAGACCTGATTCTGATTCAAGCTTATTTCAGAATCAGATGATATTGTTTGTACTTTGTTGTAACAAACAGCCTTAACAGGAAATCCACTGCCAGGTAAAGTGAATAGCATTGATTATCTACATTTACATTTCTTGCATTTAGGTACATTTACCCTTATACAACTGAGGGTTAAGGGCCTTGCTCAGGGGCCCAGCAGGGGCAGCTTGGTGGACCTGGGATTCGAACTCATGACCTTCCGGTCAGTAGTCCGACACCTTAACCATTAGGGCGTTTTATTTGCAATATTTCACAGAGCTTAACATACTATCCAAACTAGTATATAACGTAAAGAAAAAACTAATCAGCTACTGTGCAGTGGGCTCTTTACTGTCTGCTGAAATTGCTGTGATATTGTATCTTGATCTCCTTGTTGCTAGAAAGAATAAAGAATACACTAAATCATTTTAAGGTTAAACGGGTAACTTTATTAAACTCACCATCTCCAAAACCGGTTTCTTTTCCGTATCAGTACCAGCCATGCTTGTAACGCCGAAGATGTCGCTTAAAGATGACGTTGCAATACCGACGCACGCACATGACGTCATTTGTTATTCTTTACCAGGCCACCAAAACACTGAACGAATCCCAAACGACCTCGTATTTCTCAGTGTGCTCCATGGGGTATATTTACTCCCTATACACTATATGACAAATCTTGTGCTTTTTTCGATGAAGCGTAAAGAAATGACAGAAAATGTTTCGCCTGTTTATCATAGTAACATTTAAAAAAAAAAAAGCAGCCTTGTTTGCCCCAAAACAAAATATATCTTATTAAATGACAGTATTATAATGATGGAGTAAGTTTCTTAATTCTCAACTACTCAAACAACATAGAATATGTGAAGAAAAGACTTTCTCTAATAGTAGTGACAGTGATGATAAAGTGTTTGGGTCATTGATACAAACCGGTGTCACAGACACTATTTATTTCTTTATTTGTTTGTTTGTTTGCTTAACTTTATTGTTTTTTTTAGTAGAAAATCGGACATAAATATAACAATACTTATAACAATAAACATTTTCATAACTTACTCATACATGGACATCTAAATAACGATATGAATAAAATCGTGAATATTTTAAGGGAAAGCTGATTAAAGTAAAATACAGTTTATCGTGATTAGTTTTAGTTACTGTGTGTTGTAGGTTTTACAAAATAAACGTATTCAACCCAAGGTGTTTTTCAGTGATTTATGCCTTAGGCTTTCTACAAACTTCAGATAACACTGTTTATTAATACAGTTAATATTCACTGTCAATTATTTATTACTAGACCTCATGGGAAACGCTAGAGAAAACGTCATTTCCGGGATGCAATGGGGCGGAAGTTACTGGAACTTGCGGAAGGAACTTTCAGCAGCGTTTAAGCTTTTAATGTTTACAACGCAAGTAAAGCCTAGAAGTCTTGATTAAAACGGTATCAGGTATGTTTATAATCATTTATCACCCATCCAGGGTTATAATTGTAAAATGCATGTACTTCTAGAAGGAGAGATTTCCGTCGGTTTGTTTGCCTCAGCTGTTTTATCTACAAAAATGTTTCTTATTATGCTAGTGGCTAAATAGCTATGTCAGTAGGGTTATTTTCCCCACCCGTATTCCATTAAACCCCGCCTCGTTTGATAGGGTTAGCTGATATTTCTTAGCCGATTGGACCATTTCGTGAGTTACAGGCGTATTAGCCAATCCAGGCTGGATGCTGATAGCCAATCGCTATACATGGGGCGTGTTTTGTCAGAATATTGGTGCGACAAATAAGTCGTGTTTATGTGTCAGTTTGAAAGCTTGGTGGTTTACTCATGTGATGTATTTGGTGAATGATCGATCAGGGGATGGGTTTAGAGTTAGTTCTACTAAAACAGAGAGGAATGAAAGTTATTTTAGCAATCTTCCAGGTTTTATTGTCAGTAGATAACACTGCTAGTCAAGCTGATTGAGTAATCAGGGGATTTTATTGCCATATCTCTTTACCGTTTAACACAAAAACAAGTCGCTTTGGATAAGAGCGTCTGCCAAATGCCATCCAAACATTGTACTATATACATTTTGTACTATAAACATTTTAAAATTGCTTAAAGGGGTTTGTTGGAAATATGAGTTGACATTTTTGATCACATCACTGTGAGAAATCGGAGAACCACAGAGTAAAACTACCGCTTTCTATAATACATTTACATTTAGGGTCTATAGCAGACACCTTTATACAGAGCGATTGAGGGGTTAAGGGCCTTGCTCAGGGGCCCAGCAGTGGCAGCTTGGTGGACTTGGGATTCAAACTCATGACCTTCCAGTCAGTAGTCCAATGCCTTAAATACTAGGTTACCACATCCCTCATCATAATACCGTCTGTCATTGGGTTGCGCTGATAAACTAGCATTTCAAATGTAGCATTTTATCTAGCATTTTCTTGACCCTAAATTGAACTATTCTGGAGGGAAAATAGAAGAATGGGGGCATAGAAGCCTTTATTATCGCCACATATACATTACAGAACAGTGGAATTCTTTTCTTCACATACCCCAACTAAGGAGGTTGGGGTCAGAGTGCAGATATGATACAGCTTGGCTGTGCTGGGCCTTGAACCACTTGAGCCACCACTGCAATAATAGAAAAAAATTCAATCCCACTGGTAGTCGCAGCACAAAGCCACGCACCATTTTCCATTGAAAACTGAATTTCTTTGAGTCAATTTGTGGCTGCAAATTTTTTGAAGGTGTGAACATTATGAATAATATACAGACCGACATGGAGCAGCGACTACCAATGGGCACAAAGACCCATTGAACTAAAGAGCGTCTGTATATGCATCATAAGTTAGAACACATTTTCTGTCCATTTTGATCAATATGTTTATATGCAGTACCTTCCCTTATGTATAATATGGAGAGCAGGGATTCTCAACAGCCAGTCACGGGCCTCCAACCTTCAATTCAAATATCAGCAGTAAAAAGTTTCTTGTATCCAAGTGGTAACATTTTACTTCTGTTTTTTTTTTTTTTACGCCATATTGTGCACTTTCATGCAATACAGTGGGCAGTGGTGGTTAAGGCTCTGGGTTGTTGATCGGAGGATTTGGGTTCAAGGCCCAGCACAGCCAAGCTGCCACTGCTGGGCACGGCCCTTAACCCTCCCTGCTCCAGGGGCGCTGTATCATAGCTGCCCCTGCACTCTGACCCCAACCTCCTCAGTTGGGGTATGTGAAGAAAAGAATTCCACTGTGCTGTAATGTGTATATGTGGCAATAATATGGGCTTCTATTCTATTCTATTCTATTCTATTCTATTCTATTCTGTTCTATACCTACATTACCGACATTGTCATTACCTACATTAATATTCACATGTAAACAAGATTTCTTTTTTAGTTCAAATGCAGTGACAATACTTTTAAAGATTTATAAACTTTACAGGACGAGAATATTTTCGATCACTGGTGTGACAGATGGTGTAAGATTGGAACTGATGTTAGTGTTGTAATCCCCACTGGTTTAGCAATGATTTTCCTGTGTGTGTGTGTGTGTGTGTGTGTGTGTGTGTGTGTGTATACACTAAACTGATACATGTTGTCCTTGTAATTGCTCACTAGTTAATGACCACCGACGTTGTTTTTGCACTCTCCAGCTCTGTGCTATGGCGATCCTTTTCGCTGTGGTAGCTCGTGGAAACACAATACTCGCCAAACATGCCTGGTTTGTAGGAAACTTTCTTGAGGTGATGGAGCAAATTCTGGCAAAGATTCCATCTGAAAACAACAAACTAACCTACTCACATGACAGGTAGGAACCGTGGAAGCTCCTACATTGCTGTTGAATCTGAACAGCTTTTTAAATATAATGCCTGATGTAATCTCTCTTGATTTCAGGTATCTCTTCCACTACATCTGTCACGACCGAATTATCTATTTATGCATCACAGATGAGGTGAGTATGAGATTTGTGGAATTTCCGTGGTCGCTCAGGCTTTTTTCCCCACTGCACAACAGTAGCAAACCGGTTTGCTGATGCCCTTTATGTTGACCCGTACAGAACAACTGTATCAAGCAGTGGGTCTGTCTTGTCTGTCATTTTATGTGTGTTTTGTGTAAATGTTTGTGTAAGCTACACTGAACTAAAACGTTCCTCCAGATTTACTCACATGATCTCTCACAAAGTGCACAAAGTGTAACCCAGGCACAGCTTATTTGTGATCAGTGACGCTCACAAAAATCTTAAAGTATGATGTGCGCTAAACTTCATATCAGTCGAGGAGTTTGATCATAGTTTACTGCTGTGCACAGACAGACCAGCTCATCCTCTGCTCTTATTGAATGATTCCTTTTATTTGATAGACTTTTATTGTATTTTCCTTTATATTCTTGCTAGTAGTACTAAGCACATAGATTTACAAAGGTTTCTCAGTGGTATTCTTAGTCCCTGACCTGGTGAACTAGCATGAGGATGTGTTTTAATTAAAGACTCCTACAAAGGAGACTAATACAAAGCAATTTATTTTATTTCTGAATGACAACAATGAAAAGCAATGCTCATTTTTGTCTGTATCAAATACATAAAAAACTTGCTATAAATAAATACATTTAAACTTGCTATGAACAAAAGTTTAACATTTTTGGAAACAATGTTTTAGATGTTTGGCATATTTTAAAAATATATACTTTTGTAAATACTAAATACAAAAATTACATTTGGACTATTACGTCTCTGTGTTGGGGAAAATCAAGCATTTTTTTGGAGCTCATTAAGTGTCATTTAAAGCAAGAGTAATGAACTATTATCGAGTAATAAAGTCTGCTCGAATGGTTGTTGTCTGCTGCCTCTTTCTTGAGCACTGTAGATCGCAGAGGCTCAGAGCTGTCGTCATTTAAAAGCTGCTATAATGTGGTTGTTTAATCATATCAAATGATCTGCGTGTTGATTGTTGTAATCATAAGGGCACAGCACACACTTGTAGGTGAATTCTGTTCTAACTGTGTTTTAAAGTTGATTGGAAATGAAAAGCTCTAGTTGAAATGTTCAGTGTAAAAATGGCATCATGTGTTAAATTATTAACTATTACTGTAACTGTCTTTTACATGTTGAGCCTTTTAAAGATGAGACAGATGACAGTTCTGTGGATTGTGTGCAGGGATTTGAGAGGTCACGTGCATTCAGTTTCCTGAACGAAGTCAAGAAACGTTTCCAGACCACCTACGGCTCTCGGGCGCAGACGGCTTTACCCTACGCCATGAACAGCGAGTTCTCCAGCACTCTTGCTGCACAAATGGTGCGTGACGTTTAACTCGATATTTCCCCACTCCAGCTTCCTGTCCTGTGCACATCACTGCCGCAGCACTGTTAATGCACACACACATACACACACATCATGTTTACTGCAGGCAGTCCTGTAGGGTGTGTGTTACACATGCACAAAAAAATCAAATCACAAATCCTGAATAAATTCCTTCATCGTGAGTTAAGATCTCTGGCCTTGTATTGTAAGACACGATGACTGAATTAACTCAAGTAGAAAAAAGAAACATGTTCTGTTGGTGTCAGAGATGCTGCTATGGCACATATCAATATTGTCACCTTTTGAAAAGCTACATTGAACAGCATTATATCTAAGCAGCAGTTAATTAAGATCAAATAAAAATAATAGGCAGTAGAGATGATAAAGCAGAAATGAAGAGAATTTGACCATATTAGAGCAGTTAGAGAGATTCTACTGTTAGAGTAGGGAAAAGCTTCTGAGATCCAGACACTGCACTGTTCCATAGGGCAACAGGACCGGCGTAGAAGAATCAAACATATTGGAAGGCTTTGTGTAGTTTTTTTAGTGCTATAGGTATTAAATGCTGTTCCTCGTGGTTAAATTGTACTTGTTTAACAACAACTGAGAAAATTGTTAAACAATTTTGCTGTTATAATGACCTCTTGGGTCACATGACGATGCCAACATGGTGGATGTAAATATGTCTGGATTGTGTTTATACCACACACACACACACACGCGCACACACACACGCGCACACACACACACACACACACACACACATATATATCGTCGCTGTCGGGCGGAATCCTCGTACCTCCCAAACCATTATTTTTCAGGAAATTAAAAAAACGCCGTATTTTTTTGAGTTATTAAACATTGTATCGTTAAAGTTGTTATTATACCTTATATTGCTATCATATACTGTTGTGTAGCAACATTAACACAACATTTTCCCAAAGTCACGTTTTATCGGAGATACAAGCTTTGACTTGGGAGCAGGGAGATACGAGAGTATGCTGTCATTGATAAGAACGGTTTCAATAGTTAACCAAAGCTAATGACTGTAGTTACATACATCTTCCTAAACTCTATTTTAAAGGTTTAAGAGCTATAAGTGATGCAATACAAAACACGATAAGCTGATTAGGCTGTCTATAGGTGGAAATTAGTCTAATCTGCTCACAAACTTACCTTCGTGGCTCACGGGTTTCTTTCTGCACAGAAGCATTACAACTATCGATTTTTAACAAAACAGACCTACTCAAATGTATCTACCCTAACTATTTTCACTTGTTAGTGTCCAAAAAACAGTGTTTTAAATAAAAAAACACTGTAAATAATTAAATAAAAACAATAATTTAATAGTGGTATCCAAAACATTCAATTTAATTCAAATATTATATTATAAAAAAACATTTTAAAACGTCAATGAACATGTATAATAAGCAGTAATAAATAGATATTTAAAATACATCAATAACACAGATAAACATCGATAAAATCATAGTTAAATGGATAGTTCACCCAAAAAATAAAATTATTCATTCATTCATCTTCTACCGCTTATCCGAACTACCTCGGGTCACGGGGAGCCTGTGCCTATCTCAAGCGTCATTGGGCATCAAGGCAGGATACACCCTGGACGGAGTGCCAACCCATCGCAGGGCACACACACACTCTCATTCACTCACGCAATCACACACTAGGGACAATTTTTCCAGAGATGCCAATCAACCTACCATGCATGTCTTTGGACCGGGGGAGGAAACCGGAGTACCCGGAGGAAACCCCCGAGGCACGGGGAGAACATGCAAACTCCACACACACAAGGTGGAGGCGGGAATCGAACCCCGACCCTGGAGGTGTGAGGCGAACGTGCTAACCACTAAGCCACCGTGCCCCCCAAAATAAAATTAATAAAGTTCAAATTATCGTTTCACTACGTTATACGGCATGTTTACGTATAATAACGAGGCAAAAAGCCAGCCAGCTTGCTTAAAGTGATGTGCATGACGGTAGAACATAACGGTTTGCCTTGACATTGTAAGATACAATCCTATCTTATCTGCAATGCACAGGGTTTAGTCCGCGTTGCAGTAGATTGTCTTGCGCTAAATTCCTGTCCTCAGACGAGCACCAGAACTAGCAGGGGTCAAGATTTCTTTTTCTTTGAGCCCCACGAAAATCACTTTAGATATCACTTTAAGACGTGTTGTTAATCTTGAGGAGAAATATGCCGCGCAGCTCTCCCGCGGAGTGAAGAAGAGGTGGAGTTACGAGATTTCTCAGACAGTTGAAGTGTCCAATGGAGTTAAGAGATTTGCGTTCAAGCTATTTTCAAGACTTTAGATTGGTTAATAACTTGTAAAAATAACAGACCCACGTGGGGACTGACCAATAGCATCGATATGTGAAAAAATTTTCACAGAACCAAATTTGGACATACGAGGTTTCCGCCCGACAGCGACGAGATATATATATATATATATATATATATATATATATATATATATATATATATATATATATATATATATATATATATATATATATATATATATATATTACACTGATCAGTATGTACTGTATCAAGCAGAGCTGAGCAGTAGCTACTGAATCAAATGCAGTGAAACTCTGCTGAGCAATTGGTCATAAATATGAAATTCACACTAGTTGATGTTGCACATCTTTTGTGTGACCCAGAGGATTGAATCAGTCTTAATAAAGACTTGAAATTGTGCTTGAAAACCCCAGGCATTAGTCGTCTGAGGACATGTGAGGACCACGTGCTGCAGTCATGTGACCTGCTGGAATGTACCATTTTTGTGAAAGTGGGACGTTTAGCTGATAAACTGGTAGAACAGTTACAGATTAATGAAGTAAAGATGTTTTGGGATCAGGCCTTGGGACTGGTAAGAGCTGAGAAGTGGGTTAATCAGGGAGCTGACGGTTAATCTGGTACAATCCCATGATTACCAGTATCACAGAATGAGTGTGACAAGAACATGCATAATAATAATAATAATAATAATAATAATAATAGTTAGATCAGTTTTTTGCAAGTAAAAAAACTAATATTTACTTACATTCCAGAACAATTCTATATACATACAAGAAAATGAGCATAGAAGCTGAAGAAAAATGAAACATTAATAAAATGGAAATTGTAATGTCTAGTCAGGTACAGTGGAGGCAGCCCATACGATAGGAGCTCTGATTTATACCCAGAATACTTCTATACAATTATAATGAAGTTTCATATCATCAGAATTATATTGTTCTACACAGCAATCCCATATGCATTGATCTGTCTTCATTTCTATTATGATCCCATCACAGAAACACCACTCAGATCCAAAAAGTTCGGATCGGTTGACAGAGACACAGATGCAGGTGGATGACCTGAGAGGCATTATGGTCCGGAATATTGGTGAGTTTCAGACAGATCTCAGAGAATCAGACAGCCCTCTGTTCTTCATGCTTAAACCAGCTTAAACTTCTTTAACGAATGCCATTATACCAAAGCTGTGTAACTTGTTGACGGTTTAAACAAGAAAAAACTGTTAGGGTTTTTGAAGAAGAAATAGGTTTGGTGATTATTATTGTATAGCACAGTGCCATAAGAGTAGTACAAGAAGTACCACACACATTTACTGATCAGTACGTACTCTGTCAAAGGCAGAGCAGTAACTACTAAATCGAACACACTGGCACTGGCACTGTAGGTGATTTGACACACGCTAAGAATAGACATGCAAAGTGCTTTAGGATTTAAATGATCGACCTAACAAGGCAGCTGTAAACACATCAGTCACGTGTTCCAATAGTTTTGATAATTTAAACACTAGTTCGGTTCAAACAAAATGTCTTTTGCATTAAATGTTTACATTACATTTACAGCATTTAGCATTAAATGGAAGCTGAAATTCTTATTCATCTCTTAATTTCAAATCTGAATGTCTTCTGTGTTTAATCAAATGCAAAATTAAATGGCCTTGTCATTCATGTGCCTTCAGAAGAAACTGTGTATACAACCTTGATCATCCCTTGCTACATGATCTCAGTGATATTGATCATGACATGGTTGTTGGTGTCAGATGGGATAGTTTTAATGTTTTAGAAACTGCAGATCTGTTTGGGATTTTCACAAACACCAGTTTATAATGTTCACACAGAAATGTGCTAAAAATACAGCAGACATCCACTGAGAGGCAGTTGTGTAGGTGGAAAAAGCCTTTGTGATGAAAGAGCTCAGAGGAGAATAGTCAGACTAGATTAAGCTGACAGGAAGGCTACAGTAACACATAAGCACTCTTTACACTCATGGTGAGCAGAAAAGTATCTCACAATGCTGAATCTTCTCATTTTAGATCTTGTGGCGCAGAGAGGAGAGAAGCTGGAACTTCTCATTGACAAGACTGAGAATTTGGTGGACTCAGTGAGTGTGTGTTCTTGAATCTTAAATGTTGCTGAAAGTGATCGTGACAATGTTTTACTTTTGTTTCTTCTTCCTTTTATAACAGTCTGTCACTTTCAAAACAACGAGTCGCAACCTAGCTCGTGCCATGTGTATGAAGAACCTGAAGATGACCATCATCATCGTAATTGTATCACTCGTGAGTAAAACATTCAGCGTTTTTTGATGTCTTGCAGGAACATCTTATAAGATACTTATCAGTGTGCTGATGAATCAAGAGGGTTTGCAGAATTCTGTTCAATGATGATGCCTGTGTTTTGAGTCCATTTTACAAAAAATATATTTACCATTGCAGTTTGCCACAGATTACAATAATTCACTATAAATGCATTTCATTTGTGCAAAATCCACAAAAGAAGTCAGTTGCTTAGTTATCACCAGACTTTTACTCTGCAGTTAGTACGCAGATTGTTATGTTCATGAGAAACATGGAAGCATTAATCCTGTTTCTTCATCCTGAAAATGCAAAATGTCCTACGCTAAAAGCTCAGCAAAACAGTTACAGGCTTACATCTGAATGATAAAAAGTTAGCCCATTATCACTGCTCCTTACGTAAATGCTAAAACGATCAAGATTTCTTTGTTAAACAATATGAAATTAAGGTAGAAAAGTCTATTAGACTAAAATGACTATTATGAATAATGGGCCGGCAGATTGTGTACAATTTTAGAGTAGATTTAGATTTTAGCTATTTTCAAAAGTGAAAATGTGTCTATGACACTTGTACACTATATGGCTAAAGGTCTGTGCACACACAACCATCTCACACAAACATGTGCTTGCTAAAGCATCCCATAACATATTTAATCTCATTTTGCTGTTATAATAATAATCATCACTGTTCTGTGAAGGCTTTTCACCAGATTTTGTAGCATGACTGTGGGGATTTGCAAGATTAATCAGAATATCGGTGAGCACAGGGTGAGCACATTGCACACAGGGACTTTGGGTGAAGAAGTTTGTGGTGCCGTCGATGTTTCTGTTCATCCCAAAGTTGTTCAGTAGAGTTGAGGTCAGGAATCTCAAGTCAAGTCAAGAAGCTTTTATTGTCCTTTCAACCATATATAGCTGTTGAAATGCAGTGAAATGAGAAATGAGACAGTGAAATGAGACATTTCTCCAGGAACCTGGTGCTACATAAAGACAGAGCTATGGACAAACTATATTAAAGATAAAGTGCATCTGTGCAACCTGGTGCAAACAGTGCAAGACAAGACACAAAGACAGAAAGACAGTGCAAACAAAAAATACAAGACATCACACAAAAGACATCACACAAAAGACATCACACAAAAGACATCACACAAAAGACATCACACAAAAGACATCACACAAAATACAACAAACAAAAACAGCACCAAACAGTGTAAATACTGTGTGTTCAAGAAATACTGGAATAAATACTGGAATAAACACAAGAAATACTGGAATAAACACAGTATTATAGCAGCAGTTGCATGAGGTGTTGTAAAGTATTGTGCAAAACAGCATTCAACTGAAATATGAGACAGCATGTGCAAAGAGCAAAAACAGTGTGCAAAACAGCATCTGTGCAGGACACTCGAGTTCTTTGACGTGCAAGCTTGTCTTCATGGCGCTTGTTTTGTGCATGCTGTTCATGCTGGAACAGGTTTGGGTCTCTTAGTTCTAGTGAAGGGAAATCTTAATGCTGCAGAATATAAAGTCATTCTGTATAGATGTATAGAGTTTGGAGAAGAGCTACATACTGTATGGGTGTGTTCATGTCCTTTTGGCCATATAGTTTGCTGATATGGGAATATATAATGTCTGCATTTTCAGGTGGTGCTGTACATCATAGTAACAGCAGCATGTGGAGGTGTGACTTGGCCCAACTGTCGGAGCAAGTAGGAAGCAGAGCTGGAGCTTCTGCTGTCATGCTGACCGACCTGGAAGGAAACTAAACCACTCGCTCAAGACCAGTACGCCATCTTTACATTTATCTGGTATTCCTGATCTCTCTTCTGTTAAGCCTGTCTCTCTCAGCTGCAGGCTTTAACAACCACACACACACACACACACATACACACACACACACACACACACAAACTCACACAAAAGAGTCAGGAGAGCCTGGAAATTAAACACTCTTTAAAATTCCCCGTCTTACTCCAGAGTAACTCAGAGTGTTCCGATCGAGTCAGCGAATGTTTGTGACTGTGATTTCTTCCCCAGAACATTTTCTTTTATCCCATGTTGTGAAGCAGTTCTGTTTCTGACGAATATGTATGTCAAGTTCTAACATGTAACCTTTGCTAGCAAGGCACAATTTTATGCACACACACACACAACGTACCGGTAGTCCTACTCAGTAGCCTATTGCATATACCAGTGTTCAAAATTCAACTCACACAATAAAAATAAATGATGTTTGGTATGTTATGTATGTGTAGATGACAATAAATACACTGTATTATGATCGCTATGATATATGTGCTGATTTGGGAAATGTAAAAATGCCCCTGTTAGTTTGAGTTAGTAAATATTTGAAAACCAAACAAGAAGAATCAGTATAAGTGTGTATAAAGTGTATAAAACTTAAAGATACAGATTTACAGTTCTTTCCCTCTTAGAAGATAAATAACTAATGCACGCTTCTAACATGGTTCGTGGTATAAGTACCACATCTTCATGTTTTAAGAGAAAATTATAATCCAGACCTATACAGGTGTTCAAACCTTAAATACTGTAACAGTTGTACAGGCCATATGCTTTTTTTTAACGTGTACATAGATATCTATTCCATACTGATCTGCAGGAATGATTGCTCTATACTAAGTTTAACAAAACTTTATCTCAGAGTTTCTAGTTTCACTTTTGCCCAAACATGATCTAGAGATAATTTATAATATCCTGCTTTCTATTTTTTATTTCTGACAGAAGTGATGTATATTATGCCACAGTAATACAACTGCTCTTCAGGTCAAAGTTCACGAGTTTTGATTATGTAAATGCCACATTTTGATTATGTAAATGCCTCGACTCATATTGAGCTCAAACGCAGATGTACAGTTGATACACAAGAGGAGTATTTCACAAGAGACATTAAGGACTAGTGCACTGGTAACTGGGAGGAGAGTTCAGTCTCCCTGGTTGATCGTTACATATGTGTCAAGTGATTGTTTTTCACCCAGAATGCACTTTTTTGTTTGCTTTTCACCATAATGATGTGATTATTATTATGCCATGAATTGTGGAATTATTTAATTATTCATCAAATTGAAGAGAATAAAGTTCTATCTGAAATACTTGTACTGTATTCACTTGGAGGCTGATAATAGACATCCGTCACAATACATTAACAGAACAGGATCTGCTTCTTTTTTGGATAAATGGTTACCATAGATATATGTAGATATAACAATGAGGTTATAAACGCTTACAAAATAAAAATAAAATAAACAATGTGACCAGTTTAGCTAGGATTGAATTCCTCCTGCTTGTAGTTGCAGGAGACAGATTAGACACATCTGAATCATCAGGGGCTTAGTAGTAAGCATGTCTCACATTTCTGGGGTGTGTGAGAGTTTGTGAGTGAGTGTGCTTGAGAGCGAGTGTGTGAGTGAGTGGGTGAGTGAGCAAGAGTGAGCGTGAGTTCTCCCTGTGCTTCAGGGGTTTCCTCAGGATACTCCAGATTCCTCCCCAGTCCAAAGACATGCATTGTACTCTGAGTCAGATCTCTATAGACTACTGGCTCACTGCAACCATGTGTAGGAAAAGGAGCATGAAAAATAAAGGAATGGATGCATACCAGAGCCTTCTGTAATTGTTTTTTTTTACTTAAAAGGCTTAAAAGCATGGACATTTGAACATGATTTAGGATCTTACTGATAGATCTGATCAGATGTGAACAACTTTTTAACATGTACATTTCCTTGAATAATTATACACACACCGTTCTGACAGAGCTCCAGATGACATCAGGATCCAGATGTTCAAAGCCAAAGGTGGCACTATGAATATTGATGGAATATGTACATAAATAAAAATTCAACATTTATGTTCTACATGTCCAAACAGTATAGTATGTATATATATATATATATATATATATATATATATATATATATATATATATATATATATATATATATAAAACAACTTGGCAAAAAAAGCAGCACAGTTTCTCAGTTTCTTCTGAGTGATTTTGTCAGGCCTGAATGCTAACAGTGTGACCATTCTTCTCAAATCAAGTGCAATAGGATAACACCATTAAATTCTATCATTTATCAGATAGTTTAATCTGCTACATTTAGTATTTAATAGTAAATAGGAAAAAAGAAACAGTTTTTATTTAGAAAATTCCAGCATTATTTTTGATGTGAAAGAGAAAGTTACCTTAATTCGAAACACAGATTTATTGGAAAACAAGCCATACTTTTGTTACAGTTCACAAAATCCCAGCTTACAAAATGAACTCTCGGTCCCATCACTTTATCTGACATGATCACATGATTACTTTTTTTTAAGAAGTAAAGGGGAAAAATTATATTTTTCCCTCTGGAGTGTCCAGTGAATCGTTCAAGTTTAGGATATTGTAAGTCTAAATATTGTAAATGTTTTGTCTTCTATTGGTTTACTTTGACTTGCATTATTTGAAGACCTGTAGACAGGAATGAACAAAGAAGAACCTTAAAAAATGTATAATTTTTTCAAACACTTGAAAATGTAAGTTATCCATAAATAAATAATAACCTTTAACTCCAAGTCTGATTTTTTCTGTGCTTTGTTGGCTTCCCGTTTCCTCAGGCCAGTAGAGTTGTTGGGTCCTTGATCAGTGTAAAATAAATAAACACACAATTCAAAAAAATTACGTAATTAATCACTACAAATCAAACATGTTTCAAATCGAATGTTACTACCATTATTTGTGAAATTTGTGGTGTTGCCCTCTGGATCCTGTGGACTGTCTGGCTGAGGCTCATCACATTTTTTGTAGTAATAATCCTGATCCGAGGGACCAAATCGCTGACAAACAAAAAAGTTGTCACGTATGAACTTTTTCTGACATTTCTTAAAGAATTATTAGCTGAAGTCGTTCAACCGTATCATCAGACCAATCAAATCACATACAAAATCTCTAACAGGTTTTACCTTATCAGGCCACATGAAACTAATAAAGAGGATGATGGGAAGGCCCACGGTGAACACGTACACACCCCAGAGCCAGGGACGCTTTACTGTGGCAAACAGTAGCCTCTCCACAACTCCAGGCTACAAGAAGCATAAAGGTCTATGATTATGTCATGAAACCGAGTTTTCTACTGATCTACTAAAGACTACATGCAGATGTACTGCGAAAGAAATTGCACCATAGCAAGTTCAAATATCTTGAATATAGTCAGAGTTATCTAGTATTTCCTGTTATAAGTTTACAGTACACCAAATATAAGATTATTACTCCTCTTTCTAAACCTAATCTCATGCTTGAAATCATTTTGTTCTATTTTTTTCATGTAAAATATTTATTTCTAAAAAAAAAAAAAAAGCAAAATGACCTGTCAATGGACTATTAAAATGTTAAGCTGGAAACAAAGTAAAAACAATCTGAATAATCTTAAAATTAATTAATAATAATCTTAGATGATATATTAGGTACTGTACATTTGCACTAATTCAAGATGCTTGCACTTGTCAGTATGTTGTGGATTTGCAGTGTGATTACAGTAGCTACATGAACATTGTTTCAGAATCTTGAGCCTAGATATTGACTTTATTTACAATATCTCAAGCTCCACAGACAAAAAATTGCATGTGCCATGGATGCAGTTAGGTGCCAACTCTCCAGTCACTTCCCATTTTAGCCCACTGTTAGCTCGGGTGTTTATAGACCCATTGCTACACAATAGCTTCAATAACTTCCTGAAGTTTGATCCTGAACTTGGGTTACTGTGTGTGGAGTTTCTATTTTATCATTCCAACTATTTTCTCTTTGTTCCCATGTTTCCTTCCCCCTATATATAAACATGTTGGTAGTTGGACTGGTTCCACAAAATTACCAGTAGATATGAATGAGTGTGTTCCCAAGATAGGCTCAGATCCACTGCAACCGTAAACAGGATAAAATGATTGTCTTTTTTCATACTGTCAGGTTAACTCCTGAACCCACCACCAACCCTGCACCATGTAACGTTCACAGTCACCTGATTATTGATCACACACTCCTGTACACAATGACGACACTCTGTATATAGGCAGATTCTCACTGCAATGTAACTCTCAGTGTGCCTATGAATTTACCAAGTCATATTTTGTGTATGTTCTGGTATTAACGCTATTAACTCTATTAGCTTTTTGTTTGTGATTCTGGATTTGGCCCCATTGCTAATGTTTGCTGATCACCTGACCTCTGCCTGTTATGGATTAAAGTTTTGAATAATGTTTTGCATTTGTCTGCCAGTTTCTTAATAAGACTGTTACAGCACTACTTACCTGACACATAACAAATGCTTGATGTCATTATTTTAATCCATTTCACACCAATATGTCAATAGTTCATTCAGGTTTCTATATTTTACAGTAAGTCTCTGCTATTATTGGATGCAACAATGTTCTAGGATCTTAAAACAGCTTACTCTCTGACTTTGTCCCCATGTGTCCTCTGTCCAGTGTCTGGCGATCATGAGGTCATCACACAACAGGATGTTGTCAAACAGCACATCTCCGGTTAGGGACCACAGCTCAAAGCCTACTGCAGACACAGGACTCATTCTGAATGGCTGAGTGTCCTCAAAGTAAGCTGGGTTAGGGATCATTCGTGGCTGCCATTTTCCCTAATACATATAGCAGCAAACTGGGTTCATGTTCATTTCTCTACTTTGATTTCCCATTGACATTCATTATTCCCTATAACCTTTTAACAATTTAATAGCAAATTAAAATACAGTTTAAACATAGAGATTGCAATATTTACAGTGACGAAATAGGTATTCGGGCATTTCAGTTTTTGCTGTTTAAAATATTCTCAGTGCCTCCTGTACATCCATTTCAAATTCATTCATTCATTCATTCATTTTTTACCGCTTATCCGAACTACCTCGGGTAACGGGGAGCCTGTGCCTATCTCAGGCATCATCGGGCATCAAGGCAGGATACACCCTGGACGGAGTGCCAACCCATCGCATTTTTCAGAGATGCCAGTGAACCTACCATGCATGTCTTTGGACTGGGTAGGAAACTGGAGTACCCAGAGGAAACCCCCGAGGCACGGGGAGAACATGTAAACTCCACAAACACAAGGCGGAGGCGGGAATCGAACCACCAACCCTAGAGGTGTGAGGCGAACATGCTAACCACTAAGCCACCGTGCCCCCCCATTTCAAATTAACACTCATAATACCATTTGCATTTAAACTGTAAGATATTTTAATTCAGAAACACCTGTGTTTCATCATGTGTGCATGTGTGACTGCTAGGTTTGTGTTAGGATCTGAAATTTTCAGCATGTAGAAAATGAACCAGAATCTTTTGTTTCCATTTTATTTCAGAATTGGTCATCTGTTATTTTCATCCCTTTACAAAAATCCTATTGAAATTTCAGTTTGTCCTGTAGTATCCTATTTATCTGGGGTTCCTGATCTCTCTTCTATTAAACCTGTCTCTCTGAGCTGCAGGCTTTTTAATAACCACACACACACACACACACACACACACACACACACACACACACACACACACACACACACACACACAAAAGAGCCTGAAATTTAAACACTCTTTCCAAATCCTACGTCTTACTCCAGAGAAACTCGGAGTGTTCTGATCCTATCCTATTCTTTTATGCTCTTATTGGGACTCCACTTGTATATTATTGGAAAGTTATTGGAAATTACAGAGGGTAACTTTAAACATCCTAAAAGATTTTCTTTAGAGAGTATTTTCTCATGGAACACAAGTCCTGTTTGTTTATTAAAAATAATTATAGTGGAATCCTGTAAAAGTTTCTAATTGGAATATATAAATTCAGATTTGGAAAAGGCATTTGATAGGATTATGCAAGAAGTAATTTGGCACACACTATGATCACATGGCATCCCTGAGGTGTTCTTGAGATGGACACAACTAGCAAGCAACATCATAAGCATTGTGCAGTTAGTGAAATAGAGAAAAGAACATGACATTTCACTTGAGCCTCAGTCTCAGAGTCTCAGTATACCATTGCATAATATCAAGGCTCTATACACTGGAGAGCACTTGCAGCACAGTCCTACCTGATAATTTGGGTTGTCAATCATAGGTGGTTTCCATTTCCCCTTATATGCCGTGTTGGGCACCATGGGAGGCTTCCACGGCCCACAGCCTGCAGCATGGGAGCAGGCAGGGTTATCAATGAGTGGAGCTTCCCACTCTCCATCCATCTCCACTGACCTGTTTAGCCAAAGGAATGAACTTCAGTGTTGGACTAACATTTGTTTAAAGGGACAAACATAAATAGGTTTCACAAATCACATTTACATAACATAACAACAGTCGCTGATTAATATTTTAATTTCGTTTGAGGTTGATTAAGTGAAAATGTATAGTAAAGACAATCAAAAAAAAGAAAAAAGCCATAAATCATTCATCTTCAGTAAGCACTTTATCCCGGCCAGGGTCCTGGTGTATCTGCTGCTTAACCAAGGGACTTTGGACAATACATCCTATATCAGGTTCCAGTCTTTTACAGCCCTTTCACCAGGCACACTCACACAGGCCTTCACATCTAAGTGCACTCTAAGTAGTCAGTCCAACCACATGCATGTTTTTAATAGGTGGGAAAAACCCTAAAACCTGGAAGAAATCCTTTGTGACATGGGGAGAACATGCAGAACTCCTCACAGACAGAAATCTACACTCAGGACCAAACCAGAACACTGGTTGGTAAATGTATTGCTGTGAAATTTTAAGACTGTAAAGTGTATCATATAGTCACAGGGTAAAGAGAGGGAAGTGTGCAGTGTGTAGTATAGTCATAGGGTAAAAAGAGGGAGTGTGTGTAAAGTTTAAGGTATTGTCATAAAGAAAGGGTGTGTGTGTAAAGTGTAAGGTATAATAATAAAGAAAGAGAGTGTGTGTAAAGTTTAAGGTATAGTCATGAAGAGAGGGAGTACAGTATGTATAAAGTTTAAGGTATAGTCATAAAGAAAGGGAGTGTGTGTAAAGTGTAAGGTATAGTCATGAAGAGAGAGAGTGTGTAAAGTCTATAGCATAGTCACAGGGTAAAGAGAGGGAGTGTGTGTAAAGTCTATAGTATAGTCACAGGGTAAAAAGAGGGAGTGTGTGTAAAGTGTATTGTTTAGTCACAGAGAAAAAAGGAGGAGTGTGTGTAAAGTGTGACTCGTGAACACATTCATGTATGGTGGAATTGCCTTACACACCAGTCATGTGGAGCTTGAGCCTCAGGATCAGGGACAAAGGGCTCTTGCTCTTCTATCCAGCTATGAGGTCTCTGCGCTGTGGGGTCAGCAATAAGCCGAGGTGCTTCTTCATCCCTTCACACACAATGTAGAGTGACTAAATCTGCCATTTTTTTAAAGTATTGCCTGTTACGCTGTTGAAGCTCACTTTGTTAAGTAAGTGTGTATTTCAGTCTGTGTGTTTAAAGATTCAAATTTTGTCATCATCTTTGGAGAACATCAGCCCTTTCTTTTGCACTGCCCTTTCAGAAATATGCAAAACATTTTGATTAAACTGTTATAGATTAGCTTTATTAGATCCAGATCATGTACAGTATTATCTTTAGCAACAGACATTTTATGTGTTTTACTAATAGTTAAGCAACATTAAGACAAAATCTGACAGGCTTGTAGTTTGATGAAAATGAAAAATCATTAAAATTCATATTGTTATATTATGGAAGGTTCAGGCCATTTTGACCTGTAAGTAATAAGATATGAGTAAAACTGATGATTTAAAATTAGTTTAGGATAATTTGGTTAGAGATGAATGAATGAATGAATGAATGAATGGATGAATGAATGAATGAATGCATGAATCTACAAATTGTAAATCTGAAAAAAATATTTATTTCATCATTCATCATTCTTTTATGATGTACTGAGTATTGTAAATGAGTAATTTAATATTCAATAATTATATTGCTATTGTAGTCAGTAGGCAATTACAAAAAACAAAAAAGAATAAGCATACCAGTCATCAGGTTTGGTTATGGTGGGATCTGGAATATGACGCCTGTCATCCCAGTTAGAGGGTTTAGTATCTTCCGGGTCCTCTATCTCACGTGGAGGCATCACTGGGGGATCCATGTCCTCTAGGAGACTGCCGTTATTGATTAGTGTTTGGTCAATTAGAATTTCAAATGTGTTGTTAGGATACAAATCTGAAAAACAAGCGTGTTTTATATAAAATTGGTCCTTTTATATATGTATATACTGTATTTTATATATTAAATATACAATTGGTCCTCACATATATGTAGCATGTTAAAATAATGATATAATAAAATGCTAATTTTATAAAGATTAGTTAAAAGCTAAAAATTTTTCCTAAAGTTATTTGGACTATTTTATGGTGAAATTGTTGCTGCTGCCTTAGCATAAAGCAATCTCAATCCAGCTTGTGATTTTACCAGCTCAGTGACAAACCAAATGTTGTTCTCTTATTAATACTCACTAAGAGTGTAGAGATGAGGGTTGTGGTCAGTGAAATAGTCACTCAGGTCAGCGTCAGGCTGCCGGGCGTGTTTTTCCTCATACATGCCTGTCAGTGGGTTCTGATGGCGGATGATGAAATGTACTTTGTATATACTTCCACATTTGTCTGGACCAAACATGATGGTGTACGGTGTAGCATCATTAAACTGACTCTAAATGGATATATAAAAAAAACACATTTAGTCTATGTGATGATGAAATGTTTGTGATAAACTGTGCTAGTGATGTAAGTGATGCTTGCACCAATCGCAGGTCGTCTGAATCAGACAGCAACTTTATCTAGCCTCCTCCACAGTCAATGCCATTTTGGAAGAAAACTTCATACCTGTGTAGATCAGTTAAACACGTAATCAAGTAAATGAATAATGATTGGACATGCAGTTAAAGGAAAATAGTCAATAACAGAACGTGTGCTGAGGAGCATGGAGTTATGAATTTTTCAACACCGTTACATCCACAAGTGTCTTATTCCTTATATACTACAACAATTTGCCGGTTATTACAATTTAGAATATATTATTATGTGTTGTTTATAGTGTTGTGTAATATGTGCAAGACAGGATAGTTTCTGCTGTCACTTATCATAACTAAACATTCAATTCAATTCAGATTTATTTCTATAGCACTATTAACAATGGACAATGTCACAAATTAGCTCTACAGAAAAATATAAATTCAGGATATTATTGATAAATTTAACATTTGAAATATCCTCCATGCGCAACCAGAGGCAACAGCGAGAAAGGCAAAGTTCCTGAGATGATATGAGGAAGAAATCTTAAGAAGTAGTTAACACAATAGGGAAGCCATCCTCATCTGGGTGACACTAGATAGGGTGATTATTAAAATATTTGATTAGTGTATTATATAAATTGTGTAATGTAAATGTTTTATAGTGCACAAAGTATTATCTTCCACATGCAAATCTAACTAATATTTCTCTTTATTAGAAAATTACAAAATTATAAGGCCTATTTCTACATTTTTCATTTCAGGTTTGAACTGGATTTATTCTATATTTTTCTCAAGCACTTATTTCTTGACAGAAGCAAACATCCGCCAAAAGAATAAACCAATTTAAAGCTTGAAATCAGTAAACATCTCTCAAAACAGGCTCAGTGGTTTTATATGTACTGATATCATAGAGTTACATAACATTTCCTTTATTGTACGATTTTTTTTGTTGCAGCAATATATGAACAGTTCACCATCCTCAACATAACAACACGTTTTTTAATGCTTTTATTCCGTACTGTCCTCCAAACTAGTCACTGTAAATAAGTTGTTAATCTAAAGATGATAATGTATTAGAACGTGATTATAAACATGATTAGATCACAGTTGCAGCAAAACAATGTGGATCAGTCATTTGTAAGAATAAATTAAAGGTGTGATTAATGAATCTGAATGAAGGAAAAGTCTTACTGTAGACACAGAGGACTGTCTCTGAAGTGGTACACCGTCCGTAGGTATGCAGAAATAGCATGGTGACGGCCAGGAGACTTAAGGACAAGGCCCTTATTTCCCGTTGAGGCTTGATTCATTGCTTCTTCTAAAAGCCACTTTCCTAAATAAAAAGGTTAAAAAAATAGGAAAAACAAAATAAAAAACAAACAATAAATATATAAATAAATATTCTGATTAATCTCAGAAGTGTATGTAATCTTACCATCATATTTATGAATGTCCAAGTCTCCTTCTTTCAGTGACTGGGAAATAACCCATTTTCTTCAGCACAAACAAAGGTGAGACAGATGAGATGTAACTATTATTCAGCTCTGACAACAAAAATGATTGATTACCAAAAAACATGCATGCTTTTAAAATCGTTAGGTAAAGGAACATTACCTATCCAATGGGCTTGTGTCAAATGTTTCTGCAAAATATGCCTGGTTGGAAAAAGAAGGAATTATTATTATTATTATTATTATTATTATTATTGTTGTTGTTGTTGTTGTTGTTCCCATTGCTGTTGATCTCTGGGATTTTTACACACAATAGCCACTAGAGTTTACAGAGAATGGTGTGTGAATGACAAAGATGTCAGATGAAAATGACCAGATTTGGTTGAGCTAACAGGAGGGATATTCATTCATTCATTTATTTTCTACCACTTATCCGAAATATTCTCTGGTCACGGGGAGCCTGTGCCTATCTCAGGCATCATTGGACATCAAGGCAGGATACACCATGGACGGAGTGCCAACCCATCGCAGAGCACACACACACACACTCTCATTCACTCACGCAATCACACACTACGGACAATTTTCCAGAGATGCCATTAAACCTACCATGCATGTCTTTGGACCGGGGGAGGAAACCGGAGTACCTGGAGGAAACCCCTGAGGCATGGGGAGAACATGCAAACTCCACACACACAAGGCGGAGGCGGGAATCGAACCCCCAACCCTGGAGGTGTGAGGCGAACGTGCTAACCACTAAGCCATCGTGCCCCCAGGTGGGATATATTAATGAATATAATCACTCTTTACAACCAGGCTGAGCAGGAAAACATTTTGAAATACACAACACATCAAACCTTGAGGAGAATGAGCTACAACAGCAGAAGGCCACATCAGATACTGTCAGCCAAGAACAAGGCACAGACTGGACAGCTGAGGACTAGAAAATCAGATGACCTGTTGCTCATCCACCTCAGGGTCAATGTGTTGTGCATGCTAAGATTCTTTTCTGCTCACCATGGTTGACGTAGCATAGCTGGTTACTAATTTAAGTTATTAGGCTTCCTGTCATTCTCAGAGTTTCAGTCTGCAGTTCCTCCACACACAGGATGTTTTGTGTGTGTGTGTGTGTGTGTGTGTGTGTGTGAACTCTAAAGAAAAGTCTATTCTGTGTGAAAATCCCAGGAGATCAGCAGTTTCTGATATACTCAAACAGCAGCAATGGTTGTCAGGGTTAAATCATGAAGATCAAAAGTTTTCTTCGTTCTGATGTTTGCAGTTAATGACGTATATCTGCATGATTTACACTAATGCGTCGTGCTGCTGCCTCATGATTGGCTGATCGGTGAGATGCATAACAATTGTTCTTATTGAAATGGATGGTGAGTGTTTTTTACTGAAAAAAGCAACAAAAAAAATAAAAATAATTACCAATTAACTGTTTACATAATAATAATAATAATAATAATAATAATAATAATAATAAAAACAGGGTAAACTGACCTGCTCCTCCCCGCTCACAATAACAGTCGAACAGAAACAGAAAGCAATGAGCGCCCCCTGCCTGATGAGCATGATCAAACGTTTGGTATACTGTAATATAATCCCAAATTCCAATAATCCCTTTGTTCTTTTTCCTAAGTGAGAGCCAAATGAAAAGCGATGAACGTGAATGAGGTCTCTGTCACTATGCAGTTTCCTGACGCTGCCAGTTATCTAGGGTGGACTTTGATCAGCGTTAAACCATTTACAGACCCGTCCACAAAACATCTCCCTGTACAGTGTTCAGTGGGTACAGGTGTGTATATACAGTATCTCACAGAAGTGAGTACACCCGTCACATTTTTGTAAATATTTTATTTATAACTTTTTATGTGACAACACTGAAGAAATGACACTTTGCTTCAATGTAAAGTAGTGAGTGTACAGCTTGTATAACAATGTAAATTTGCTGTCCCCTCAAAATAACTCAACACACAGCCATTAATGTCTAAACCTCTGGCCACAAAAGTGAAGACACCCTTAAGTGAAAATGTCCAAATTGGGCCCAATTAGCTATTTTTTGTGACTCTGTGTCATGTGACTCGTTAGTGTTACAAGGTCTCAGGTGTGAATGGGGAGCAGGGGTGTTAGATTTGGTGTTATCGCTATCATACTGGTCACTGGAAGTTCAACACCTCATGGCAAAGAACTCTCTGAGGATCTGAAGAATTGTTGCTCTACATAAAAATGACATAGGCTATAAGAAGATTGCCAGGGCCCGGAAACTGAGCTGCAGCACGGTGGCCAAGACCATACAGCGGTTTAAAAGGACAGGTTCCACTCAGAACAGGCCTCAGCATGGTCGACCAAAGACGTTGTGTGCACGTGGTCAGCGTCATATCCAGAGGTTGTGTTTGGGAAATAGACGTATGAATGCTGCCAGCATTGCTGCAGTGGTTAAAGGGGTGGGGGTCAGCCTGTCAGTGCTCAGAAGAAGAAATTTCTATATTTCTTCATAAATATGACAAAAACATCATCAGATTAGTAAACAGTATCATGAACAGTAAACAGAAATAGTAAACAAAGTGAATGCAATCAAACAAATGAGCCAACAATATTATAGTTCTTTATTTAATTATTGATATGATCCAGCATTACATATCGGTGACTTGCAAAAGTATGTGAACCTTTGCTTTCAGTATCTCTTGTGACACCTTTTACCACAATAACTGCAAGGTTGATCAGTCCTATTATCCTATTCCTCAGTACAGAACAGCTTCAACACTGGGATTGTGGTTGGTGTCCTCACATGAACTGCTTGCTGCAGGTCCTATATTTCTTTCAGTTTAAAGTCAGGACTTTGACTTGGCCATTATATAAACATTATCCACTTTAAACATTCTTTGGTACACATACTTGTGCTTGTGATCATTGACTTAGTGTATTGTCTTAGAAAAGCATGATTGGTCATGTTTCACAGATGGTATTAGGTTATTATGCTGGAATGCAACATTTTCTTTTCTCCAAATATAACACTTCTCATTTAAACCAAAAAAGTTAGATTTGTGAAGTCCAAAGTCTTTAGAGATGATTTTGTAACCTTTTCCAACCCGATGACTAACAATAACTATTTTTCTGAGGAATTCTCCCTTGTTTTTGCCATGATTTTTGATTTCGTTCACTTTGTCTGCTTTCAGGACTTCTGATGATGAAATCTGATGACATTTTGGTCTAATTTATGTAGAAATATAGAAATTTCTAAAGGGTTCACAAACTTACAAGTGACACTGAATAGACTAAAATTTTTTGTTCTTTATCTATCTATCTATCTATGCAGAATAACCATTAACAGTGAAGTGGTGGGAAAAATTAATATAGTTTGTAAAGTTATTTTCAGCTAAAAATTAAGAATACTAGGGAAATTTGGTGTAAAAACAAAGGGAAATTGTAACTAGCGTTCTATTTCACCTAAAATAACTATATGGGGCAGTGCTGAACACCCAGATACCCCGCTACCATAAGGCTGTTAGGAACTGGATCACTTATGGCAAACTGGAAAGGATTTCAGAGATGATCATCACACTCACACTGTTTAGGAAAGGCAATGATCATAGTCATTGTGGAATGGAATGGTACAGAAAGGGCTGAGAATCTAGCCTGTTTTTACTCCTGTCACCCAGTTGAGCATTACATGTGCAACATGTCAGTTGAATAATTGGTCCAATGAAATGGCCATGCACTGAAAAATGCTACAAGTTCATTTACCTTGCAGAGATTGAACTAAAATCATCCAGTCACCAAAGCAAGACTAGAGGCTTAAGCACTTTTTTTAGAGACTTATGCACTTTTGTACTCTCTTATCCAGAGTGACGTACAAAAGTGCTTTAAATGTAAATAATTTCAACTATCTTTCTTATTGGGTTGCCTGCCAGCAGAGATGCTGTTTTTAATGATACACCATTTAGATTAACATGAGTTCAGAGAGAGAACATGAGGGACTTCAATTCATGCCAGACTCATGGGGGAGCATGGCAGATCATATAAATTCTTTCAAAATTGAGCTTATGAGCTCTAAAGAAGGATCCATCTGTTGTGGCATGATGAACTGAAAAGGGCTACATTAGCATAAGGGATTTGTTATTTAGCATTCCCTGCAAAAAGGCTAAATCAATAGGCACTGGGCAGCACATTGGTTAGAATGTATTCATTAATTTTTTATAGCAGTGTGGATCTAAATATTTATGTCTGTAATATAAATGATTTATATATGTGTGCTTGTTCTAATACAAAAATATGCTCCTATAACAGCTTGTTCACAGAGACTTGTATGGTGGCTGCTCCACATGATCTATGTCTAATAATAAGCCCAATAAAGATGTTTTTAAATAACAAAGGAAAGCATATAATTGATTGGTGTGGTGTGTAAGATTTGCGTTAGGAGACATTTATTTAACATTACGGAAGGAGTGTCAGTGCTTTGTATCAGTAACCGTCAAGGTTTCAAGGCAAAGGGGTTAGTTCCTGTTATCGCCTATGTTAAGTTAATGAGCCAAAAACAAAGGATGTCACATTACAGAAAACTCCTCTGCCTGAGCACTTGAGTCTCATTGATGTTAACATTAAATGTAACTATTAATAGCAAAATAATGTAATGTGGTGAGTGCCTTAGTCGTTTCATTTTCATTTCAGTTTTATGTTGTGGTTCTTACCCTTTCTTTATTTGTTTTTACCGGTTTACTCAATAAAGACTTCTGCACTTGCATTGGACTCTCTGGGTTTGTGACACCTTTTGTTCTGAATGTTGGGGTCTACTTTTTTGATCGCACCTCTGTCCCAGAGGAAAAAACACTACCAGGAACAAACACAAAAATAAACCCTTATGTCCAGAGAAGGTTGGGTCCCAATGGTGGAACTAGATCTATGTGGCAGAGGGTTGGGGTTCAACACACAGTATGGATCTGGTATGCTCCATTAGGACCTTATGGATTGTTTGTATTGTTCTGTTGGTGTATGTAAGGAGACCCCACAATAATTTTATAGATCTTACAGCCCTAACACTTATTAACTAATGCTCTGATTGAACTTCAGACTACTAAAGGCGGCAGATAAACCTGTCACATAACTTTCCGTCCTTCACTGAGGTTTAAAGAGCTCTATGAGGACAGGTGAGTACAAGACCTTCAGAGTTGTGAGTTATGTTGCTATGTCCAACCTGAAATGAGTCACCAACAATTTCAACTGTGGCTGTCAGTCCTATTTTGAAGCCTGTCAGCTGTATCTGTGACCTGCCACATGTTAACCCAGGTCCATTACTAGACAGTAAGAGTGCTGTCCTCAATCTCAAAGATTAAAAAGTAAATTTGCTTATGTAAACGATATATATTTTATATAAAACTTAAACTTAATCCAAATATATTAATGCTGGTAAGCTTTTATTGTAACATACGTATTGCTACTTTATTGTTAGGTTATAATTTATATAGTTATTTTTAAATAAGTATAGTTTTGACTTGGTGAAGACTGTCAGAGAGATTGCTCAAAGATCTCTCATAGAGTCTGAGAGATTACTTTTATTATAATATAGGATCATTTCCAGCTGTTTACCAATCAAATTATTAATAAAGCATATTTATAATACATTTACATTACTATGATATGCAGAAATGTATGATCTCTGTAACAAAGCTACATTTAACTGGATTACAAGTGGTTCTGATCTCACCTGTTACTATATGGCATTGAGCAAACAGCATAGTTAGCAACAGCAACTAAAATTGCAGCTAGGTTTCTATATCATACATACAGCAATAACAGCAGGTCACAACACATTAGCATGTGGTAGGCTACTTGGTTTGAAAAGGTAAGTTAATAAAATTTGTTTGTAGCTAACTTAAATTAGCTAGATCCTGAGAGCTACTACATAATTGAAAATATTATATGCTTTTAATGTTACAGATGTTATCAACTTAGTAACTAATGCTTTGAAAACAATTTCAGATTAGATAACATTTTAGCTATCATTTATCCTGCTGAAAAAGATAGAAAACAATAAATGAAATACATTGTGGCTCCCATGAGATATATAAGTTTATTAATTCTCAAATTTTTAAAATTACTTGTTAAATAGTGGTTTATATTTGGTAGTTACTTTGGCTATGTTAGAGTTACATTTGGCAACATCATGACCAGTGTTAATTATTATATGGCTTTATGGCCTTTAGATGTTCCTCTTATCCAGGCTCAGGCTCATGTATAGTTATTGTCCTATCTATGTAAATGCACTGTATATTTAGTGTTTTTTTTTTTTCCTACAGAGAAACCAACTGGGTTCTTTCTTTCTTTCTTTCTTTCTTTCTTTCTTTCTTTCTTTCTGCATGTAAGTGTGTAGGTTTGGGTGTGTTGGCTTCACTGTGGCTCTCTCTCTCTATTCTTGATCCAGCTATTATGAAGTTTCTGGTCAGCCTTTTTCTTTGATTGCTGATCCCTTTTTGTCATTTTGAATAAAAGCATCAATTGAATATGTGTAAATGCCATGCTGCTTTATTTATTTAATTCCTCTCCCACAATACATTCCTCTTAACTTTCCACACACAGCAAGCCAAAAATAGAAAATATTGAATAATAGCATATAGTATTAATCCATTTTTATTAGCTGGATATTGTAGACAGCTGTAGTAATCATTACTGCATAACACTATGATGCTCATACTGACCATCCTTTCACCACACTTAGTTCTGTTGCACTTTACACTTCTTCAGCTGTATAATATAATGATCTACCTGTTACTGCATGTAACTCATCTGTATGGTAATATATCAGTTTATATTCTGTAATTTTAAACACTCACTGCAAAATGCTCCTCACTGCTACATAATTGTGTATCATGCTACTACATTTAACATGCAAACATATTGACTATACATTCAATCACCTTATTTTCTTTCTCATCCGTAATATTCATTCTTTTTTTTACTTATTTTAATTTTTTTTAACTATTTGGAATTGGGGCCTGTTTGGGAATGGTGGGCAGAGCAACATTTGGGAGTGGTATGTGTCACACACTTGTGTTAAATAATATTAATGACACGTCTTTGTTGCATTGAGCTGTGGCAGAGATACAAGGGATAAGAACTGGTTCTTGAATTAAAATGATTTATATGCACAGTCTTAGAGGACAGAGCAGATTATAATTTCACTGAAACTTGTATACTGTATCGAATCACGTATTTGTACATGACGCATAAAAATCTTGAATCCTAGGCTCTATAGTGACCTGTAATTATTTTGGTAAGTATTATAGACATCAACACTTTCTGGAAAAAAAAATTATGACACTTCTCTCCTTTTCAAATTACAACCATGCACCAAATACTGTTTAGGGATTGATTTGATTGCGTTCCAGTTTAGCCCAAGTTCAGTGTAGTGATGAAAGTGAAATGTAATGAAAGCAGAGGACTTCTGACCTGACTCACTGTTTGATTCTTAAGAAGAAAACAATGGGTTACTTTCAATAAGAAACCTGTATAGGATTCTAATTGGGAATTGTAGGAATTGTCTCATAGGTCAAGACAAGATCTGACAAGATCTGCAGGAATATTTTAATATATATATATATATATATATATATATATATATATATATATATATATATATATATATATACAAATCAACAAATGCATATTGTTCTAAGTGTTTTATTGTCATTAAATTCTAAATATTGGTGAGATAATAATGAAATAAAAACAGCCAAAGCATCATACGTATTTTCAAATTGGTATTTTCAAACCCAATTAAAGCTCCAATAAGATTCTAATATGATCAAATAAGATCCTGATGAACTAAATTACACAAACGGTTATCTAAATTGCATTCTGCCACACCCGGTTACTAGACAACATAAAAACAGTGAACCTTTGAGCCCTACACTGACGTGAAAGCTGGACTTTTATTATGAAGGAGCTACGCCGACGCTAGTCTGTGTGTCGCTGTGCGCCTGTGTTCAGTTTGGAGCGGCGTTACATCTGGGCGCGGGAGGATCTCTGAGGCGGTGAGATATTTCATTTAACCTTTTACGGAAACTATAAAACAGTTTTGCGGACGTTCTACCAGGTTCACTAGACTTCTGGTTGTTAAATAAAGTGATTGTTTATTTATATAGACAACTTGTGACACTGTTTAAAACCGACTTTAAATTTCGAAAAAACAGCAAAATAGCTCGGTAATTAGCCTAAGAGCTAACCTTAGCTGGCTAATGTAGCTGTAGCTGGGAAAAACCTTAAGCCTGTTATTATGAGCAGGTTTGGATGTAGGTTAGGTCTAGTGAGCTGTTAGTGTGCATGTTTTGATGGACATTTCTGTTATAAGAGGCGAAAGTAATGTGGTTCCTGTTTAGTAGTTGTGTATATTGTTATTATTAGCTAGCTAAACAGCTTTGAATTGCAAAGGAAGCGGAAATGAATTAGCTGGGTAGGGTTAGCAGCCGCGCTAACGCTGTTAGCTAACTCTGGCCCAGGCTTGGGTAATTATTAGTGATGTATATAAACGCCGATAGTGGCAGTGGTACTGTACAGACTACCAGGTTAATGTAGCTGTTGTTATTGTTTTTACATCTTCCACTTGTTAGCCACTCGTCCGATTTAACTAGTTGTTAGCAGGCTGTTCGTTGTTGCTGCTGTTAGCCGGTTGAAAGTTAGCCTTGTTTCGGAAATACTGTACTGTGTAGCTGCTTGCTGACTGAACTTCCTTCCGTCAACGTTAACAGTCCAAGTGCCTTTTTCATGTGTAGTTACTTAGGCGAACTTGTCAAAATCTTTTTTAAAGCGATTAAATTCACGTTTTTGTTTCCGAACCTGTATTTCACAGTAAATTTAGTCAGCTTCCCAAAACTGGTCACATCAATGGAGTATTTATTATACACATGACTGTGTGTGTGTTTACATTTCGGGTGCAGATATCGTTTACATTTGTATGCAGTGTTATTTTCTCGCATAAACATGTTCAAAATTCAAACTTTAAGAAAAATTAAAAGTTGTGTTAATTCATGAGTGACCTTGACTGACTGTTTTTCTGCACTCTAGGTGTCCCTGCCTGTGTGGCCTAAAGAAGGATGCAGACAATAAAGTGCGTCGTTGTTGGCGATGGGGCGGTGGGGAAAACGTGCCTTCTCATCTCGTACACCACCAATGCCTTTCCTGAAGAATACATCCCCACCGTGTTCGACAACTACAGTGCCCAGATGAGTGTTGATGGACGCACTGTGAGCCTGAACCTGTGGGACACAGCGGGTCAGGAGGAGTACGACAGGCTGCGCACGCTCTCCTATCCTCAGACCAACGTGTTCATTATCTGCTTTTCTATCGGCAGCCCGTCATCATATGCCAATGTCCGACACAAGTGGTTCCCAGAGGTGTCGCACCACTGCCCCAGCGTGCCTGTGCTGCTTGTGGGAACCAAGCGCGATCTGCGCAACGACACCGAAACCATCAAGAAGCTAAAGAAGCAGAACCTTGCACCCACAACACAGCAGCAGGGCACGACGCTGGCAAAGCAGATCAACGCCGTGAAGTATTTGGAGTGCTCCGCTCTGCTACAGGAAGGCGTCAGGGAAGTTTTTGCTGAGGCTGTGCGTGCCGTTCTCTATCCTGTCACCAAAAAGAATTCCAAAAAATGTGTCCTCTTGTAGTTTGGCCTAGGGGACTAGCGGAAATGGACTTGGAGAGCTCAGAGGACAGACAAATGATCCTGATGTTGATAGCCATTTCTCCATTTCTCTGTTTTTAACCACTCTAGGTATTGTTTTTGGCTCCCTGAATTATTTTTCTTCAACATTCACCAAAGTATGCACTCTTTACTGGAACTGAAAAAACAGCTGTTGATTTCAGAACCACTTTCCCTTTTGGCCTCCTTTGTCTCCTTGGAACGCTGTGGTTGTCAAGATCTCTCGCACTTACCTCATGGTTAAAAATGGAATTTCAAGATACATGGCAATATTTTTTAGAATGAATCAAAGCAATACAGAAACAAAGTTACCTAACCTTCTGACTCGAGCAGTGTCTGAGGAGAGAAACAACTTTTTTTCTACTGCCTGAAGTTTTTGTCCTTTTTGTGCCTCACAGGTTAGCTCAGATCCTGACACACACACAAAAAAAAAACAATGTGAGTCATTATATGTAATATTTATACACATACAGGGATCCTAACAACTGAGAATGATAAAGCAAAAACCTCTTTAGACATTGTATTTTACTATTACCCAAAATGTAAAATCCTTTTTTTTTTTTTTTTTTGCTTCTGTGAAATGAGGCATTAGAAAGGTGTGACATTATATTGAGACATATCTGCCTTATACACATGGTCACACCATCTTTGAATGAAACAAAAGCCTGCAACCCAATACAGTGGCTACATGAACGTACATAACAAACAGTTTAAGATTTTTCACAAGTCTTGTCTTGTAAAAATGACTAGTGTTATCAGATCCTTGTACGCCTGAAGCTCACACTTCCTATTTTGTCTTCCCTCCATCACAAAAAAACAATGTCGATCTCTTACATGCCTTACTGACACGTTTGTGTCTAGCGCTGCCTCACTACTTTAATTCCAAGTGCCTGACTTGTTTTTGGATTTGATCCGTAATCCCGCTTTTTCCTGTGAATCGTCAGAAGCCTCACAACGGAATTGACTCCGAGTCACTTCATCTAGGAATTGAGTCCTTGAATCCTGTGAACAAGTGAGCACACATTTCAGTCCCCTGTACAGAGAGACAAGCAAAGCGCTAAAAGAAAATAGAGCGTTTGTCCTCTCTATTTAAAGGTTTAGTGCCAGGCGTTTGTGACTGCTTCATTCTTAACCCTTAGTAATGATTCATTCTGAATCACAGCTTGTCACAGTGAGTCAGTGTTTAGCCCCAGCAGGTATCAATGACAGCATGCATTTCTTTCCATAGGCATTATTCAAATACACCAAACTCATTTCATACATGCTTAAATTTGGAGAAACAGGAATGTCTCCAAATGCCTGTAGAGCTTACAAAAGCAGTCACAACTAGAATGATTTTTGGCACATTAAGTATCATTGTTTCACTTTTTTTTTCCTGATTGATAATTGCCATTTCAGTCCATATTCGCGTTAAAGTTTCACTTTCCTGCAAATGATGGCGAGCGCTTGCTGCTGTGTTTGTGTAAAGCTAGGTGTGTTTTAGAATACAATACAAACACCAAGATTCAGCTTTTGCTTAGGAAAAGAATATGAGCGTATGGATGCAGAGGGTTTTACACTCTGAAGTTTTCATTGTGTGCTCTGTAAAGAGCAGCTTCACTAAGACTGCCATTAAAAGCCAAAAATCACCAATTGATCATCTGTACTTGTGAAATAATTTTTTTTTCTTCCGAATATGTTGTGCTAAAAAAAAGTTAAATTAGAGGTTGACTTTTTTTTTTTTTTTTTTTGACAAATTGCATTACATAAGCCTATGCATGAGTGAAGCTTTATTCCTTTCTTTTGATGTATCTCAGCAGCATTTATTATAAATACCATGTGGTTGCAACTTTATCACGTTACAGCACCTGCACATGTAATCGCCATCTTGGGTTTGTGGCTCATGCAAAGAACTGACATCGCTGAACAGTAGCGTGGTTTCAAAAGTGAAGTGGTACTTGGATTATTTTTTGTTTGTTTTGTGCGTGCTGAAAATGTTGCACATTTCTCTACGTATCAAGGCTTACTTGCTGTGTCTCCGTGTTAGTCAGGCTTCTCGAATGCTAATAGTTTATAATTTTATATATTTTTTTAATTTAGATTTTTGACTACAATACTCAGCCAAAGAGTGCCTTTGGATACAAAGATATCAGACTGAGAGCACATTGAGACAGCGGACCTGTTCTATTTTACTCTAAGCGTAATAAACATCCAAGTCTTTTCTTATTGTTGCCTTTAATCTAGTCTTTATTAAAACAAATTCCACTGTGCTAAGACTATTGAACGGTTCTGGTTTTGTCAGTGAGAAAAAGCCCTCAGAAAACCGTGGATGCATCACGTCTTTGTTGGTCTGTCTGCTTTGGTGTATTTGGTACTGCATTTATACACTGGGAACTTGATTTTTTTTTTGTTGACAAAATTGTCATTTTTATAACAAACATTTGTATAAATGAACTAACAGTGTAATGACTTTAAATTATGCTAAATAAAACTATAATTTACAGTTCATTGTGGATTTTTCCCCTTATGGTTCTGTTTCTGTAGAGCTCACAGGACGAATGACAATTATTCAGGAGTCAGAATGGATATGAATGCCTACGAAAAGGAAATGCAAAGAGGAAACTGATCAGTAAGCTGGGTGGCATGTTGCATGATTTTTTTTTTTTTTTTTTTTTTTTTGCTCGCTGTGACTAAGTGCACAAGCTTGTCGTTATTTAATCAGGTTTCCGCTGCTCTCATGCAAAAAAGCCACATGAAAAGGTGCTGACGTGCATCAGCTGCTGCAGCAAACAATATCAACACCTCACTCGCTCATAGACATCACTGCAGACTTCTGTGTCAAAGGAAACAATCTGGTTTCTGTGCTTTACTTACGTTACTGTGACTCCAACTGGAATGATAATGTAATAATGAAAAATGCATAAATAAAAACTGACAATGCAAAATTTTCTGATAATCATCTGATATAATGTTCTAGTGATGAATGTGAAACCTAAAGAATGAAATAGTTTAACTAGGTTATGACGGAAAAGGTGTTGCCGCATTTTTCACACGTTTGTAAAAAAAACTTTCTCTGTAGATGTTTTGATTTTCTCTGTACTACCAAAGCGTTCTTTTATTCATGAAGTAATTTTCAATAACAGCAGCTCTGAGTTTTTTTTACTGTCTTGATTGCAGAGCAAAAATGGGGCAAGTGAGTGAAAAAAACTTGTTCTAAACAATTGTTTTGCAGATGATAAAAACAATATTAAATGTGTCTATAAATGGATCAAATCGTATGACATGTCTTCTTTAATAAATGAAAAAAGGCCATTGCATTATAAGCAGTGGTGATACTACAGATTGACCTGGATCACCCAACAAAGAAAAACTTAACAGTTTTCCTTTCCTAGGTGCTGCTGCTTGAAGAAGCTACGCACCGTGACGCATTTAGCAGCCAGTGTAAAATGTATAGGTGTGATGTGAAAGTCGTGTAGCGACTCAGTGCAATAAAGAGAAATACATGCCACATCATGCCTTTTCCATCTGCCTCTCCTATGCTGTAATCACATGATATAATAAATATTTATGTGAACATGTGGATTTGGGGTTTTTGTAACTCTAGGACATGCTGAGTGCTGCCAATGTTGAACCATTGAGCAAGGGCCGTTAATGATATCTGCTCCAGGGTGCAGTGACCTGTGCTCTAACTCCAGCTTGGGATATGCAAAGAAAAGAATTTCCCCCTACTGTAATGTATACGAGACGAATAAATGCTTCTTCTTCAGAGTGGAGAGCAGAATCCGAGAGCCGTCAGACAGAGCCGCAGTTTATGAGGAATACATAGCAACACTAAAACACAGTCGTTTTTAACTGTTTAACAAAATGTTGATGTTGCACTTTACACATTATTTTTAGTAAGGAATTTGAGGAGGTCTGGTTTCTGTTGTTGGAGTCAAAATCTGAGGCTTTTGCTGTGGTTGTGTGTATGAAATGCTGTCATAAAAATCTGATGAGGCAGTAAGTCATTATGGTTATTAATAAAATAAAGTGATAGCCTTTGACTCACTTTCCATTTTCTACAATCATTTAAGTTCTTTTGAATGACTCAGATTTCTTTTCAAACTCTTAGCCACCATGTTCTAGCCTCGCTACTGATTATACAAGGAATAAAACACTTCAGGATGTGATGATATAAGAAAAATAACAATAGCTCTAATTCACATAGGGTCTCCTCAGCCAACCCTGTTATTGGTCTATTTTCTGAAGCAGCATGCTGACAAGAGTTTTATTCCTCTTTTACCACACTAATTTGCAATGTAGCCATGATCAGATTCCTCGTAAAAGCTTATTACAGTACACCGTCTTGAAGTTTTCTCACATGGCTTGCTGATCAAAACGGATTAGTTGATTCTTAGAGAAAAGTTCTCACTCTTCAAACTTTGAAACATTCTTTCATTGTGTGAGCAATCAGAGGCAAACTGATCTGTCAGACGTACATGAATATTTCATAAATATTTATGATATGGAATGATTATGATGTCTTCTAAACCCCCGATGAGCTTGTGGCTGTTTCTTTTCAGTATATATGACATTACATGTAAGAGATGTGTGAATATAGACATGTTTCATATACAAATGTGTATATTTTTATACTTTTAACTATTGTTAACAGTATTGCCCTCACACAATAGCATTCAGCTACACAAAACTGACGTTCTTGTATAGTATAATATAAATCATTTCAATTTCAATTTATTTGTATTGCTCTTTTGACAATGGATGTTGTCTCAAAGCAGCTTTACAGAACATAAGAAACAATACAAAAAATTTAATATACAAAAATCGATATATTATAAAAATTTAAGATTAATATTAGACTTATATTTAAATGTGTTTGTATTTATCCCTAGTGATCAAGCCTGAGGTGACTGAGGCGACTGTAACAAGGAAAAACTCCCTTAGATAGAAGAGGAAGAAACCTTGAGAGGAACCAAACTCAAAAGGGAACCCAACATCATTTGGGTGACACTAGAGGGTGTGATTATAAATATACAGTCTGACAATTGTGTATCGATGAAGAGGTTGTTGTTCTCAGAGACCACATGTAGTTGGAATCTCCTCTTAGAATGTGTAGAATACTTCATGAAGCAGAATCCAACTGGAGCTGGTACATCTCTAGATGCCTCAGGATTCTCACAGGGTTGGCCTATTATCAGTGAAGGTTCAAAATCTTAATGACACAGAACACAACTGGAGCTGGTACAAGCTCTGGATGCCTCAGGATGGGTAGAAAAAGAGAAGCAGTGGAGAGGAATTAGCGTAGCTGCTGTTCATAATATTAACAAGACTAGATGATAATATGCATTTGATCAGATGTACAGTATTAGAGCACAAGATTATGGGAAGCGTTATGTGTATGCATGACTAAAGAGATATGTCTTTAATCTACATTTAAACTGGGAAAGTGTGTCTGAGCCCTGAACACTATCAGGAAGACTTTTACAGAGTTTAGGAGCTATATATGAAAATGCTCTACCGCCTTTAGTAGATTTTGTTGTTCTAGGAACTGCCAGAAATCCTTAGTTTTGTGATCTCAGAGAGCCTTGAGGATTGTAACGTGTTAGAAGACTGGTTAGATACATGGGAGCTAAATCATCTTGAGCCTTGTACATAAGTAGCATCAGTTTGAAATCAATTATAAACTTAATATTATAAAATTGGGATTATATGATCATATTTTCTTGTCCTAGTGGGAACACAGCTGCATTTTGGACTAACTGTAGCCTATTTATTAAAGATGCAGGACAACAACCTAGTAATGCATTACAATAGTTCAGTCTAGAAGTCACAAATGCATGAACTAGCTTCTCAGCATCAACAAAGGTGGCAAGAAAACTTTTCTTGAGAGGAACCAGGCTCAGAAGGGAACCCATCCTCATTTAGGCAACATTGGACAGTAGATAATGTAAATGTAAATAATGTCTTTTTTTTACAATGGCTTATAATTGAGTGGAATTAAGCAACCAAGAGCTCCTGAGCACAATTGTGCTAGTCAGATTCCTTCCTGCTGAAGGATGATGAAGACCCGACCACAAAGCTGACTGACGCAACAGTAGCTCAAAGTGTCATGAGTTGTGATATCCTATAAAACAGTTAGAAGTTGTAAAAGTTTAGAGAATGCTAAGACTTTCAGAAAATGAGGCACTGTGTTTGAGAAAAGCTGTATCAGGGTATCTGTAAAAATGTCAGCACTGAGAACTGCGGTTCTTATTCTCTCAAGAGGAAAATATGGTTAGTTATAATAAGGGGCACTTGTGGCATTGACTGACAATTGTTCTATTCAGCAACAAAAGCTACAGTGGTTTTGGTATCATGAGCCAAAATTTGTATTATAAATAAATAATTTGTTTTCTACCAATGTGCAAATATAGAAGAAATATAGTAGACATATAGATGTAACCACCTCAAATCTGCTGGTAATATTTTAAATGAACCCTCTACAAGTGCTGTTAGTAGTGGAGCATTTTATCATTAATATTTAACTATGGACACATTGCTAATAGTTATATATTATAATATTAACCAAGTCCTTCCAAGGTGCAAAGACCACTGTAGTGTTTCAAACCGTTGCCAAAATGGCAGCACAGAGATGCAGAACTGTGGTTCATATTCTCTCAAGAGGAAAGTATGGGCAGTTGTATCAGTGTCAGTTGTAGCACTGACAGCTGTTTCAGTCAGCAACAAGCTACAGTGCTCACACGTACTCTGCACATGCTCAGTAGCATCTTCTTCCTGCCCTGCATAAGAGCGGCAAGTTCATCTAAGCTCCTGAATTTCTAGTTAAATGTCTGATTTTAAGCAATGAAAACATTTTTTTCAGATGTAGAAAGCTTTTAGTTATCTGTTCATTTTTCTTTCTGGAACTGAGAATAGACAAGCTGTATTACATTTTTTTTATTTGTATAGTATGTTTAACAGTGGACATTGACGTAAAGTAATTATATAAATAAACATATACATTTGGGATATCAATTTAAAAAAAAAAAAAAAAAAGACAATACGAGGAAGAAACGTTGAGAGGAACCAGGCTCAAAAGGGAACTCATCCTCATCTGGATGTGATTATAAATAATTTCCCTTCTAAAACTGTCTTTATGAACAAAAAGTGCAATCACGTAACAAGGAGTCTCATTCTAGTTTTAATATGAATTCTATTTTGTTGAAGTTTCAACTGTTCAGTGAAGGAGACAAAACTGTTTGCGGCATGTGCAGTCCAAAGCCATCTCAATGGTCTCCAAGTGATACTATTCCACAGTAATCTCATGTATCTCCAGGCTGTACATGTGGAGTCATTTTCAGCAGATAAGAACACCAACCAGAAGTAGAGCATCAGGATGGATGGGTCAAGAACACTGGTATATCAGGAGTAGAATGGTAGAGGGGAGAGAGAGAGAGAGAGAGAGAGAGAGAGAGAGAGAGAGAGAGAGAGAAAGGAAGAATGTATTTCACCCCTTCTAACCTCTTGTGGGTGTGCACATGCATGCCAAGACCTTGAGCAAATAAAGTCAAGTAAATACCTTCACACCCCATCACTGCTTCTCATTTTCTCTACTTACTATGTGCACAGAAATATGACCAGATTCTTGCTATTGGTACTGGAACTACTGCTGCCTTTCTAGTGTAGTTTCTTTATTCTTTATTTATTTCTTTTTTAATTATCATTAAAGGATCAAAGGATAGGATCATGTGTGTAATTCACTCCGTTTCCCTCACAGTCACCAATGCTTGGTGGTTTGAGAGACTGGTGATATCTGGGCCATATCTGGGCCTCGAGCACATGCTAGAGGCGGTGCACATTCCCAGTGGACTAACCTTTGCACTCAGATCTGGGAAAAACCTTGCCAGGCAAAGGAGGACAGACTCAACACCTGACCTCAACACCTTAGAGATGAATTCAAATGCCTCCTTGAGCCCACATGCCAAACCTATTAGGTAGCCTTCCCAGAAAGGTGGAGGTTATTATAACAGCACAGGAAGTGGGAGGTGTTAAAAAAAACGTGATCATGATTGCTCGGCTGTCCATGTACATTTGGCTATAGAGTGCATAATTAAAAAACCATGACACAATGCAAAAGACTTTGAAATTGAGAGTGTTTATCACTTTAAGCGACCGGAAAGGTGAAAACAAAAATAACGAATCATTTATTTACCACCAACACATGTTTACAAACATACAGTATATAACATATTCTGGAGCATTTGTGTATCATATTTGAAGGTAGCTCACAGAACCAAGTCCACTAGATGGCAATAAAGCACTTTATCGTAATGAGAAAAACACACAGTTGAGTCCAAAATCTCCTGCAAACCCACATGAAGTCAGAACCATCATGACCATACAGTTAACCCAAAACCTGACACTGAACATCAGAAACCTCAGATTGATTTATTTGATTTTTTGGTCTCTGCTTAGAAAGCTGCTTGGAAACATATGCACTGCATGGCAAATGTAAAGTGGTGTTAAAAAAGTGTTGGCCCCCTTCCTGATTTTTTATTTATTTTGCATGGTTGTCACACTTTAATGTTTCCGATCATCAAACAAACTTAAATATTAGTAAAAGATAACACAAGGAAACACATCGTGCAGTTTTTAAATGAAGGTTTTTATTATTAAGGGAAAACAAAATCCAAACCCACATGGCCCGCTGTGAAAAAGTGTTTGCCCCCTAAACCTAATAACTGGTTGGGCCACCGTTAGCAGCAAGAACTGTAATCAAACGTGCAAAAAAAAAAAGAAAAAATCAGGAATTAGGCCAACACTATTTCATACCACTGTACAGTATATGTAGCCAGTATACCTTTTCTAACAACAATGTTTTCTCCTCTTGTCATCAATCAGAAAGAAAGACAGACATGCTATCAATCCCGAAGTCATTACAAATATTGGAAAATGTGTCATCCTAAAGAGCACTGCTCTTGAGTATTATGAGCAAGTGATTTTTATGCATGCAGCATGAAAAGGCCTAAAATATTCATATATTCATGAAATTTATGTGAGACAAAGTATTGCAATTGTCCAGGCTCTACTTCAGACCAGTTCAAAAGGCGCACTTTAATTATTGCTTTGATTACTGAGATTTTATGTAAGCATAATGAAAGATTGCCTTTGGGCTAAGAGGATGTGATCACTACTGGAGACCAAACAAGGTAAAGAAACAAGAGTCGTGCCTAAAGAGCAAAGGAAGGACTTTAAATTAAGAAGTTGTTCTGCTTTATTTCAAATGACTTGCAGACTGCATGCTCTGCAAAGGTCTTTTAAAGGAGCAGCCATTAAAAAAGTAGTGTAAGACAAATTTTATAATGCACAGAGATCTGAGACTAAAAAACTAAAAAGAGGGTTGGATTCTGAATTCATATAGTTGATACAAATACTGGAGACAGAGCAGATAAACTAGAAATGATACCATCGTAAGTGAGAAAGGAATAATTTGCATAGCAAATCACAATAATAATATAAACATGAATGCAAGAAACAAAAGGTTTTGAATCATCCCAGAAGAAAACTTAATACTGACACACAGAATTGTACTTTGTAAACCGTTTATATAATGATGCTGTAATTATGCCAGGCGTTGAAAGGTAATAACACACTTAAGGTTTATTTTATACTGCAAAAATCTTGATGTTAGGAATAGAGATAATATTGCTTGTATTAATTATGCATTCTTTTGTTTTTGTTAAGGATTTAGACCTCTGCATTTACAGCATAATACCAAAGCAGTTCCAAGCAACTTCTGGACTGCGATAAATCATTAATCTAGAATAATATAGAATATAATATATAATACACATTCAGGCTGAGAGTATTTACTCTTAATTCTCCATTGTTCTTGTTCTCTTGTACTTGGTCTAATTAATATTTAACACAGAGAAGAGCCAAATAGAGCCCTAAATTGCTTCTTGTCCTAAGAAATGATAATTACTGTTGTCTTATTTGCTGTGTATTTGAATATTAATTCCTATGCATATTTTGTTGTGTTTGTGGTGAATTATATGAATTTTTGATTATGATTATTTTACTTATTGCTAATACATTGGGGAATCAATATTTTTCAGTGTATGTAAAGGTCAGTGTATGTAATTGATCATCTGAAGAAAGCTGTGTCTAACTCAGACAGCCCCTGTGCCGATTGTGGTGAAATGCTGAAATAGCATTTTCAGCTGGCAGTGTCTTGACAGAATTAAATCTGGCCAGGACAAGCAAGTATAGCAAGAAGCACAAGAAATATGGTCTGCTGCCTGTGCATTTTAAATATGTCTGCAAGGTCCACAAGTCCGTTGGTTGTATCAGTTGTGTCCATCTATATCTTAGCTCACATCCTATTGGTATTGTGTAATGGTGAGCCACCAGGATATGCTATTTTGGGGAATGTTGAGGATTGCAGAGCTTCTGGTGCCATTTAGCCATTGGGCTGCATATAAAAAGAAAGTCCCTTCCTATACTGTATATAGTTTAAAGGTCAATCATCCTTCTCCAGGTGAATGCACAGATGCTTTGTCTACAGCAGTGAATTTCAGGTTGAAAAGACCTACCAGTCGACTTGCAACTTTTACTTTCACTGCAGGAAATGTATAGGGAAGGGTCTGGTTCCAATTCTGCCAGCACTGTGGCAGGCTGTAAGCTAGCTGTGACAGTCATCCCAAAAGATATTTGTGGCTCAATTAGGATTGCAGGTTGCAGTCCATTGAACATAGTCCGCTGCATGACACCAATGACAACAAGATACCACAGTGCCAGGACTTCAATGACAGATTTAATGAAGATTCAAGCATGTCCCAGCTCACCCACACCTGCATGATCTGGTTAATATGATGAATCATTAGCAGTGATTTTTTTCCTATCCTTTTTCACACCAGACAGAGCACTACATCCAGAACTGCATTGCCCAAGGGCTGAGTACAGACACACTGATAATTCACTCAATATATGCACTATTCACCTGCAGTCTTCTGCCTCCAATATGCACTTGGGCGCTGACTGGCACATTACTTCTGGTTAAGAAGTAATGAAGCAGCTCTGAATGATGTACAGGACCTTTGTGTCCAAAGAAGCCCTGGACAGGAGAAAGCAGGTTTCAGGACTTCACCATCATATCACATTTAGATTGACCTTATCGTTCCATCTACCATAGCTTAAATGTGGCCTCCCCCCCATGGACTATTCGGTCCAAGATTATTTTATAGTAGTGTTAACAAGCAGCTATAAAAAATACAGATCTAGATCCCTATAAGTATTGATATTATACAGTTTTTGAATAAACATATTGGAAATGAGAATCCAGAAACAAGCATGTAACAACTTTCTTGATACAACCACATTGATCACAGCATGTCTACAGTAGGTCTACCGGTTCAAGGGTACAATAGCCAAAGCAAGTGAGTCATTGGCATACACAGTTTTTGTGAAGTTTCAGTCTTTAGGTTGTCATCATGAGATTACCTTTGACTACATGAGGTGACTCACACATGCAGAAAACCCCACATGAAGATGCAGGAGGAATCAAACAGGAATGGATCATAAGGAACAAAATGTTGCTGAAATGGTTGCACATTTTGATTGTAATTAGAGATTCTGCCAGATCTAGCGATGAACTATAGAACTAGAAAAGAGAGCCAAAAGGTAACACAAATATAAAGACATACTTTCACACAAATAACCCTGAGTGATCATGTAAATCTTGCTTGCCACTTAGGCTGCCAAATGCAGTATAGGCATCTGTAGAGGATGTAAGGACTAATTATAGCATCAACATCAGTGATCCCATTAGGCTTGCTAAATCTTTAAGCTCAGATCATTTGGATTGAATCGCCAACTGGGGACTGCAGACTACATGCCCATGACACACATTTAAATGCAATAGTCACTAGCATATGTGTCTTGTACTCCATTAAGGAGGTTCTTCTGTGAATGGTGTTCACCATATTGACTGGACCCCTTGTATTTTTCCTAGGATTTTGAGATGCCCTCTGAGAAGGCTGAAAGCAGCACTTCCCATTCTAGTCTAATTGCACCACAGCACCATGGATTCCAATGATCTAGGATCCCATTGAGTTATTGCTACATTTATAAAGGTGGCAAGATTCTTTCATGCACATGTTTTGCTAGGTGCCTGGTGTGTGACCTCCCCCTTGTGCTAGAGTTCCTTAATGGTTGTCCTTATAAGTCTGTGCATGAAGATGATTTGATGTGTCTCTGAAAACTAGCCTTTTTTCCTAGCAGTCTGTTCAGTTAAAGAAGTTGGATAGTTGTATGCTCTGGATTTTGGAATTTAGTCTGTTAACCATGCTGCATTCAAAGAGAAATTTTATACCTTTTACAGTTTGTGCCCTACATTGCTATTTGGATCAGACAGCAGCCATCAAAACCTTAAATGAAATGTTTATTTGTACATTTATTTTCAGCCCAAAAGGAATTTCATTCAAACTGGGGACCCTAGAGCTTTAAGGCAGCAATGGTACCTACTGTGCAACAATGTTTTAGTTAATTAGTTGTATTGATTTATAGAAATAAATGAATAGTTGTGCTCAAATATAATATTTTCCAAAATAAAAAACCTCCATGTATAATATATTTGGCTGATTTGTTTGATTGGGTTCACATTGTTTACTTTTATGACCTGTATGAAAATCTGATGATGTTTTGGGTCATATTTATGCAGAAATGTAGAAATTTCAAAAAGGTTGACAAACTTTCAAGTAACACTGTACATTCAATGGATCCAGTTGTGAACTTTAACAGCAATTTCTGAGTTTGACTTTCTATGATATCTGTTTAAGGCAATATTTTGCTGGACAAAACATTAACTGGGTCCAAACCATGATATTAGAGTCAGTAATGTATGACAGCACAAGGTTTGGTTTTATAGAGGCTCACATATTTCAATCAGTGTTTTCAGAGTGTATATATGAGATTACCCCATACTTATTTCTATTATTTTGAAGTGTTGCTGTTGAAACTGTAGTATTATTGCACCCAATATTCACCAACACAGTCTATGATCAAATTATTTTTAAATTTATATATCAATCAGTGAAGGGAACCAGTTATATCCCCCAGAGCCATTCACTGTCATGAGCAGGTGGATCTTTGCAGCCTTTTGCTCTACAATCACTTAGCTGTTAATTGAGCTGGTGTGCTGAGAGCTGTCATCTGTGTAAAGAGGGTCCTGCACTAATTTTGTGTTTACAGATTTAATATTATTCTGTATAAAAAATGGATGAGTAAGTAGATTTATCTATACACCTCAACAGACTACTAACATTGTGTATCCATCTCTGTTCATCTCTGTAATGCAATACAGTGACCCAGCAATAAAACTTATCTAGGCCTGGCATCCACTGTTTGTTAAGCGAGGCTTCTTCATGACAGGTCTGAACGTTTTCTTCATCTTTCTCAGCTTCTTAGCCCAATTAGGAACTACTCCTCATGTTGTCACATTTTCCAGTATGAGCTGTCAAACGGAAAATGAAGGGCTTCTGAGATCCTAAACAGACAGAGTGTACCTACCTCTGTGTTATTTTGTTACTTCGCTGTCAACTGACTGCAGTCAGTGCTAAGCAAATTAACAGTATCCTTCCTTTTCAGTAAGTTGTGAGCTCTTACAGCAAGGAAAAGGTTACTGTGCAGTTTGGCTTGATGTTTAAATGCATGGTCTTAGAGCACTGCACTAATATATTATATTCCTAATCCTCTATATGATTAGGAATCCATGTTTCTAAAGATTTTATTTCCTATCTGATGAAAATCAGGCACATGAATATGGGCTTTTGAATTATACTTTTAAATACTAGCGATAAAATGGCCCATTTTTAAATCTAAATACCAGATTAGTCTGTGTTATTATTGTATTCATTGTAAATGGGAGGGTTGCACCTGGGAGGGCATCTGGCGTAAATCCTGTGGGAAATAAAACTATGCTATTAAGATCCACAGTACAACTCCAAAGAAGATGCAGCCGAAGAACAACATCATTTTAATTACTTATGCACTGGGTACCCAGGTTGGGAAAATTAACTATCCACAGTCTGTAGCAGAGGTGATGAGGATACTGGATGAATGCACAGGGAACACAGGCTACACTAACCATAATAAGATTGATTACACTTGATTACAAAACAGTAATGTACTTTCAACGTACAGACAACTTCGTTAGACTTTTCTGATTGTAGCTCATAGCTGACACATTATAAGTAATTATATATACTGTCTTGTATAAGATGCCTTTAAATTCTAAAAAAGAAGGTCCACAGTTGCACATTTGCCAATTTATGGCCTTCTGAAACAGAAATTGTTGCCAAAAAATTGTGCGTTAGCCCTTTATATCTCCATAGTACAATCATTCCAAAATTAATGACTTTCATTATAGTTCTTTTTTAGCAACTAGCTGTGTGTCTAAAACTTTCTAAACTAGGAGGTTGTTAAACATGTAAAAAAAAAAAAATTTAAACTTATATTTCAAATGCATGTAGTTCATAAAAAGCATTAAACCATTATGCATGCATGTTTTAATACTAACTGCACAAATTATGAAGTTGATGCTTTGGATAAAACTAGTGATTAAGGAAATTAAGTAATAGTAATTATGGTAACAATTATGGCAGTAACACATGGCAGTACCTTGTGCCATATTTTAATGCAAATATACATGGTGCTTTATATATTCAGATGCAATTCTGCAAACGTATCATTTCAAAATAGATTTTAGATAAAGAGCTTTTTCCTTCCATTAAATGTCTTTTAAAATATAACTCATTAAACACAACAAGTTTAAACACAAATTGTTTTTACAGTAACATCTAATACACAGGGACTTGTATGGCAGAAACTCAAGGTATTGTTGTAAAAGGTATTGTTTGTGTATTATAGTTGATGGAGGAATTAGGTGTTAGGCACTAGGCAGTGACAGCTAAACAGCAAGGACCTTAACCTAAAAACTCCTAACTCCTATGCAAAGAAAAGGATTTCACTGTGTGTTTATATAGATCTCATATATATATATATATATATATATATATATATATATATATATATATATATATATATATATATATATATATATATGTGTGTGTGTGTGTGTGTGTGTGTGTGTGTGTGTGTGTGTGTGTGTGTGTGTGTATAATGACAAATTAAATCTTTTCAGTCTGATTTCTGTAGTTGTGCAAAATCAAAGAATTTGATAGCAGGGATTTTTTTAAATACCCATAGGGATTAATTTGCACTGTATTTAAGAAGAACTTTTCATCATTTCTAAGGATACATCTAAAATATAATCTAATATATACAAATGTCTGTAGGTGATGTGGAATTCTGAGGCCTAGGTGTATGTAGTTTGATTAAATCTGACTTTGTACTTGAAAAAAGCGTCAGTAATCAAATCCTCCCCAACCCTGGAGGATTTGATTGCCACCTCCACCGTGTGTGGAGTTTGTGTGTTCTGCCCTTGTCTCAGGGGTTTCTTTTGGGTCCTCCACTTTCCTCCCCCAAGTCAAAAGACGTGTTGTAGACTGATTGGCGTCTCTAAATTGTCCTTAGTGTGTGTGCAATTGTGCCCTGTGATAGACTGATATCCTGTTCATGGTGCACCTTGACTTGTGCCCTGAGCCTTCTGGGATATGATCCAGGTCCTCTGTGACTGAGGATAAATGGTGTAGAGAATGGATGGGATTTTATTAACACATTATCTTCAGAGCTGAACACTGCAGTTATTGATAGCTCTATTTTTAACCTCTTCCATCACATCAGCTTTAAATTACAAGTTACTCTTTACTGTGAGTGCAGGTAGGCGATGCCAAGAGCAGTTTGTGTGATGAGTTACAGCTCAGTCTCAGTAAAATATAGTCTTGGCCCAGTTTATGGGGAGTCTGTCGGGGGAGAGACTGGTGAGGTCGTCAGTGCCATCAGAAGATGTTGCTAAGCTTTGTGATGACTTTGATACACGGTCTCAGTTAGTTCTGACCGAAACTGCTCTGGGAGTCTGAAATAAAAGGAAGTAGAATGGTTCAACAACTGTCTGGAGGACAGCCAATACACCTGTTTCAGTTGTGTCAAGAGAATGGCCAGAAGGGGTGAGGAGGAGATGAAGTGTGGTTTACTGACACTATGAACTGGAAAGTAGAGTCATAGTGACTAATACAACATACCTGAGATGTGTCCAGCTTATTTTCTCCCTCTCTCTCTCTCTCTCTCTCTTTCTCTCTCTGAATAAACTCAATAATCTGAAACTGTGTGTGGTGTGTGTGTGTGTGAAAGAGAGAGAGAGATTTATTTTGATACATTAGTTTATATCTACTATGCCAAGGGCAGTGTATACTCTTACACTGGGTCTGTTGTGAGATTGTTATGAGTGGGAAGTATTGCAGGGAAATATTGCAGGGAGAACCCAGAAGTAGCTTGTGTTTTATTTCCAGTTTGTTTCACATGTTTGTAACAGGAACAATTGTTATAACTGTTATTTATAACTGGTTACATACCAGATCTTCCAAAGCTTCCCAATCCGTTTTGTCTGTAGAAGGTTAGGAAGGTTGGATTGGGAATCTTTGGAAGATCTGGTATGTAACCAGGTGAGCAGTTGACACCCTGTGACTAATCCCCAGGTCTGTAGCCTGTTCAACTCATTAGGGCTTTTCACACTGAAAATTCAACTTAGTATCACGGCTCCAAAATTATATAATAAATAATTTTTATACTTTAATTTTTTATCTTAATCTTTTTTTTTTTAATGCTGTCATTCAGATTGCCTGAGGCTTCTGCCTGAAGTCAAAGTGTGATGAGTTGCCGTATGACGTATGCATATTATTTTCCACTAATTTGGTCCAACACCCTGCCTGTCTTCCAGCAACACTGACTGCTAATTACTATTAGAAGATCATCAGGGTGACTCACAAGATCTCAGGAACATCATAATATACAGTATATTTTTTCCATCAAATGACTCACTATGTTGTACTAACATAATCCCACATACCGTACATTAAGATATTTTAAGTATTGTTATATTTCACAAAATATACTAGTTTTTGATTTGTAGATGATGATAATGATCGTGGATCAACCAAATGATACCATAATGTAGTGTTGTAGTTTATGTAATACACTGTACAATTACAGCCAGTGGGCCTCATTTTATCTGGAAGTAAACAGATTATTATGACTTGTATTTAATATGCTTAAATATTAATTAAGATGGATAAATTACTGGTTAAATCCAGTAGCCATTTAAATTCTAACAAATGTCAACCTCCACTTTATCAACTTCAAATCATATCACTGTTCAGGGACTCAAAACACTATAAAGAAAATGTTTTAAAAATTATATATTAAAAGTTTTATATTATTTACATCGATTGAAGAATATGTAAAATAAAGAATGTGAACAAAGTTAATAATGAAAGAAGAAATGCTGAGAAATACAGAGGATGAGTCGGTCTGTATACAGTATATATAGTCAAAAGGCGTAAACAAATGCCTCAATTTATGGAAGATTTGGCATTTATTATTGAAAATATTTGATTAAGTAAATCAAAATAGATATGATGTGAAGGACAAGGTTGATGCAAAAACAAGTACCATAAATTATAATTACAAGGCAAGAGCAAAGATGATGATCGAGGCTGTGGCACACAGGACCGAATCAATGACGACAACAACAACAACAAAAGCTTGACAAAGAAGCAGACAGAAAGCAGAACCTAAACAGGGGAGCTTATTAGGAGCAAAAAGTGTGAGAATTCTCGGCTACAGTTTTTTCTGGTAACTGTACAAGGCAGGAACCCAGCAGTTCTTTACAAAAGAATGAAAGAAAATGAGGATCAAAGTTCTTCAATTCAGATGCCTAGGCCATTACTTCGACTTTATTTCATGATATAACACATTGTTCAACATAATAGTTCTATTATAATCGAGTTATTAATAGATTTGTTTTTAGGCATCCTCTCTAATGACCATACCAGCCATCACTGGGTCTGTCAGTTAAGCTTTACACACTGTTCATATTTCATGCTTTCACTGTATGGACCGTGACCATTTTGGGAAAGAATTACATTGTAATAAGTCTATACCAAATTTTAGACTGCAGATCTATTTAAAATCTATAAAGCCTCTATGGCAATAATAAATGAATGATTAATTAATGTTTCAAAGAGCAGGGATGGTGTATATTTCAGGGATTATAGCACTTGTTTTTTGGAGAAAAACATCCACTACCATGGCTACTTAACATATCATAAAGAGCCATAATGGTTTAAATAGAATTTTTTTTGTGAGAAAATGGCAAGAATGCGTGTCAAACTCACTTAAGATTTAGAGTGCTGATCATAAAAAATAAATCTTACATTCTGCACTTTTAAATAAAATAAAAAAATGCTGCTCAACATGGATCCTCATTGTGTAGTGAAGATTAAGGATTTAAGATTAAACATTTTAAGTAATTATAGAAATTGGCTAAATTAAAGAGCAACACAAGTGAAATAAGAAAATTCAACATAAAAAGTTTATTCTTACAAGAGGATGTGTTGACCTCAGATTAGTTTAGAGATCATTCAAAACCATCCTAAAGGTTAATAAAACCAGTTTTATTAAGGAGTTCAAGATGTTGAGGAGTTCAAAATGTTCATGTTGATTGATTCAGTTGAATGTTTGCAAGAAATAAATGACGATGGACGCCTTGTGTGTTTTCTTGTTTGTTTGAGCGTCTTCAAATCTAAGCATAATCTGGATTGTGTCTCTGGCTTCTCAACCATGAGACCAAGATCTTCTCAATTTTTTCTCTGAAAAGAGTAGAGGAAATATGCTCTCAAGTTTTTCTTTGGTCAATAATGTTTATGGAACCCTGTTTACATCACTATACATAAATACACACAAACACAGGGACAGTATTGTGTACAGTAAGTATGGAACAGGAAACCCATACAAACATTGTGGAGAACGTGCTCAGGAACTCAACAAGTACAAAGTACAGTACAAGGAGAGGTATACATGTTCAAACAATGAGCCACACATGTATGCTAAAATTATATATATAAACAGAAAAAACACTGTGGTATTTTAGTATCAGGGAACTGGGATTGAACCCCTATAGTCTGTGTGCATGTCTTCTGTGTAAAGGGTCATTTCAGACAGCAGCTATACAAAATACAGTGTATTAAATAAACACCCCATTACACACTCATCTTTAGGATGAGTAAGGGGAAGTGTTGAGTAAAGATCTGTAGACAGACTTTAATGTTGTACCTTGGTATTTTTGATGTAGGCAGTCTGGCTCTTCTGCTCCCTAACATCAACCTTCTCCCTCTGCTCCAGGACCACCTTAATCTTCTCCTCCTCAATGTTTCCCTCTTTTCTTAGATCTCCTCAGGTTTCTCCTTCATCTCCATGACTTACTCAAGTTTTTCCCATGTGGTGGACTAACAGTGAATTGTCGAAATATTTCCTTACAGCTTCCTTTCAGCCAGCATTTGCTGGCCATGTTGAGAAGGCTGGAAAGATGAGATGAAGCATTGTTCTTCATCACTCTCCATCACTAAGGGTTGGGGTAGATGTAGAGTGGCAGGTCGGGGTTGGTTTAAAATGAGCAAAAAATGACATGTGTACTGTATAAAACATTAACTCTGTTTTGAGTATGTGAAAGCTATGTTAATTAACTTATTACACTATTCTCTAGTATAGTATTTTTGCTTAGTTCTTTTGCACTGCACACTTTTCATACACAATAACTGCACATAATTTGTATCAGTAACTGTTTCAAATGCCACATTTTCTATACATTTTTTGTCTACATATTTTTCCTCATGCCACTTTATTTCATTTGCTTCTTTATTTCTAAACTATTAACTATTTCTAAACTCTATCTTATTTTATTGGACCTTATTTGTATTTTTATCTTTTATTTAATTTTATAACTTTTTTAATCCCCCTTTGTACCCAATTTTTTATGATTATATCTTTTATAAAACAGAAACTTGTATGATTTTGTATGTAATCAACGGAATTGATGTTTGTTACAATCTATTATAAGGACATTAGTCAATTAGTTTTCTTGTATTTCTGATATTTTACAATACACTACACAGTAAAATAAAAACATTTGTTTTTCTTTCTACGAACATTATTTACCAAGAATGTTTATCCTACCTGTGGAATTCTGATTCTGTCTATCCAGCCTTAATGCCTGACCTGTATAAAACCAGTGTTGTAATGTAACGGAGTACAAATACTTCGTTACTGTACTTAAGTAGAAAATTCACGTATCTGTACTTTACTTCGCTATTTAAATTTATGTCAACTTTCACTTTTACTCCACTACATTTTTCTAGATAAAATGTATACTTTTACTCTGCTATATTTCCACTAAGCATCTTCGTTACTCGTTACTACAAAATAAAATCAGAAGAAATATGTGCGACTGCAATAAGGGAGGTTTGGCGAATCACTGCTCCTAGATTGCATTATGCACGTCCGCACGCTCTATGGAGAAGCACAGGCACGCGCAGCGTGCACGTGCAGTCAGAGCTGGAGGCATTTATCTATAACGTTAAAAGACGGCAACCAAAAGCAGTGAAATTTCACTATTCTTATTACCAGAGTTGATAGCACAAACAAAATATTAATGCAAACAATCCATTCAATACTAAATAAAAATAACATTTATTGATTTGGTCTTTGTCTTGTGAATATTTTTTTTTATTAATGACTGCATTCATTGGACACACTGTAGAGAATGCACACATACATGAACTGATTTGATTCAAGACTGGCATCATTACATCATGCATAAAATTTTGGTGTCCACTTTTGACATTAAATTGTCTTTTGGCTTACTATGTAGTCATATAATATATAATATAAAACTCTTCTTGTTTTAAATTCTCACTGAGGGCTAAACCCCTAAAGATGAAATCCTAGAACCGCCCCTGATCTTATGCCTACCGAAAATCACTGAAATTTTACTTTTTACTTTAAATACTTAAGTACATTAAATATCAGAAAATTACTTTTGATACTTAAGTACAGTATATATCAGATACTTTAAGACTTTCATTCATTCATTCATTCATCTTCTACCGCTTATCCGAACTACCTCGGGTCACGGGGAGCCTGTGCCTATCTCAGGCGTCATCGGGCATCAAGGCAGGATACACCCTGGACGGAGTGCCAACCCATCGCAGGGCACACACACTCTCATTCACTCACACAATCACACACTAGGGACAATTTTCCAGAGATGCCAATCAACCTACCATGCATGTCTTTGGACCGGGGGAGGAAATCGGAGTACCCGGAGGAAACCCCCGAGGCACGGGGAGAACATGCAAACTCCACACACACAAGGTGGAGGCGGGAATCAAACCCTGACCCTGGAGGTGTGAGGCGAACGTGCTAACCACTAAGCCACCGTGCCCCTTACTTTAAGACTTTTACTTGAGTAATATTCTAAAAGGTAACTTTCACTTCTACCAAAGTTTTTTTCTAGTACGATACTTGTACTTTTACTCAAGTATTGCTTTCTAGTACTTTATACAACACTGTATAAAATGAATAGTAAAAGACAAAGACATGTTTTACAGAAAGTTTGACTTGTATTTGACGGCATACAGATCCTTCATATCATATCTGTACAACAATTTTTGACATCTGACATCTTCTTAAAATGCACACACACACACACACACACACACACACACAACACACAGGCTACACACTGTTCAGCCATAACATTAAAACCACTCACAGATGACGTGAATTACACTGATTATCTCATTACAGTGGCACCTTTCAAGAGGTGAAATTTATTTTTCAGGTAATGTGTGAACAGTCAGTTCTTGAAGTTGATGTAATAGAAACATGTAAAATGGGCAAGAGTAGAGATCTGAGCATCTATGATAAGTGCCAAATTAGCAGAATCAACAAAGCAGTTGTAGGAATCCTTGCAGGTGTGGGACTTTTATGCATTTCCCACATTTGTAGTCCCCATGTTGCAGTCCTTTTTTGCATAGCAGAAGTAGCATCTCTGATCACGTTTCCCAGGGACGAGGAGGTACAAAATATTGGTCTTTCCATCTCGGAATTCACAGACTAGAAGCAGCCTCGCCTAAGGACCTTTACACACCATGGTCTTCTGTTCTTGACCAAACCATTTAATCCCCTCCATGTTTGTGTCTTGTGGGTCCCAGAATCATTCAAATGACATTTTACACTGCCATCCTGCCTCTAAGTTGATGTGGAAGTGCGCACCATTGTTCTTTGACATAAATTTCTCCCTTGCTACCTGCTCCTATCCTTCAGAGTCAGAGTTTTCCTCCACGTTGTCTTCTTGCTCTGACACATCCTCCTCCAAATAACTATTTGCTTCAGCATCTACAAATCACGTATCAAGGACCTCTCAGTCAGTAAATCTTGCTGTAAACTCAGTCACTAAAATGGCAGCTCAGATACTGTTAAAAGTTTAGGTCTCCTCAGCCCTTCTTTTTCTCTGTTTTGATCTGTTAGCTCAGAATAAATGGAGTCTAATTTGTTATTTTTCAATCATTTTGTTGCATTCCAGGTGCTTGTGCTTGCAGATATAGATCTTGTGTATGTGTCAAAGCAAGAATTTGTAGCCCCTGTAAAAAGTATAACATTTTAAAACATTTTTCATTTCGTGTTTCATTTCCATTCTGGGTCACTTTAAGAAAAAAATCTTAGGCTACAAGAATGACATTTAGGGCAATTTTATCCTAAAAACGGGTCAAATGTGACCGGAACAATATGTAAGCATTATAAAAGGAAATGCAAGCCTTGTGTGGCATTTATATGAAGCTCGATATTACAAAGGATGCAGACGCAGTAGGTTGTAATTGTAATTGCCAAGCCTGTTTATTTAGGCTTTCCAAAAATCTTTTTAAGCATGGATCTATGAACAGGCAGACTTGAACATCAGAAGGAAAATCATTAGCGTGAGACAGAGTAAGGTCAAACCAATTAGGATTAAGAATGCAAGTGGAAAATGAGTACAACAAATAGAAAACAGGAATTAAAACTATTTACAAAGATTTATAATTGCATAACAAACTCAGGACATTTACTAGGAAATCGATTTCAGAGCTTGTATCTGAGGTGGGTTGGTTTGAGTATTTCAGCAACTGCTGATCTCCTGGGATTTTCATACACAACAATCAGGCCTGCATAAATAAACTTGTCGATTAGAGAGGTCAGAGGAGAATGGACAGGCTGGAAGGCTACAGTCAAAAGTTCTGAGGTGGATGAGCCACAACAGCAGAAGGCAGCATCAGGTTCCTCTCCTGTAAGCCATTAACAAGGAACTGAGGCTGATATGGCACAAACTAACCCAGACTAGACAGCTGAGATAGGAAACCTGTCACTTGGTGTCCTTCAAAATCGGCACAATTTAACAGTTTTTTTTTTTGTTTTTTTTTGCCATATTTCTACAAGAGTGTTCATTTCTGAAATTTTCTCATAAGACACAGAACATCACTTTATGCTGTTGTAGTTCACTGGTTGGTACAAGTTGATGTGTTACATGAATCAACCCACTATTCTACATTATGATAGAGGGCACAGGGTCACTACAAGTATAATCACTAGATATTTGTCAGACATTGAGGCTACAGTTACGCTTTATTTCATTACATAATTGTTTGAATCTAACCACCTCAATGCTCAGAGAAATTTATCATTTAGCCAACTGGCAGCTTGAATCACAAAATGGATAACTATTTAGGGTGTAATGCAATGCCATTATCTATATCCGTATCTCTTAAATTCTATTCTGTTTTCATATTCTGCTTACAGGGTTGCCAAGTTCATATTCTGATTACAGGGTTGCTAGCAAGTTTCAGATATACACTGCAGATCCGAAATGTACACCATTCCAAAACTAAAGGGAAAAAGAAAAAGAATACATCCACTTTTCCTACGTCAAAATAGTGCAGTTTTTAGTGTTGAGAAATTTAGTTTGAAATGACAACACTCTCCATGAGCTGTTCTTTAAAACTCCACATTAAAGTGAAAGCTTTCTTTGTTTCATCGTGTTGGATCTCAATGCACTAGTCTGAAACTTTCTGACAAAGCAACACACAAAAAACAAAAACAAATACTTCACCCATCTGTGTTCATATTCATTTATGGCACATTTTCCAAATACTATATCTGCCGTATTCAGTCACATCCCTAGTTATTATTAGCTATTATAGAATGTGCTTAAGCCAATTTGCTTGCAATCACCTTTATTTAGTTTGCTAATCATCAAATATTAACTTTAAACATTTAATAAAAGGCTAGTATACTGCCAGTATAATGTAGCATAAATATTTATAGTAAATATCATAATAATGACTATACATTGGTTTAATTGAACAGTAATTCCACATCTTCTTTCTTTGACAGTTTATAAAATAGCACTTGATCCAGCACATTCTATTATTTTTCATTTAATACATATTTGGAGCTTATCCTGGGTACAATGAGAACTGAACAAAAGCATAACAAATTAAAACAAAGCATACATTACAACACTTGCTTACATATGTAAATGTAAGTGTACCAAAGCTCTGGGGTGCACATGTCTCAAGCATCTAAGCTTATCTTGAACCCATAATTCAATAAAACTTTTATTTTCTCAGGTAACTCAGCTACGAAAGTGATTCTAAAGACATATACATAATGCACTTTTGTCTTGTGTTAAGCAGAGTGTCTGAATGCAGGCGGAATATTTCTGATGTTTACAGATTATGGCATAAACTTCTTGTGGACTGAGGATTCAAGGGGCTTTTTTAAGGCTTTGTCTGTTGTTATTGGCTCTGGGACGTACTGTACGTCCATCCTTTTCCAAAGGCAAGCCGAGAATACAAAATTTGAAAACAAACACCTGATTAGCTTTTCAGATCGCTGCTCTTATATGTAAATTAGATTCATTTATATGCTTTTGAACAGTATATCAACAGTCAATGGCACTCAGCTTTTATGGACTTGAAAATAAAGTGCTGAGGCTGAGAGAACTAGAAAAAGGAGCTGAGGGGAAAATGTAGAGAATCTTGTAAACATTGAATAAAAAAGGCAACAGGAAAGAATCTTTTGAGAGGGTAGAGTGGGAATGATGCAAGGGTGCAGGAGATAAACTCTTCAACACTCATCAAGCTTTTCATTTCCTGTTTTTTCTGTCCTATCTTTTCCGTCACTCAGCAAGAGCAGCTGTTTTTTATTATGGTGATAAGTTCTGTTACTCTCTTGCCACCAGCTGAGCTCAGTGGGGATGTTAAAGAGAGGGCAATTAAGCCCAGCTTCACCAGTTCTGCACCCCATGTGTGTGTAGATGGCATTGGACCATGATGTAATGAGCACAGTGCTGGATCATCACCCAGAATTAGCACAGCACAACACTAAATAATTGATCCATGGTTTACATTTACCCCCAGCCCAAGGTTCATTATATACCCTCACTGGTCATTTTAATAGGAACAACAGTAGCCCTATGCAATTCTCCAATCAGACAATCATAAGAAATTCTGAGTATCTGAGCTCTTTGTATTTTTACACTGAGTTTTCTTTAGTTTACACAAGATGAAGGAAAAAACATTCTGAGTGTGGAGGGTCTTCTGGCTGAAACACCTTGGTGATGAGAGACATCAGAGGAGAAAGACCAGACTGGTACTATCCTTCCCAGAAGCTCAAACCAATCTGGACATTTTGATTTGACCTCTAGATGGATGGATAGATAGATAGATAGATAGATAGATAGATAGATAGATAGATAGATAGATAGATAAACAAGCAAAATGATAGATAGATAGATAGATAGATAGATAGATAGATAGATAGATAGATAGATAGATAGATAGATAGATAGATAGATACAGTAGATCTTATGTATATGACGATGGAAACTCTGGACTTTATTCCTCCTTGACCTGTATACATATAGAAAAAGTAACAAGGGTGTCTTTTACATCATTTATATTTTTATGCTATTTTAAGACACATGTAAACAAATCGGTTGCTAGGATTCAGTGAGCCACAGGAACAAACTTAGTTAATGCCTATTGCATTTAGGCTAAAACTGCTAAGACTGCTGTGTGCAACACATGCAATTGCACTTTATGCTTCTAAAAACTTTTATTGATGATGTTTCGTTTTATAATAGTGATTATCTGCTGGTAACGTACAATCATGTACTGTAGGAAAGCATCATGTACAATTAATCTTGTGCTACTGTGTGGGGGAAAAGTGCAAACGAGTGTTCAACCAGGACTGACAGCTTACTTGCCGTGGCCATGGAAACAGCAGAGTGGATGCTACAAAACAGTGTGCTCTCTCTCTCTCTCTCTCTCTCTCTCTCTCTCTCTCTCTCTCTCTCTCTCTCACACACACACACACACACTCACACAGCTTCTTCTACACATACTCTCTCTGTCTTTATCATGTATGCAAGCACATAGTCAAGTAGTCAAATATTTGCCTTTATGTCAGTAGTGCTTTTTGTTTGAATCACAGATAAACCCGCATAACATGGTGTGCGTACACAGGCTATCATTATAATCCATTCTGCATCTCTGTCATATTGAGTAGGTCACGCTTGCTGTCATTTTACACCCTCAGTTGACCTTATGTAGCTGCTATCTCCAACACTGACACACATCATTCCTTATGCAGAAGAACAGTATTTTTCCATTCAGAAATTTTTTTTCTTGAGGGAAAGTTATTTCCCTCAAGCTTTTCTTCATGTTTGAGGTGCACTTCTAATGAAAAAAAGAAACACACAAATACCATTTAAGATTTATTTTACAATAAAAATTTACTGACGCTTCCAAAATTTTAAACTGTGTTACAAATACTAGTTTAATATAAATGCAACTATATTATAAGAATACTATTAATATTACTGAGAATATACTGGATGTGTCTTGACAGGTAGGCTGCAGTAGTACACATTATGTAAATGTAGCAGCTTCTGGTATTGCGCATGTAAGCACAAAAGTGTATTGTGACACTTGTTAAAGGACATCAGGTCTCTCTTAGGCATAACAGGCAAAGGGTAATTAAATTTGGATGCAATGCTGGCTTTCTGATTGGATTTTCTTTTTGATTAAAGCATTTTATATGCAAATAGATTCTTCTTCATTTGAAAAATAAACACATTAATTAATTAATTAAACGTATAATTAATCATTATAACAAGACTTAACTGAACCCTAGGAATAAATCCTAGTTAATGTCTTTTTTGCTTAAACTAAAACTTATGTTAAAACTACTGCGTGCACCTCCTTTCACAATACATTAGTAATATAATAGTAACACTTCAATTTACTAAGATAGACATTTGTTTTTATACATGTTAAATTACAAAATAAACAAACCAAACATAACTTTGAATAATATGGTTAAAACTAATGCTTTTTATGGGACAATATTATGGATCATAAAGCACAAAGGTCATGCATATATATATATATATATATATATATATATATATATATATATATATATATATATATATATATATATGCATGACCTTTGTGCTTTATGATCCATAATCCACTATTGATTTATATATATATATATATATATATATATATATATATATATATATATATATATATATATATATATATATATATATATATATATATATATATATATAAATCAATAGTCAGACCTCAGACTAACCACAGAGTTCTGTGTTGTGACAAAAACACAACTTGGGTCAATTTCAACATTGACTTCAGCAAGGAGCATATTAAGTCTGCTTCTGCTGCCTGACAGTTTGAAGTCACAATAATATGTCATGCTAAATGTATTTAATATGTTTTAGGCTGTAAATACAATATAATATATATATATATATATACATATATATATATATATGTATATATATATATATATATATATATATATATATATATATATATATATATATATATATATATATATATATATATATATATATATATATATATATATATAGTCACAGACAATATTAAATCAATAATTATAACACTATCCATTCATAGTATCTTTTATATTGATCTATTAATAGTATATTTTTAAGTGAATTTTAAGTGAAGACAATAAAATAACTTCTCATACCTCACAGACTTTACAGTTTTATGACCTCAATTCAGTATCTTGAATTAAATTCTGTAGACCCTTCTGTATTGTCATCATTCATTTATTAAATAAAAATGACATGCAGTATAATCTACCAGTGGGAGCTCAATAGCTCGGATGATGGACAGCTGTTCATAAGTTCATGGGTTCAAATCCCAGCACTATCGATCTGCTCCTGCTGTGCTCTTAAGCAAAGCCCTTACCGCTCAGCTATACAGATAAGATAAATGTAACTCGATCTGGATAAGTGTGTCTGCCAAATGCTGTAACCATAGACCCAACTGAAAACTCCCACTAAATTAAATCAAAACCTTTTAAAATTGCCTAAATTCTCTTTGGTACATGGTTTTATAAGAGAATTGGGTGGTTGGGTTATTCAAGCATTTTAAACAACTTAGCACTATTATAGACTTCATCTGTTTCGCATGTTTCAGATTTTTCAGGAAATTACAGTCAGGTTCATCTGTATTTTAATCCAAATAATGGATCAGCATTTAATATCCTCTCTTATTAAACAGCATACAAAGCATTCAGACATTTTATTTACTCACTCACTCACTCACTCACTCACTCACTCACTCATCTTCTACCGCTTATCCGAACTACCTCGGGTCACGGGGAGCCTGTGCTATCTCAGGCGTCATCGGGCATCAAGGCAGGATACACCCTGGACGGAGTGCCAACCCATCGCAGGGCACACACACAGTCTCATTCACTCACGCAATCACACACTACGGACAATTTTCCAGAGATGCCAATCAACCTACCATGCATGTCTTTGGACCGGGGGAGGAAACCGGAGTACCCAGAGGAAACCCCAGAGGCACGGGGAGAACATGCAAACTCCACACACACAAGGCGGAGGCGGGAATCGAACCCCCAACCCTGGAGGTGTGAGGCAAACGTGCTAACCACTAAGCCACCATGCCCCCCCACATTTTATTTATGTGACAATAAATTATTGAACATCGAAATTCGGTAATTTCTTTTGACATATGAATGTACATGACAGAACAGAAACATTTAAGATCATTTCGGATGTCTATAACTTTTGCACAGTAGAGTATGTTAAATACATTGGAAAATATTGCAATATATTTCCATTTTGTGTATGTTTTAACACTATTTATGTGTAATAAAAAAAAAAAATTAATCCAGGCAGAGGAACCGTAGGATGCTCCCACGGAGACTGAACACTGAAAAGGTTTATAATCTCCTGAAGTATCCGAGGGAGGCTGATTGAATCAGGATAACCCAGCCTTGACCCCTAATCACACTGTGAGCAGGCTGTAATTTGTGGTTATGAAGGCTGAGACCTGGCAAAGCTTGCAAAAACATCTGAGCTGCTATTAACTGATGCCTGTAAGAGTGGCTATTTGCTCTGCACAGGACAAGAACAGCTAGTTCAGTGAGTGAATGCACTGCACTCAGTCAAGTTTCTGGCTATACAATACAGTTAAGCACATTAGATTCAAAAGCTTTTTTTTTTATGTTGGGGACAAACACTTGGGGATAAAGATCACGGTTTTGATTATGATGCAGTCATAGATGTGTCAAAGAGCTTCATAAAAGCAAGAAAAAAAACAACAACATAACCTTAGGAGAATTACCAAAATAAACAGAAATGTAACAGATAAAAACAGTATAGCTACCAATGTCACAGGTTTATGTGGAATTTGTAATTATATATCTGTTGAATTACTTTAGATTGCTCGAATTTTAGATGCCAAAGTGCTGGAATTAAGACGCTGTAGATTTGTCCCTAGAGTTTCCACAGGAAGGTACTGTAAGACTCTGTAGGTGGGTTTTAATAATGTTGTCATAAGTGATTAACTAATAGATATTAATTTAAAAAGCCATGGTTAACTATAATTCTACATGAGAAACATAACACTCAATAGTTTCTGTTAAGCTCCCAGTGAACTATTTTAATCATACGTTACTTTGAAATTAACTATTACTTCCGAGAAGATAACAGTAGTTTCTTAGGCTCTACATGCTCTTCAGGACTCATATTGATGATGTATGTCTGCATAGAACTTTCTGCACTTGTGAATAACTTCCTGTTGTGCATAGATACCTAAAATATTCCCCAAGATTTACCCTTGTTACGTTAGATAATCTCACCCTGCATACTGTAGACTTTATCTTCTTTCTTATAGAATGTTTATTTTACTCTTACATGTTCGTTAATACATTCATTAACAAACATGTACTCATGGTGGTTGTTATTCATGTGCGAATTAAGGTTTGCTCTTCATTTGTTCATATAACTACATGCCTTAACATATGCCTTAGTTCATGTTTAATCAGTATTAATCCATGATAATTCATGTAATTGTATTGAAAATTGCAACTACTACTGATTTAGCTGTAAGTCTAGCCACCTTTGGTCTAGTGCAGGATTAGACACATGATTTAAAACAAAATTAATTAAAAAAAAAATCATTAACATAATAACTCATCATTGATTGACTCTTCTAAATTGAAGCCTAAGTCTATGTTCTATTCTGTAAGCTCTGGGGTTGGTAAAATATTGCTCTCCCTCTCTAGTCAACACCCTGAATGATGTGTAGTGATGCATGTCTCAACACCCTGAATGATGTGTAGTAATGCATGTCTCAACACCCTGAATGATGTGTAGCGATGCATGTGATCACCAGACAATTCATGTCTGTTAGTCATCAACCTAAAATATTCATGCGCATTCTTCTCCACGCTTTCTGTCTCCTTCCACATCTGCAGCATAAGAATCTTGCAATCTATCTCACTGCAGGGGCCGCCATCATCAGCAGAGACGGCAGTAATCATATGTCAGGCTTCGTTCTTTATTCTCCAGCACTAAAATAGATTCTGTAATCTGTCAGCCTATGCATCGACCACAGCAGAGACCACTAAACAAATCTAACTTGACTGAAAGCAATTAACATCAAGTGCATGTTGGGTGTGGCCTTTGATTTGTTTCTAACAGGTAACAGCTCTGGGTTTAAGTAGATACAATACAGGGTACAAACCAGTTCTGTATAAAGTGAAGTAACAGTTGGAGTGAGCTTGGAACTGACAAAAGTTGCATCGAAGTGTTGAAAAAAAAGTGATTCAAGTGCTGTTATAGCTTTAGCTTTAGCAGTAAATGCAATACAGAGGGTAGTGAGTGGACATGCAAGGAAGTGATAGTCCATTTTAAACCTGAACTTAAATCCTTGGTGGTTCAGATGAGCTTTCTGGTAGTCATCATGGGAGAGGCTTCAAGGCCATTTTGGGGTTACATCTCATGGGATGATTCACAAATTAATTCAGGTGTCTCCCAGATGAATCTCTCTCTCTCTCGCTCTCTCTCTCGCTCTCTCTCTCTCTCTCTCTCTCTCTCTCTCTCTCTCTTTCAATATTTGTTGAGCAAAAATGTCAAGAGCCAAGAATGAAAGCACAATAATTCACATTTTAATTCACCAAAACAGGTTTTGTGAGTTACTTGGAAGTAAACAATTTGGCTCGGAATCATTTTCAATCATTTGTAAATAAAAGCAAGCAAGCTTTGGATAATTTCTGGCACAGGTTTTCCTTTTGTATCTTAAAGGGCATATGTTCAGTTATTTACCGTGAGTGCATGATTGGTGGTCTTGTGGGTGATGTTGAAGGGAACAAACTGCTGGGTAGAAAGGCCTAATGAATGCCGCCACCATGGGAAGAAGCCTTTTCCAAGGGGGTAGGACGGAAGGATTAAATTAATGCCAGCATGGCCTGCCCTTCTGTTCAAAGCCGCAGGGTGACCTGTGTGCCTCTGCCTGCCTGAGCCTGAATTATTGATTAAGAGCCAAGTTGAACACAGTCCAGTGGAGAACAGCATTTGAATAGATAAAGAGCTTGGAGGCTAGTGATAGACTAGCACAAGTGCAAAATAGAATGCTTATATTGCGTTAGAGTAGCTAATATGTACACCAGCTACACTGTATTATTACTTGTGTTAAAATGAAAAATGTATGTAATGAACCGAAACCCGGATTTACAGTATGTTAATTTGTGTAATTTGCAGACTGATCGATTTTACAGGTAGTTAGGGGATGTTGTGTTGGTAATTAAAAAAGCAGAAATGACCACATGGAACACAATATTTAAATGAAGTTTTAATGACCACTGTTTTCAGTGGTCATATGATGCATATCTATGATCTTAACTTCTTAACTCCTATTGGCATTAGGACATATAGGACATCTAATAAGGCATGGCACAAATTCTTAAGGCTTTGGTTTGTTCTGTTGGGGTTAAGTCAAAGCATCAAGTCAAAGCGCTGCTAATGTTGGGCCCTTGAGCAGGGCCCTTCTCTGCTCCTGGGATGTTGGATCATGGACTCTACACATTCTAACAAGCAGGGATATACAAAAGAAAATTGTTTTGTGACAAATAAAGGTTTCTTTCTAATAGACTTCATAAAAGTTGGCTTTTTCTTGAGTGGAAACATCAGGGTTTTCCAGTAGCATCTAGGCGACCACATAAACAAGCTCTTGCCTTGAAGCCTAGATGTGGACTGAATATTTTTTTTATTCATTCTTTTCATTTACAATGATTTATGATGTAGCATAAAATGAAAATGAAAAAGGTCTAATGATGATGGAAAAATGAATAGATGGCAAGTATGTAAATATAAATCTATTGACTATATGCTGCTGCAGTCTTAATACATTGATCATGGAACATTTGCTCACTTCCACCGTCATTATCTGGCTAATAAAACAAATAAAACAAAAATAATTTATTAATTCAACATCAAAATAACAAATTAGGAGCTTGATTAAAAAGCCTACATACTGCACAAATAATGATTTCATGACCTTGATTTTAATGACTAGCAGATTCATTAGTTTGTGCACACAATTAACTGTCAGCGCATGGAATATAAAAAATATAATGTCAAATAAATGGATGTCTTAAATCAAGCTCTATTTAATAAGCTGCTGAAAAATGATGGTTGAAGCTAAGATGGTGAATTAAACCCTGTTTGTTGATATTTTAAATACAAGTAGGACAATTCATGCAGTAATACTCTATCAATATACTAGACTTCTATTAGATTTTCTTCTCCCAATCTTCTCACTCATATAGTATGTCAGCATAACTCAAGTCTGAATATGACTAGCTTTTTCCAGAGAAAATATTATGTATTTTTAAGCCTCTGTCATTGAGTGAGGGAGTAATTATGTTTTCATGCTGTCTGTCTGTCAGTCCATCTGCCTGAGATTTTCTTTAATGAGATATTTTAAAAATGAGTGGAAGAATTAGTGTAAGATTTAGAGGGCAGATCATCGGAACCAGGATATAAACTGATTCGATTTTGAAATCAATCCAAAGAAATCAATCCATCGATCTTTCCATCCATAAGTGTGACTATGGGGTTGTCTGACATTCTTATTAGTGTTATATCTTAGGATCAAGTGGTTGAATGTTTGTAGGATTTATGTGGAATTATCGAGGTGACCATGAGATGAACTGATTCCAAACAGGTTTAAGTAAGTAAGTAAGTAAAGTTTATTTATATAGCACCTTTCACAGATAAAATCACAAAGTGCTTTACAAAATATAACAATAAAACTTAAATGGACAATAAAACATTCTTGCAAAGTAAAAAAGAGAAATTATTAAAGACAGCAAAACTTCAACTCTAAAATAATAAAACACACTACAACAGGGATGAAACCATAAAAGCCCAGTCAGCTAAAAGCTTGTCTAAATAAGAGTGTCTTCAGTTGCTTTTTAAAAGACTCAGCAGAATCAGCCACACGCAGAGACAGGGGCAACGCGTTCCACAGTCTGGGGGCCACAGACTGAAAAGAAAGATCCCCCCGAGTTTTAAAATGGGTTTTAGGGACCACAAGCAGATTTTGACCTGATGACCTCAATGCTCTCGAAGAGCCATAAGGGGTCAACAGGTCAGAAATGTACTCAGGAGCATTCCCATGAAGGGCTCTATAAGTGAGGACCAAAATTTTAAAATCAATTCTATATTTGATTGGTAACCAGTGAAGAGAGTATAAAGGTATTAAGGTCAAAGCACTGTCAATATTTTTATTTTTCTTCATCACCTTCTCTCATGTTTAATGTATATTTTAAGGATTTTTTTAGGAACACAATTAGTAACAAGAATGTCTAGACGTGTTGTTGGAAGAGCCTCAAAAATGCTGCTTCTGTTGCATTCTTGTTTTATCTAACTCTGAAAAGAGAGATTATGGAGGTGACAAATCCATTGCTGTTCTATCAGATTAAATCTACTGCAATAATTCAGTAATCCACTGTGTACTTGTTGTGATTACTTGTGAAATCAACACCACCTTTAGAAAATTATGTTTTCAACAGATTCTTTTGTTACAATATAATATCAAATATAATATTCAAGATTCAAGAGTTTATTGTCATATGTACAGGAAACAGTGTTACACTATATAATGAAATTCTTACTCTGGGAATCCTCTAGCAGTCTAAGGACATAAGAAAGACACAAGGTGTAAATGACAAATTTGTAATTACAAAATAAGTACTTTAAGGTATTATACTTTTAAAATGACAACAATTATACACAATTTTGCATATACTGCCTTTAGTCTCTTTATTTGTTAATATTATTATTATTTCTTGTTTTGTATTATATATGGAATTTAGAACCAAAGAGTTTAAAAGTACCACTAGCCACATCTTTATCATGGCAAATGGTGCTTAATATGTACAGATAGACCATTGTGGATTTTTTGTTGTTGTTGTTTTGTTTTTTAAGTACAGTCATTTCTTACCTAATGCTCAAAATGCATAGCAGCCACTTGACTGAGATACTTTTCTGCTGTATTCAGTGGTGCTCATGTGGTTTCAATGTAAGATGGTAGATGATGAACTGAACCTAAATCTCAACAAATTAAAACAAACTGTGTTTGTAAATGTATCTATCTAGCAGTAAAGAAAAATATCAGGCCTATATGTAAGCTGTCTACTTCCTGGGTTCTGGTTTCTTGCTTTCTTCACTGCTTCTTTTTTCATATCTGTTCTGTCACTCAGATAAAAATGGGGATAAAATATGTTTTATAGGCTGGGATCACTGAATATGACAGAAAATAGGTTCAGCATGAGGTGACTGCAGAAGGTAGTAGGTTGATGGAGGTGTACTGTACTTGTTTATCAGCCTGGCATTGTAAATATAATAAAATATGTGCATTGTAAGATGAGGATTTATTTTATGCATTACAAAGGAAATAAAACCCTAGTGAGAAATGACCATGAATCAACTATAATGTGTGCATACTAGTAACTAAACATTTGTTAGTGATAAACAAATTATTAGCTTGTCAGTATTTAACCATTAACAACTGGAGACAGTGAGGTCACTGGGCAAAAATATAGATCCCTGAACACCCTTCTGAAGTTTGATACTCTGGAACTGAAATATACCTGTGTGGAATTGTACAGTATGGGGTTTGGGGGGTTGGGGATGGGGTTATTAAGGGGGTTGAATGGTGTAATTAGGTGAAAGGAGACAACATGTGCAATAAAACTGTCACATTATCACCTGTTCCTCAAATATCCCAAATTTGTTCGTGAATATACTTAAACAATCAACATGATGAAGACCAAAGCTCAAAGACCAATGGACACCATGGACTGCAGGGCACAACCACACACACTTACAAAGCCATTCAAACACTACAAACTATTTAGAGATGCCAGTCAGCCTACAATGCATGTATTTGGACTAGAGAAGGAAACCAGAGTACGTAGAGAGAACCACCAAAGCCCAGGGAGAAAATGCAAACCCTGAAAGTGCAAGGCAACTGTGTGAGACCATCCACTAAGAAGATAGTTAACATTTGTATATTTTGTGCACATTGAATATAATATTTAATCCCTAGTTCTAGTGCAAAATATGGGATAGTTATATAAGTAATAAGGGCATGAGTACTCATAAAAAGCCTTATGTTACAAAAGAAATATGCATTGCAATTTCACATTGTGTTTACATTGAGTTAAGTGACAAAGCTACAGGTGATCATTAATTTCCTATGTAAGTTTGCGCTGTGTTGTGATTTTTCCAGCAACAGAGATGAGCATCTTTTGGCATGGAGCTTTTTTTATGTATATGCAGCTATGAGAAGAAAAAAAGAATCTTCCTTTCAGATTGCAGAGACAATCATACTTGATATATAGCTAGCAGAGCTTGTATTTCACTACATTCTTGTTCTCTGGAATAGCAGGGGAGTACTGCAGAGTGTACTGCATACAGCCAACAGAGTGCAGTTGGGATTAAACACTGAGAAAATGAACCCCCTGCCAATTCTTTGCCAGAATTATTTTCCAGTCCAAGATTTGAGATATGTTTACAAAAGGAAAGCCTGAATATCATTTCAGCTTACTTAGCTAGTAGATACACTTTTTAATGCAATAAAAACACCACATTTGAATTTGTATGGAATCTCCTTTTATTCCTTTCATGAAAAATTATCTTGATCAAATTCCTTTTTTTGTACTGGCAAGACCTAATCAGTAGTGTATAAACAACATGACATCTGACTAGATGCGCAAGCTTTTCCTGTGACCTAAATGCTGGTAATAGTGCATTTACTCGAATAACAGCTTGGTTTCCACCCACAGATTTGCAGCTGTAAATGTCACTCTGTTTGCAGTGAATGAAGCTATAATCTCTGGCTGGAACAGAGCTTTTAGGCAGGCAGCCACATCACCTAAGTGCCATCTCAATCACATTTATGGTCTCTCTGTTTGTGTTTGTCGTGTCAGGAGGGAGAAGTGATTATTCCCACTGAAACACTGGGTGCACTTCTTTACTTATTTTCTTCTTCCATAATATATGGTTAATTTCAGAAGTGAGTTTAGAGCACTCCTCTGCCTGAGTTACAATGTGAAACTGTCTCAGTTCCTCAGGATTTTTGTATGTATCACACAAACGGTCTAAACAAAAAAACACACACACACACACACACTCACACTGTATATATATTACACACATACATACATACATACACACACTATATATATATATATATATATATATATATATATATATATATATATATATATATATATATATATATATATATATATATAGTGATACATACAAAAATCCTGAGGCACTGAGACAGTTTCACATTGTAACTCAGACAGAGGTGCTCTAAACTCACTTCTGAAATTAAACATGTATGTCAGGACTGAGCCTGGACTTTGGCCACTTGCTTTTGTTGATGTTCTGTGTTCACGTGTCTGCCATGCCCTTGTCTCGTCCTCCCCGCCTCTGCACACCTGTTCCTCATGTGTTAATTGTTGTTAGTATTTAGTTGAGCCGCATTGCCTTGAGCAGCGCGGAATCCCCTGTTGTCTGTTGTTGCCGCCTTGTCTTTAGTCTGTGTTCCTGTTTCGTGTTTTTAGTTATTAAATCCTGTTTATTTTACGCTATCCTACATTTGGGTCTATTCTGCCCCACTTCCTGTCCGCAGGGGGTGTTGCAGGCTCGTGTTTTGCCCCATCGATATTTTTGTTGATTTTTGCTCTGTGGATGAGGATTTTTTTTTTCCTTTTCCCTTTTCTGGTTTCTGAGATGTGGGTCTGGCTGCGGTGTGTTGGGGGTATGCGCTCGGCCCTTCTGCTCAGCTGTGGACGTCGCACGGCCCTTCTGCTCGGTGGTGGACGTTGCTCGGCCCTTCTGCTCGTGGTGGACATCGCTCAGCCCTTCTGCTCGGCTGTGGACGTCGCTCGGCCCTTCTGCTCGGCCGTGGACATCGCTCGGCCCTTCTGTTTGGCTGTGGACATCGCTCGGCCTCTCTGGCTGCACCGCCGTGTGCCTTGCTTCCCCCACGTGCCTCACCATGTGCCTTGCTCCCTCCACCTGCCTCATCCTGTGCCTTGCTCTCCCCACCTGCCTCGCCATGTGCCTTGCTCCCCCCACCTGCCTCATCGTGTGCCTTGCTCCCCCCACCTGCCTCGCCATGTGCCTTGCTCCCCCACCTGACTCACCATGTGCCTCGCTCCCCCCCTCCTGGACCTCGTCGAGACTGTCATTAAGATGAATCGGTGCATCGGGAGCCGCACCTCGAGGGGGGTACTGTCAGGACTCGGACTTTTGCCACGTGCTTTTGTTGATGTTCTGTGTTCACGTGTCTTCCATGCCCTTGTCTCGTCCTCCCCGCCTCTGCACACCTGTTCCTCATGTGTTAATTGTTGTTAGTATTTAGTTGAGCCACGTTGCCTTGAGCAGTGCGGAATCCCCTGTTGTCTGTTGTTGTCGTCTTGTCTTCAGTCTGTGTTCCTGTTTCGTGTTTTTAGTTATTAAATCCTGTTTATTTTACACTATCCTGCATTTCGGTCTATTTTATCTCCGCACCGCTGACAATGTATTATGGAAGAAGAAAAAATATATATATAAATAATTTAATTTTGTTCTCTAGGCTCTGGCAAGGCTAGCTTTAGAAGAAGCCAGATCTTGTTAATCCTAATGCTTTCTGTTTGGGCTTTATTTTTCCTGTCTATGCTTTATCCAGATTCCTAGCACTAGTCTGCACGCAGCCAGAAAGTTGTTTGGATTTGAATTTTTAAGCAAGTCTGACGTGAATTTAAATCGCAATCTGTCCCTATATGGGTTTTAGAGTACATAAAATGTGAAGTTCTTGGACAAAAATGACTCTCACTGTGAAATGAATTATCCACATTCAGCTTCCCATGACCTGCAGCAACAAAAATGAGAATTTTCCCCTTTAACATTCAGTGAACTGATACAATACATGAAGTGAACCTAATGGCACAGACAGATGTGTAACAGTGCAGTTCAATGTAGCAAAAGCCCTTCTTTCTCAGCTAATCTATCCTCCACCCTCTGTTCCCATCCCTGCTCCAGCCCTCAGGAAACACACTTCTCTGCATTCTCTTACAAAATGAGGGTGGGCGATAAAGCACTTACACAAATGAGGCTTCATCTGAACTATGCACTGTGTTAAATGATTGCATTCAATCACATTTCATTTACATGTGTCTCTTTCTGTACATCACAATTAAATCCTCTAGTAAATCTTTATAGCCAGTCACAATAAGTTATTTATTTATTTATTTATTTATTTATTTACTTATTTATTTAAAATGACCAATTCTGAAGCAATGCCTCTGCTAGTATGGACACATTTGATGTTAACAACATTTATTTTTGTGCTTTGTCTATGGTTTGAGGTCATGGGCACTGGGAAAGAGGAATAAATTAAAACCTATTTACAAAACTAAACAGACACAGAATTAGTGAATACATGAGTTAGTACATTCTTGTATGAAGAAAGGAACGGTTATATCGTGCACACCATCAACAGCTGACATGCCAAATAAAAATATTTAATAGTTAAAGAATATTATTGTAATATTGTAAATATATTTGATTACCTGATTGATTTACACAGATCAGCCATGACACTAAACCTTCACTTTACATTGGAACCTGTCAAGTAGTAGAATAGTTAGTTAGTTAGTTAACACAGTACAGCGTATGCTTGGACCATGAAGCAATGCAGAAGGTGGGCTGGTCTGATTAATCACATTATATTTTACATCATGTGGACAACCAGGTGAAAGTGTGTCATCATTCTCTGTAGCACCAGGGTGCACTATGGGAAGAAAGCAAGCTTTTCAGGGGTGATGCTCTGAGCAGTGCTCTGCTGGTAAATCTTGGGCCCTGGCATTAATGAAAATGCTACACTGACATGTATTGCTTACCAAAAACATTGTTGCAGGCCAAGTTCCTCCTTGGTAGAGGGGCAACCTTGGTATAACCTTCAGTTATTTCAACTTAAATGTTCCTACAAGATTGCTTGTTTTAGTTCTAGGAGAATTAATTAAACCAATTCAAATAAGGATTAACGTTTCCCTAAATTGTAATCTTTGTACTAATTATGTTAAAAAAACAAACCATTTCTATTATTATAGAAAATGTTCTTCAACAGGAACATCTGCACAGATGTATAAAGTTTTACCAAAACAGCTCTTTCACCCGAAAAAAAAAACAAAAAAAAAAAACAAATGCTCTTATATGAAATGTCACATAAATAAGGAACAATGAGAACAAATTGTTTGTGTTAATAGACACAAAAACAGTAATGTATGATTCTAACAGGATCTACAGAGACACATATTAGAGGAGATTGCCTTACATATCTTTTAATGCATTATTACATTTATTAGATATAATTGATTGAATTCATAAAAAAACAAAACAAAAAAAAAAAAAAAAACATTTTAAAAATAGCAATTTAAAACTTTATTTTTCTTTTTGAGTAAACTATCTTGTGCACACTGTTTCATATGTTTAACCAAGCAATTTCCTCTGTTAGGCATGTCCTCCCTGCCACACAGTCAGAGTTGTGACTTACAGAATTTTAAAGTAATGGCATTGCTTACAGCTCAATTTGAGAATCATTTTTGCTGCGGCAGAAGGGTAGGTATTTAGCATTTAGCGCTGAGGCAGGCTCAGCAGGTCTCAGTGGGGTGATGGAGGAGCATGCTTCTTGGGGGGACTGCCTGTTGATTGATTCTGCTGAGGTTTCTGTTTACTTTCCGATCACAAGCATGGGGTGTATAAATCATTCTAATTCACACCTCGGTTGCAGTGCAGCCCACACTTGTTCTTCTGCAGTCAGTCTAGTTGTGGGCCTGTTGGGGCCTCAGCCAGCTGGATTATAAACGGTCTTAGAGGATGTTTGGTTTCAAAAACATATCCCTATTCTATTACATAAGCAATCCTCATTCTGTAGAAAGTATTTAAAAGTACTCAATGGCCTAAAAGGTCAACTTTTCAATAGAACTAGCTTTTTCATCTCCAGTAATTATCTCACAACAATAAATTATTATCTGCAACTCAACAGCTTTAAAGGTTGCAGTTCAATTTAGATGTCAGATGAGAATTCCTTACACATTTGTTTTGTTTCTAATATTTGATGATCACTAACAGGCAAAAATGGTAAAAAAAAAAAAAAATCACTTCATGGATCCCAAAGCTGGTTAAAGGTTGCTGTGAGCTAACACAAAGATGAGCTATAATTATTTCAAATACACAGTAAAATTTCCGCACTGTAAAAAACCTGGACCTGGATTTTGACCTTTTAGATTTTTGGTCTATGGCCTAGCCTTTTGTTGTCTTGCTTGTACTTTGATCGACCACAGCTTGGCCTGTTCTCCATCTGAAGATTTGGATCTTTTTGTCTGAACTCTAATAAAAGCTTAGTGGCTTTTAAAGAAAATAATATAAGATGGCTGTTGATGTCAGTTCATACCCAACAGCTTCAGTATCAATAAGTGTGACAGAAAAGGAAAAGTGATGATATGCCCTCTCTAAAAAAAAGCATGAGCAGACCAGCGTGATACTGTAAATGTGTTTTACAGTTCATTCCATCAGCCCGTGTGTTATTCTTCGAAAGTATTTACAGCACTGGCCAGTTCCATTGTATCAAAAAACTTTACATACAGATCCTGTAACATTGCTGTATAACATAAAATGCCATTAATTGTCTTTGCTATACAATTATTTACCTGAAGCAGAAATACATCCGTGTCTGTACTATATTTTTCATGTTTCTTACAGCTTGTTAAGGATAAGTGCAACAGGTCTTACTTAAAGGTAAACTGTATTAACAATATTTACAGTAGTATATTATCACTGCTGTAATTGTGATGAAAAAAATGTGGAGCTCCTGTACTTTTTATTAGCTGATGGACAGATAAAATAATCTGTGTGAAAACAATGTCTTTTTGATTGAGTATTTTCCACCAATCCTCAGAGGAATTATAATAATCTCATTAAGAAGAGGAATATATATGATTTAGAGCAGATCTTTCATTTCTCTGGGTGTTCACTGTGCAGGTTAAACAAGATGAAGAGCCAAGATTACTATTTCATACTGTTATTTCTATGCTTACTTTAGTCAGAGGACAGAGGACAAACTCGGGCTGCGCAAATAATAGATGGAACTTTTTAATAAATCAGGGAGAATCAGCAAGACATCTGTTTTTAAGAGATTTTTTAAGAGATCGACACTCATTTGATTTGCTTTCCTCAAGGATGTTAGCTCATCTTTGTGTTAGAAGAATAAAATGCATTAAATGACATTTGGTTTAGTTCCTACAACACAATTTTTTAAAGGTGACAGAGATCTGGTAGGGTTAAAGGCGGGCTCTCCGATGTTTGAAAGCTAGTGTTGACATTTGAAATCACCAAAACAAACACGCCCCTAACCCAAATGCGTCCCACCTCTGTAAAAGCAAAACCAACGTTACTCATCTATCGAGAAGGAAAAAAGCGGCCTCGGCGACTTAAGTAAAGTTGGCCGCATATTCACAGATTCGAGTTTCCCGAGTCAATAACTCCTGAGCTAAACGCTGTTACTAGCAAAACGCAGTTGTAGCTGCCTCTCTACACTACTACGATAGAAAAGGGGTGTTATTTGTGTAGTAACAGCGTTTAGCTCAGGAGGTATTAACTCGGGAAACTCCAATCTGTGAATATGCGGCCAACTACCCGTTCCTTCAGTTCTCTCCAACGCTGGAAAGCTGATCCTATATTAACACAGGTCCTACTTCTTGCCTTATCATAAGCCTTTCGGCGCTTTCTTTCTTTGTTTTTATCTGCCATGTTCTTTCTGCTAATGTCACACATGCACACTGAACACTCTCTCCACACATATTGACAAGACACGATCCTTTCTGCTCATTGGCTACACGTTTGTTTTGATTTTTGCTTTGTTTGTCGTCCCGACTCAGTTTTCTGAAGCATTTCTCAAACAACAGCAAACAAACAACCCTACCTTTAAGTTTCGAGTTATGTTTATATTACTCTGATATTTTGTGTTGGGCTACAAATATTTCAAACATGTTTCTGATTTTCTGCTTCATCTGCTTGTTTCTGTAGCGGTTATAGAGTGGCAGATGAGAAGTTGTGCACATGCTGCAGTGTGTATCTGTTATTCAGGAGAGTCCCTGAGGGTGCATGGGGGCTGGCCAGGTGCCGTATAGAAGTGAATTATGATGTATAAGGCTGCCGTGTTTCTGTAGCCCCCATCGGCACTGCACAGAGTCGAAGTGTGACTCAGCCTGACACTGCAGAACTTGCACTCTATTCACAATCTGCCTACGGCTGCTAAATCCAAGCAGATAACGCCAGGATTTTAATGTGCCATTGATAAGGCAGTTCACAGTGATGGAGAGCAGCTCTGCAGTTGGAATCTAACCTGTTAGATGTTACCAAACCAATCATCTAGTTTGTACAGTATACATTTTCTACTCTATGACAGCTTAACAATACCAGTTGCTTATCCACAAAATGAACTGAAATTGAATGGACAATTTAAGGCTAGAGAGCAAATTAATGAAGAATGTATCCACTTGTATTCCTTACAACACAGTTATTCATAAAAACTTTCTTTCTCTAGATGTGTGGGCCAATGCCTATCTCTTACATTAAGATTGTTGTCATGTCAATGCTGGGTTCAGTGTCCAGTTGCATTTGAGTACTACACCCAGCACCAACATAGATATTCATATCCAAGTTCACCATCTATCTGATCACACACAGATTTTACCACACAGTTTGTCATTGATTAATGTTGTTATAATTTCACAAATTCATAAATTTGTTTTGCCTTTAGTCTTCTCTGTCTGCTCATCACCTGATCCGTGCCGGTGTTTTGACTTTGATGGTGCCTGACATTTTGGATTTCTCTTCCTTTGCTCTTATTAAAAATGTCAAAGTGCATTTGCAGTCATCTCTACTTACCGTTTGTGAAAGTTGTATGAGCATTTCTGATCAGCCAAATCTGTAAGAATTTAAAAAAAAGAGCCCAAAATGAAGCTTGCCTTGCCCAAAATATTTGCAACCTTGCCTGAAATATTTAATTTCCACAGATCTAATGGCAGTGGTCTACAATAGCTGGTCTGTGTAGGAGGAAATTGGACAATGTGAAGCAAAGCAAACAAGCTGACAGAAGAGATGATTTTGATTTTATATTTTGAGAAAAGATGGATTTTTTACAGATTTTTTATCTTTTATGAAGGTAAGAATCATAATTGAGATACTTATGACTTTATGCCCAGGTTAATCTCAAACATGGCTTGTACTTCAAAAGCCAATGATTTCAAAGCCAGCTGGTGTGAGTAAGCATATTATAGAAGCATGCTCATGCTATTTATTTTAAATTATATATATTTATATATTTCGGTACAGTTTATATATTTGTACATTTGGATCAACTTATTTGATGCTGTCTAATGTAGTCTGTATACTAACCTGTTGATTGTGCTTCATGTGTTTTAGAAACATAGCTTTTGTCATATTATTTCACTTTAGATAATCTGGAGACATAATTTCTGGCTTTCCACTGCACCAGAGCCTGGTGCATGTAAAGAATTAAAGGGTCCTTAGTGTGGGAGTGTATTGATGCTCTGTTCTTTGATGGCTTGCCCTTTGAGATTAGATTTTACTACACAGGACTCACTGCTATCTGTTGCAGGCCAGTTTGTATAGGATCTTTTTTGTTTTTCTCGGCTCCAAATTGGTCATAATAATAATAATAATAATAATAATAATAATAATAATAATAATAATAATAATAATAATAATAATATAAACACTAGAAGAATAGATACCATTAGGCTACAGCATGAGAAAGGATTCCAAGGAGTAATAAATCCAATTGAGATTTTTGTGTATGATGCAGATGTCCTGCAAGAGTTCTGTCTAATTTAAAACTAAGAACAGACAATGACCCAAACAAATCAAAGATCATCATAAGCTAAGAACTAGATTGAGAGATTTAGGCCATGAAATTGGCAGTGCTATGGAACTTTTACGCTTGCACCATTGTGAGCATTTTGACAAGTAGGATCACAGCCTGGTTGGGGAACAGCACCAATCAGGAAATATGAGCTCTCCAGAGGGTGGTGCAATCAGCCAAGCACACGATCCACACTGAGCTCCATAACTTGTAGTCTATAGTCTACCTACAGCCAAGTGGTGCTGGACCAAGATAAGGAAGATAGCAAACTATAGAACCTCAGCTATCCAAATCCAAACAATGGTCTCTTTTTCTGTTGTGGTGAAGGAAGTACAACTGCTCCCTGAGGGCAAACACAGAGAAAATGAGGAGGAGCTTCTTCCAACAGACCATCCGGGCTCTTAACCTGGACTTTTCTGGTCTATTTTCTATGTATAGAATATATTTTTTTCCTTTCTAACTTGTACAGTTCAATAAATGTGTAATTCTTTAATAAAGTCTATTTTTTTTATTTTATTTTATTTTGACACAAATAGTTGTGTGTCTGTGCTGTGTGTGGTTGTGTATGTGACTAATAAAATGTGTTTTTCAGTATTATTTATATGTGATATGATATCTGAGAGGATGATCTGCAGATCTCAGGTGAGTTTGGTAGTACTGCAGTAAGCCATCTATCAAACAAGATGCAACACTGTCAGAGAAAGCGAGAGAGAGAGAGAGAGAGAGAGAGAGAGAGAGAGAGAGAGAGAGAGAGAGAGTATTGTTTGCAGATGATGCAGGTATACACAGTTTTTTAAAATAAAATTATTTACATTTACACTCATTTATCTTCATTAATTCATATTTGTCACAGTGGATCCGGAGCATATTTTAAGAAGCAGAGACCCTGTCAGGCTAAAAAAAAAAAAATTACTATTTGTTTCGTAAAAACAAAAGACAAAGTAGGAAAAAGTGCACCATTAGGAATCTTAAACAAATCCCATTGAATTCCTATGTAGACCTAAATAGGAACCCAAATGGATCCCATTAAAAATAATGCAGAAGTTTCTTGTCCAGAAAGACAATTTCTACAGGAACCTTATAGGATTAAACATGTGACCCTGGAGCTGTGAGCTGTCAGTGCTAATCACCACACCATCTTGCTGCCTATGTGATTTAGAATATTTACTCACGTTTTTATACAAATAACTCTAGCATTAAAAAACTGTTCATAATTTATTCTCAACAAAGTAATGAATGTCTGTCAAGTAATATTTTGCTTAATAATAAATAAAAAATCTGAATATTCTACAACTTTATCTACTTTACACAGATACTGTAAATAAATTCACAGTCACCAACATGAACTAGTGTTAAAATGAACTGTCAGAGGTGAAGAATGGTGAGCTCTAATATTCACACCCACTAACCTGAGTTAACATGCTTTGATTTAATTTAATTTATACAAAGAATTTTTTTATTCACTGATAAAATGATTTAAATAACAATCATTAATATGTTCATGTTAAGACAACTTTTCTATTAATATTCTTGCATTGTTAATATTACCTATGGTTTATTAGTGCTAAAGCTCATGGTTTGTTAATGGTTATATTTTTGTTTGATTTTAATGATAGCTGTGTTACAACATTTGCTTGTCACCTTTATATATTTAGTATACAATATATTATGCAGCTGAGGGAACTGGGCCTTTATTTTATTGCACTTTTGTAGGAGCAACATAGAAGTGAGTGAATAAAAACATGATTTCTTTATCTTGTTTTATTTTATATTTGATTTATTTGTATAGATATCTGTTCTGTTCTGCTTTGTTGTTGTGCAGAGTGAAACTATAAAAGCAGTGCAGGAAGGCACTGTGTGGGAGTGTACAGTATGTAGGCATTTCTTTATCGTATTATCGATGGGGGCAGTAAGTAGCAAAGAGACCAAGGAGTGAGATTTGGCTCAGTTTAAACGAGTGATGAAAGTGATAAAACTAGCAGCAGTAAGACAGCTGTTTCAGGTCTACAAGATTTCTTGAAGTTGGACATGAAGACTTGAACTAAAAATAATCAGGGTGGGGTTTTTTTTCATACATATAGCACAATTCATTGGCGAACTCCTTACCATTACACCCATATGTGCGCCTTCTCCAAACTGGAAGCAAACACATGTGGAATTTCTTTGTATGCTGTAGAGTTAAGATGTGACTTCTCTGGAACTTAGAGGCCTAAACCTTTTCCATCTTGACACTCTACGATGACATCTTTTGAGAGAAAAAACTTGAGTGTGTTTTGCAGAGCCCTGCCTTCAACCCCACTGAACATACTCAGCAAAAGGGAGAAATAAATCTACATAATTTTGGCTGTAGTGTTTGTAACACTTTTTGTCATTTGGTGGAGTCAGATATACAGAAATATGGTTTGCCCAGAGACAGTGAATTAAATATAATCTATAAAAAGAACATTTAGACCTGAATTATCTGTATGATAATATCAGTCAAATTTACCCATATAATACTGTATCACATAATAATCTATATTTTAGTCTGTTTCTGTTTTCATCATCCATACTGCATGTTGCAAAATGTCTAAAAAAATATTAAGCAATGAATTTCATTATACCACAGTGATTGTGTGAAATTCTCAGTTGTGATTGGTCAGATGGTGTTGATTAATTTCTGCATGGCTTATATTAAGGCACTCATTCTACATTATGTTTTTTGTCATTTAAAATTTAATTGAAACTGCTATAGCAGATGTGTTGTACAGAGATATTTAAGGGGACATTATATTACATTATAAAAGTTCATTTCAGATGTACATATGCTTTGTTAATGTCAGTTAATGTTCCTTCATTTTAATTTTCCAAAAGTTTCTCAACACTGAAAAGTGTTCAGAATGAGAAGGATTTCTGGCTTTTCAGTTATATGACAAGCTGCATTTTTTGTCTTTTTAGCTACACAATAGAGACAAAAACAGTGCTATAAGAAAGAGTGCTAGTGTAAAAGACCAGATTCAAGATTCTTTCATTGCCACACAATGGTGTTGATGGTAATTGGGAAAGACAATGCATCCATGATTGTAACTATACCTTCAGGAATTGTCAGGTCATGGATTATTTTCTTATAACAGGAAACCCTGTTGCTTTTTATTTCTTACATACTGTTGTTCACAGGTGGATAAATCCTTATTGAAGTCATATTAAGCTTAAAGCTTCTGGGGAAGCTATTCAAGGTGAGACATTTTGTCAGATCAAGCGTAACCATGCATTTGTACATGTTTCTGTGAACCTGAAATCTGTAATCCCATCTTCCTGGCAGTGAACACTATGGGCATCATTAGTGTAGACATGGCCTGAGCTAAAGCCATTTGAGTTTGGCTGTTTTTCTGAAGATTAAAGATCATTGTAGTCATGCTTTACAACACAGACTGCGGCACTCAATCACAGCAGATGGCACTGCTTACTGAACCTTGTCTCTCAGTGGGCGACTCATTGCTTATCATGAAGTGAAGCTAACCAAAAAAGGGAGCTCTGTTAAGTACATTTAAGTTAATGTTTATTCTGTGAGGTCCAACAAGGCTATTATTTAAAAACTAATCACAATTACAGTTTGTAATGTTAAAATTTAAACACATTAAAAACACATTTCTCAACTCACTGCCTTAAAAGGTCTGTCCATCTTCTTCAAAACTCAAGTTTGGATATAAAATCAGGATCATGTTTATTTTATGGTGATTAGAAGATTAAAGTATCAGCCTGGGTAAGAGTGCAGGTTTTAATGATGCAAATGGAACTTGTAATGCTGCTAAGAGCCAAATCTCCTTCATTATGTATTTCCTTCAACTCTATCTCTCTGAAATGCACAGAATAGGAGCTGTGAAGAGAATTCACATCCAGAAATATAAAAAAATAATAAATAAAGAAATAAATAAATAATAACTTTTACTAACTGTGCTTTTCTTTTTATCTCTAGTAGAGGTTTTTAAAATGAGAAAAATAAGGATGACTGCATTACATTGTTACCTTACCCATCATATATACGTATATATATATATATATATATATACGTATATATATATATATATATATATATATATATACGTATATATATATATATATATATATATATATATATATATATATATATATATATATATATATATATATATGTATATATATATATATATATATATATATATATATATATATATATATACATATATATATATATATATATATATATATATACATATATATATATATATATATATATGTATATATATATATATATACACACTAACAAATTTTAATATTAGTCAAAGATAACACAAGAAAACACAACATGCAGTTTTTAAATGAAGGTTTTTATTATTAAGGGAAAACAAAAATCCAAACCCACATGGCCCTGTGTGAAAAAGTGTTTGTCCCCCTGTTAAAACATAATTTATTACGCCTAAGTTCAATTTCTCTAGCCACACCCAGGCCTGATTACTGCCACACCTGTTCACAATCAAGAAATGACTTAAATAAGACCTGACTGACAAAGTGAAGTAGACCAAAAGATCCCCAAAAGCTACACATCATGCTGAGATCCAAAGAAATTCAGGAACAAATGAGAAAGAAAGTAATTGAGATCTATCAGCCTGGAAAAGGTTTTTAGTCCATTTCTAAAGCTTTGAGACTCCAGCGAACCATGGTGAGACCCATTATCCACAACAACATCCAAAAAACTGCAGGCCTCTCTGGCCTCAGTTAAGTTTAGTGATCATGACTCCACCATAAGAAAGAGACTTGGCAAAAATGGCCTGCATGGCAGAGTTCGAAGACAAAAACCGCTGCTGAGCAAAAAGAACATAAAGGCTCGTCTCAGTTTTGCCAGAAAACATCTTGACGAACACAAAGACTTTTGGGGAAATACTCTGTGGACCGACGAGACAAATGTTGAGCTTTTTGGAAGGTGTGTGTCCCATTACATCTGGCGTAAAAGTCTGGTGTACCTCTGGCTTAAAAACACTGCATTTTAGAAAAGAACATCATACCAACAGTAAAATATGGAGGTGGTAGTATGATGGTCAGTGGCTGTTTTGCTGCTTCAGGAACTGGAAGACTTCCTGTGATAAATGGAACCATGAATTCTGCTATCTACCGAAAAATCCTGAAGTGACCTAAAGCTGGCTGCGGCATCACCTTATCATGCTCGAAAACCCTCCAATGTGGCTGAATTACAACAATTCTGTAAAGAAAAGTGGACCCAAATTCCTCCACAGCTCTATAACAGACTCATGGCAAGTTATTGCAAATGCTTGATTACAGTTCTTGCTGCTAAGGGTGGCCCAAACAGTTATTAGGTTTAGGGGGACATGCAAACATGCAAAAAAAAAAAATCAGGAAGGGGCAAACACTATTTTACACCACTGTGTATTGTATACACTTATTATTTTACATTGTTTTGGAATTAGCCATTTCAAATTACCTTCATTTAGTTTACAAATTTTTTCATTTTTAATATATACAATCAATGGTTTTGTGCACACAAGACACTGATGCATGTAGATAAGTTGGTGTTTTAATGTATGAACACACTCAATTGAACAAAAGAAACATACAGTTTTTTTATAAAAATAAAAAATCTCCATCTTACGGTGTTAACACACAACCAGTTGTATAAAGTAGTAGAAAGCAATACTTGAGTAAACGTATCGTACTAGAAAAAGACTTTGGTAGAAGTGAAAGTTACCTTTTAGAATATTACTCAAGTAAAAGTCTTAAAGTATCTGATATATACTGTACTTAAGTATCAAAAGTCATTTTCTGATATTTAATGTACTTAAGTATTTGAAGTAAAAAGTAAAATTTCAGTGATTTTCGGTAGGCATAAGAGGCACTTATCTTTCATTCCAATGAGCAGAAACATTTCTTGCAAATACGGCCAAGGGTGTATAACGTTATCTACTTCACCCTGTTCACCACTATCGTCTGGGTGGTTGTCTACGACAGGGGTGGCCAACCCGCGGCTCTTTGCCCGGTTTCATATCGTCCATATCGAAGTTTGTATTTGTGTCTTTTTAATATGCGTGTTCGAGTCGCTTGAGTTTAATACGGTATTTTCTTCAAACGTGCATGTGAGTGGGATGAAAATATCTCAAAGTTTCCCAGTAGGAGCAAGATCATTTGAGTAAACAATTTGTGTCAAGTTCGCTCTTTAAATGGCAGGGAAAAAAAGGTGATGATCATGTGTGCCTCCTTATGGCAACATTACGCTGAAATAGAGCGTGCAGAGCTGCGTAATGCAATCTAGAAGCAGTGATTCACCAAACCTCCCTTATTGCAGTCGCACACATTTCTTCTGATTTTATTTTGTAGTAACAAGTAACGAAGATGCTTAGTGGAAATATATCGGAGTAAAAGTATACATTTTATCTAGAAAAAGGTAGTGGAGTAAAAGTGAAAGTTGACAAATTTAAATAGCAAAGTAAAGTACAGATATGTGAAATTTCTACTGAAGTACAGTAACAAAGTATTTGTATTCCGTTACATTACAACACTGCACACAACTAACGGTGTTGACACACAATTAACGGTGTTGACACACTAATCGAGAATTAAACTGTTTAAAGATATTTACCTAGTTTTAACATGGAAACGAGAGAGAGTATCAAGGGAAAGGGTATCAAACTTCAGACAAAGAGTACCTGGTGACAGGATCTTTACGGTACATGAAAATGTCAAAATGTTCCTGGTATCAAAAGAAAAAAGCAAATGTATCTGGAGCTCCTCTATTGCTCATCTATATTCGAACTAAACTGTAAATCTAACAACTGATTTGAAAAAGGACACAATAAGCTGAGATCTAACTAAGAAAACTATGTAATAGTGTTAATAGTGTACAAATGTTGAAGTGTAACAGGATCCAGGATTCTCCCCATGCATTTCCTGACTACTTCCAAAGGCTCACTGAAAAAATTAAAAGTGAACAATCAGACTCATAATGTCAGAGTTTCTGTAAATCTAAATTGGTTGAAATGTCTGTTGTAATTCCATCTATACTTTAACACAGGGATTCAGACAGGTAAGTTATATGATTTACTTCAATTTCTCTCAACAAGTAAGTAAATATATAGAGTTTTATCCTGTTATTACTGCCTTCGGTGTAGAGCTAAGCATTAGATATTTATATAACAGTTTGTCTAACCTGCGGGACTTGGGCATTGGACAAGAGGTGTTGAACATGTCTACGCTCTATGAAGTCCATAACATCAGGGGCTATGGCATAGAGCTCCCTGGTCCGGTTTGCTTGGAGGGGACAAGCTGTCCCTGTCAGTTTAAAAAGGACATCTTTCAATGGAGAGAAACAGACATCCCTCCTCCCATGTTTTGGGTGAAAATTGGCAGTAGGGCCACAAGGATGCATAAACTCAACTTTCACGTCTTGGTGTTATACAGTACATCTACATCAATGGACTTTCCTAACCACCAGTGATCATCATACACCACTGCCAGCCAATACCCTGTCTCAATACTGTTGATAGTTTTATATATATATATAGTATATAGTATATAAACTTCTTGAAAAAATGACATGTACGGTTTATATATGTAACTATATATATAGTTACATATATAAACCGTATGCGTGTCATTTTTCAAGAAGCTTCTTAAATTTTCAATTTAGGATGAATTTTAAAAAGTATAGAAGGAGTTCATATTTAATCTGGGCTCTTATTGGCTGTTTTTTCTTCAATATTCAGTGTAAGTCATCTATTTCAAAAATAATATTTTAAAATAAAATTTTAGTTTCTAATAACAGAAATTAATCTGTTTGGCACAGGTATATTTTTGTCTACAAAAGTAATTTCAAGCATTACTTAAGTATTTGGGAGCACTTTTCCACTCTGTCAGCTTACATGTCAACACCGTCAGACAAAATATCTGACAGAGTTGACGTCTGACGGTGTTGACAAAACAACATGTTTTTTCAACTTAATCATGTCTAATAAATGGTAGCCATTTTGATTTTCCTCAGTGGTCAGCTGCCACTAAACTAAACCAAAATTCCAAATTTTCTTTCAAAATTCTTGATTAAAATCATCCCTACTTTGAAGACAGTGTTGACACATAAAAGCTGTGACCACAGGGATTTCAAATTGTTTGCTGAATATTTAAAAAAATGTAAAACTTGCAAGGCCATATGTTGGATTGCTGCATCCATCAACAGACAAAATTCAAAGGGGGTCCTCAGGGTTAAAGATGACCAAAATATGCCTGATTTATTTCGAATTTGAAAAATATCTGACGGAGTTGACATGAATTGATGACAGATTTTGAAAGGCTGTTGTTAATGTATAAAATAATGTAATGTTCACTTTAAGTATTTTGTGATATTTTATTAAGCCATGAAATTAACCTCATATTCATATTTGTGCATTTTGGGCATTTTAAAATACTTTTTTTTTGCAGTTTGATACTGTGACCTCTACAGAGGACGAGTTCATTTGCATGGGCTTTCATAGTACAGTGCCGGTATTTTATAAAATTACTATGAAATAACAAATATATACAAAACTAAACATACACAAGTCTTTCATATCCAACTTTTAAAGCCTTTTTAAATGAAACAATTTATTGTTTTTTAAGGCAAATTGTAATATTTTGATGTTTTGTGTCCCTTATCTCAAGAACCAGTGATTATATATATATATATATATACACAGGGAGTGCAGAATTATTAGGGAAGTTGTATTTTTGAGGATTAATTTTATTATTGAACAACCATGTTCTCAATGAACCCAAAAAACTCATTAATAGCAAAGCTGAATATTTTTGGAAGTAGTTTTTAGTTTGTTTGTAGTTTTAGCTATTTTAGGAGGATATCTATGTGTGCAGGTGACTATTACTGTGCATAATTATTAGGCAACTTAACAAAAAACAAATATATACCCATTTCAATTATTTATTTTCACCAGTGAAACCAATATTACATCTCAACATTCACTAATATACATTTCTGACATTCAAAAACAAAACAAAAACAAATCAGTGACCAATATAGCCACCTTTCTTTGCAAGGACACTCAAAAGCCTGCCATCCATGGATTCTGTCAATGTTTTGATCTGTTCACCGTCAACATTGCGTGCAGCAGCAACCACAGCCTCCCAGACACTCTTCAGAGAGGTGTACTGTTTTCCCTCCTTGTAAATCTCACATTTGATGATGGACCACAGGTTCTCTATGGGGTTCAGATCAGGTGAACAAGGAGGCCATGTCATTAGTTTTTCTTCTTTTAGACCCTTTCTTGCCAGCCACGCTGTGGAGTACTTGGACGCGTGTGATGGAGCATTGTCCTGCATGAAAATCATGTTTTTCTTGAAGGATGCAGACTTCTTCCTGTACCACTGCTTGAAGAAGGTGTCTTCCAGAAACTGGCAGTAGGACTGGGAGTTGAGCTTGACCCCATCCTCAACCCGAAAAGGCCCCACAAGCTCATCTTTGATGATACCAGCCCAAACCAGTACTCCACCTCCACCTTGCTGGCGTCTCAGTCGGACTGGAGCTCTCTGCCCTTTACCGATCCAGCCACGAGCCCATCCATCTGGCCCATCAAGACTCACTCTCATTTCATCAGTCCATAAAACCTTAGAAAAATCAGTCTTCAGATATTTCTTGGCCCAGTCTTGACGTTTCAGCTTGTGTGTCTTGTTCAGTGGTGGTCGTTTTTCAGCCTTTCTTACCTTGGCCATGTCTCTGAGTATTGCACACCTTGTGCTTTTGGGCACTCCAGTGATGTTGCAGCTCTGAAATATGGCAAAACTGGTGGCAAGTGGCATCTTGGCAGCTGCACGCTTGACTTTTCTCAGTTCATGGGCAGTTATTTTGCGCCTTGGTTTTTCCACACGCTTCTTGCGACCCTGTTGACTATTTTGAATGAAACGCTTGATTGTTCGATGATCACGCTTCAGAAGCTTGGCAATTTTAAGAGTGCTGCATCCCTCTGCAAGATATCTCACTATTTTTGACTTTTCGGAGCCTGTCAAGTCCTTCTTTTGACCCATTTTGCCAAAGGAAAGGAAGTTGCCTAATAATTATGCACACCTGATATAGGGTGTAGATGTCATTAGACCACACCCCTTCTCATTACAGAGATGCACATCACCTAATATGCTTAATTGGTTGTAGGCTTTCGAGCCTATACAGCTTGGAGTAAGACAACATGCATAAAGAGGATGATGTGGTCAAAATACTCATTTGCCTAATAATTCTGCACTCCCTATATATATATATATATATATATATATATATATATATATATATATATATATATATATATATATATATATATATATATATATATAATGTGTGTGTGTGTGTGCGTGTGTGTGTGTATATATGTATGTGTATATAATGAATTATTAATTAATAATGAAAAAATTATTTGATCCCCAACTCATTTTATATGTTTGTCCACTGACAAAGAAATGATCAGTCTATAATTTTAATGGTAGGTGAATTTTAACAGTGAGAGACAGAATAACAAACAAAGAAATCCATAAAACTCATTTCAAAAAAAGTTAAAAATTGATTTGCATTTTAATGACTGAAATAAATATTTGATCCCCCATAAATCAGCAAGATTTCTGGCTCCCAGTTGTCTTTTATACAGGTAACAAGCCCTTTAAGAGATTGCTCCTAATCTCAGCTTGTTACCTGTATAAATGACATCTGTCTACAGAAGCAATCAATCAATCAGATTCCAAACTCTCCACCATGGCCAAGACTAAAGAGCTGCCCAAGGATGTTAGGGACAAGATTGTAGACCTACACAAGGCTGAAATGGACTACAAGACCATCGCCAAGCAGCTTGGTGAGAAGTTAACAACAGTTGGTTGTCTATTATTTGCAAATGGAAGAAACACAAAATAACTGTCAATCTCCCTCCGTCTGGGACTCCATGCAAGATCTCACCTCGTGGAGGTTTAATGATCATGAGAACGGTGAGGAATAGACCCATAACTACACAGGAGGATCTTGTCAATGATCTTAAGGCAGCTGGGACCATAGTCACCAAGAAAACAATTAGTAACACACTACGCCACAAAGGACTGAAATCCGTCAGATTAGACCAAAATCGAGCTCTTTGGCATCAACTCAACGTCGTGTTTGGAGGCTGAATGCTTCAAAAACATATGACCTCAAAAACATGGAGGTGGAAACATTATGCTTTTGGGGTGTTTTTCTGCTAAGGAGACAGGACAACTTTACCGCATCAGAGGGACGATGGACAGAGCTATTTACTATCAAATCTTGGGTGAGAACTTCCTTTCCTCAGCCAGGGCATTAAAAATGGTTTGTGGATATTCCAGCATGACAATGGCTCAAAACACACACCAAGACAACAAATTAAGAAGAAGCACATTAAGGTCCTGGTGTGGCCTAGCCAGTCTCCAGATTTTAATCCCATAGAAAATGGGAGGGAGCTGAATGTTTGAGTTGCCTCAAAAGTCAGCCTCGAAACCTTAATGACTTGGAGATGTGGCCAACTACAAGAAACATTTGACCACTGTGATTGCCAACAGTTGTTTTGCCACCAAGTAGTAATCATGTTTTGCAAAGGGATCAAATCATTATTTCACTCATTAAAATGCAAATCAATTTATTACTTTTTTGAAAGGCGTTTTTCTGGGGTTTTTGTTGTTATTCTTTCTCTCCAGATGTTAATTCAATCAAGCATTCCTGGACAAACAAGTCTGATCATTGGAGGTCCAACCTCACAATTTATAGGACTTGCTGGCAACTTAAGGATCTGGATGTTTTGGTGCCAGATACCACAGCACACCTCCTTGTTCTCTTCATTATTCTCCAGCTTACAAAATAGCACTTGATCCAGGATCACATCTTGTCCATTTTTATTTTTTACATCAGGCTGTGTTAGTTGTATGCAACTTAATAAAGCCACATATGTTCATGTAATGCGTACCAGACATGATTTATTTTAGAATACTTTCTCCATTTTGCTTGATCAGACTAATAAAATAATAGCAATGTTTTGGTAATTTAGTGCATTCTCTAGTAAAGAACATTTAGCTTTTTTTATTCATTAAAACATGTTTTTAATCATTTTTATACTATTAAAATTGAAAAACAACTCCTAGACTAATTAGTTATTATTTATTGTCCTTAACTAATATTCCACAATTTTCTAAATGCATTTAAAGCCCGAAATCAATTTCAACATGACTTATTTTGTTTAATTTTTAAATCACATCCACATTATGTTAACTTTTCCTGTGCAATAAAACACAGTAATCCAAGGTCGGACTCAGATGTACCTGAAACATGCCAGTGTTTTCTGCAAACACCACATGACTAATCCTGTAGAATTGTCTGAGTAAAGCTGAAGTCTATAGTTACATTTGAGATCTGAATACTGATGTGTGCAATTTCAGTAATTTATCCCCTCTACACACACTTAACTCAACTCTGAATACAGCTCAGTGTGCATTATTGATGTGTATGTGTATGTGTGTAAATCACTGTGCTATTTCTACTTTCAGCAGCAGGTTCTTGATCGATAGTTGTCCTTTCTAATGACTTGGCTTTGGCCTTTTGCTCCAGGACACCAGGCAGCATACTAATATAAACTGGTGAAAATGAGCTGATAAGGCGATACTTCCAGATGAACTGCAGTACTGAATGCGGACAGTGGATGTTGAAACCAATTGACAATTGAAGATTGAATATGCTCTGAGGGGCTTGGAAGCACATAAAAAAATCCTCTTTGGGAAAAGGCCAAACAGAGCAGCACTGCAGATTTGCCTTTAGCTCCTAACCTTGTGTTCACTGCTTCAATAGGAATATTATTTTAGATTGATGAGAGTTTTTGGGCATATTAAATTTGCATTTCTTTAAAATTCATAAAACTAGCCATGACTGCAACTACAGACATGTGCAGGAGAAGCTGTCAGAGATTTTTATTTTTTATGCTTCATAATTAAAAGAGGAGAAGACTACAGGGCAGTTCTTGCCAGTTCAAAGAATTTCTCCCAGCCTGAACATGATATGAAATCAAAATCAATCTCTTCTCTGTTTTAAGCAAGAAAATTGATAAAATATTTAAATTCACCACTCTGGTGTGGATGCCATTAAAATAAATCAAGCTAAAAAGCCAAAATGTATTTCTGTGAAGACATCTGATATTTTTCGGTCATGGTTTTTTTATTTATTTTAACAGTAAACCGTAAACAATAGCTCATGATGAATATCAGTCTGTACAGTACCATGCTCATGTGATGCATTTATTCAGTTTAAAGTACATGCAGATCCTGAACAGCTCTTTAAACACATGTGCTTTATTTCGCTTCAGTGTAATGATACAATCAAACACTCTTCTGTCAGCTATGATTTGCAATCAGCAAACGCCAGACAGAATGCGGCACAATCAGCAAAGTTAGTCAGCCACTGACTTCCTGCTCCCCCTTCCGCTTCCTTTTACTCAGAATATGTTCTTTTTAAAGAAAAAAAAAGTTTATCATTTAACAATTCCCAATTTCACAATTAAAATTTGACAAAAATGAAGGTTTTTCATGACTGCCTCTCAAACTAATCCTGACAAACAAAACAGTTCAATTCACCTACCATTGTTTTATTTTTGTACATTCCATGTTGATCGCATATGCGGTCTTTCTGTCAGTGGTATGCTTATGGAGAGGATGAGGGTCAGCATCGGGAGAGACTTTGTCAAAATGAATGTGCAATGTTAAAGATGAAATAGGCCATTAAAAAAAAAACATATTTGGCAAATGTGCCAGCTTCCTAGTCTTTGTATAGTTCTGTAGCAATAGCAACATTTTAATTAAGGACAAACTGTTATGCACAGATTAAGCAGGCTTCCACACTTAGTATAGGTTATATTTCTTTAACTCTCCTGCAACATGAAAAGCACAAAGGTTCATACACTGCATAAATTCAAGATTGCATTGCATTAGATCAATCAACATGGACATTCAGAAATTAATTTTAAATAAAGAAACCAGTCACAATGAGCGTGTGTTAGTAAAGCAGGCACGTATAATTGCTTTTGGTCATTGTGGTGTTGTCATGGTAACTGTATTCACAGTAAAATGGCTGAAATGGTGTATCTAAGGTGTATTTATACCTATCATGGGTACTGATGAGTCAAGTTTTCTAATAGGCCTAGGCTATTTTGCGTTTATTTTATGTAGTAGTTTTTTTTAATGCTCTGCAATATGTATGTTGCTTTGTAGATTTTATTGTCATGTAGTAGCAAAATGTTTGCTTACAACCCAACAAATAATTTTTTTCTAGCTGAGAATACTTTGCAGTATGTTATCACCCTCTTTCTGTATTTCAAGCTCCTCCTCCTCAGTACTCCACTGGCACCAACTCTGGAGAGGATACAAGGTCCTGTCTTAAGTAGACTAACACATTGCAGAAGGAATAAGAATGTTTACTCTATAGAGTCTCTGCTTTAGTGGTGCCCTGCTACTGCATTTGTTTGACATGTGGATCTGAAGTCATGTGAGTTAGGCATTGTATTTTTTCAGAAGGTCACTCTGCCAGTGCCTCTTGCGATCTGGGAAGAGCTTAGGGATTCTAATCTTGTGGAAATCCTCAATGCACCTCTTAAGCTCCTCCTCCATTATCTTCTTCTCCTTGTTCTGTTGTTCTTGGGCTGGTAATCCACCTCTCTCTTTGTTGCCGGTGGTACAGGCCAATGTCTTCAGAGACAGAGTGGTGGGCCTTGCAGGGCTGATATCAGAAAGTGGAGGAGGGCTGGCAGAGGTGTCAGGTGGAGGAGTGAAGCGTTCTAAGACTGGAGTTGGAGGTGGGGGAAGTGGAAGGTCAAGGATGTCCTGGGGTTCTAAAAGGGGAACCGGGTCTGGAGGAGGTACATCTTGCAAGTCCAGGTCTACACTGTTCTTCTCCATACATAAGTCTTGTACTGGTCCTTCTTCTGGCTGGTCAAAACCTTGGTCATGTGTAAGTGCTAGTGATGTTGATTTGCCACCTGTGAAAATACATAAAAGTGTAAAGAAATTTAGTAATATTGGAAGCAAACATAGCTGACCTAGTGACCATATCAGTCAAATCTAATGGACTGAGAGTCACATTTTCCACATCCCACACCAGGGGTTATTTATTTTAACTAGAGCTTCCTGTTCGTGAACGTTCCACTGACAGAGCCCCATAGGTATAAGTAGACCTACCTGTTTGTCTGGAGTTATTGAGGTTTGGATTATACCAAATTCAAGTGTCAAACTGAATAATAATGGAACATCAATAACACAATAAATAGGAATGATTTATCACCCAGGAAAAAAAAATACAGGGATGAGCTACAATTCAAGGACCCCTGGGGGCCCCAGATTACACTTTGAGGTACACTGCCAAAAAATATTCATTGCTTTGTTTTCCATGGGCTTGAGAGCTTGATAAATGGAAGAACAGTTTATATATATTTCTACAATTTTGTGAAAAACACAAATAAAGAAACTGTATGAGAAACAAAATAGTGCACAACAGACTCAAAACATTTGATCAAATTCTCCTCTTTGGGGTTTAGCCCATAAGATCTATTTTACATGACCAACCAGAGAATGGACGATTGAGGTCAGTTAACTTAAAAAGGAGAGCATAAGAATACATAAACATTGATTCTAAAGCAGTTTGGTGTGGAAAGAATGTGGAAGACTGCCATTTACGTAAAAAAATGCTGCCCCAGTGTTTAGGCATGTTGATGCTTTGTCAGCTGAGTTTGCAGATGTGAATGCCCTGGTCAGCCATCGTTTAGAAAGAAATAGCACTGAATAATATAACCTCTGGCTTTTAGGAAGCAATTCTTTTTAGTCAGACCAACCACACACACCCACATACAAGCAAAAGCACACACTCACTCACCTGGGGATTCATCTGTACCGTAACCAGCTCAGCCTGCAGCTCCAGTGCAGGAAAGCTTGGTTTGTGTAACACCAAGATTGAACAGAATATTTCAGTACTGATCTGTGTCCATGCATATCTGAGTGTGTACACTTTTTTAAAAAATGTATAAACAGTACTCTTCCTTTTCATAAGGATGGTGCCCTCAAGGAAACATCTTTAGTACCTTTACTGTGTACTTGGTAATGTAGTTTACATTTCAAACCGTAGGTAGGTAAATTGGCTTTTTAGGACTCCTCTTTTACATTTATTTAGCCTTCAAAAAGTAGACTATATGCACATTTCCAGGGAAAATAAACATATTAAAGGTATCACTGAGTGTACCACCCCAGTTACTGAAGGAAAGGTACAGTCAAAAAACAGTTCAATATCCTCAAAATTCTTTTTTTCTGAAAGAGTATATCCTTTTGCCATCATTTATTTACCAACCCACACATGCACTTGAAAACTAATTTGGGTTTATTGCAAAGGAGGAAGTCAGAGTAACAGTGTTAATGTAAAAGCTAAGTTTAACATAACTCCAAACTGACTGAATAGCACTGTAAATATAGGCTCACATTCAGTGAATGTGAAGACAACTTGTATATAATAGCTGTGTGTGGGTTTCACAGGCTTTAGTCGTGGGCATGTGTGGGGGGGTTTTTGAGTGCTGTTGGAATTATCTAGAGTAAGAGGGGGGATGGGCCACAATTCTCTGTCAGGGCGTGCAGAGTAAAGAGGAAAATACTCTTCCATTTTCCTGTCAGTCTGATAAAATATGAAAGCACCATAGCATGCCTTCCTTTTTTCCTCCATGCAGCCCATGGAACGTCAACAGAACATTTTTTTCTACAAAACCATCATTACTGCTATTAGCAGCACTAATGTGTTAACCAGAACCAGCCTCTCATTAGGGAATGTGTGATTGGCCCTGCACAAATTCATCAACCAAGCTTGAGTAATGCCTTTTAATAATCAGACTTACATAATATTTTAAAGGAAAGTGCAACCTACAACACGTTATTCACGTTGAATATTTATGTTGGGCTAAATTATTGGTTGCTGATGTATTGTCATTATTCTTGCTTGTGTGCTGCATTTACATCATCTGCAATTTACTAGAGCATTTACAGTTAGGTTAAATAGGAGGGGGAAAAATCACTGATTTTAAACACAAGTAATAACAACAATTTGCTGTTAGCTACTAAATATAAAAGAGCCGCTGTTTTTTTCCACTTGCTATTTTCAATGTCATCTATCCATCCATTCTCTACACCACGTTTCCTACTGAGTCGCAGGGAAGCAGGATCCTATCCAAGAAGCCACAGTGCACAAGGCAGGGTACACCCTTTACGGGATGAGAAGATGCAAACTCCACACACACACAAACACACACACACACACACACAGCAGAGGTGTATATCAAAGCCCCAACCCTGGCGGTGTGGGGGCAAACAGGCAAACAACCATGCTCCCTAATTCTCAATATCATATTAATGAAAAATACAAGTTTTAGTATGCAAAAAACTTAGATTGATTGCTACTGGCAACACTATCGGCAGGACATGTAGGATTTGTATAGCAACATTTATACAAAAAACTAAAATTGTCAATTTAAACAGGTACATTAAGAATTTAATCATAAAGTAAACATTTTACACCACTTAGGATCACATACTGATAAGAAATATGGATATGCAAGAAATTCATGGTGCATTTCTCTTTAACGGAATAAATCTTTATCAAAGTCCACTCAAAATATCCACTAAGATTTCACAGATTTTTGTGGTGTTTGTTAACTATATTCATTCATCTTCATTCATCTTCTACCGCTTATCCGAACTACCTCGGGTCACGGGGAGCCTGTGCCTATCTCAGGCGTCATCGGGCATCAAGGCAGGATACACCCTGGACGGAGTGCCAACCTATCGCAGGGCACACACACACTCTCATTCACTCACACAATCACACACTAGGGACAATTTTTCCAGAGATGCCAATCAACCTACCATGCATGTCTTTGGACCGGGGGAGGAAACCGGAGTACCCGGAGGAAACCCCCAAAGCACGGGGAGAACATGCAAACTCCACACACACAAGGTGGAGGCGGGAATCGAACCCCGACCCTGGAGGTGCCCCCTGTTAACTATATATGCATATGAAAAACATATGCCAATGCATGAATGCACAGTGGGCACCTTAATTTTTTTGTCCCCTCTTCAAGACAAAACAGGACTGCTAGAATTGATCCTCTATCATATAATATTACACTTATTTGTATTTGATTTCATCAACCTTTCAATTAGCAACAATACTGCTTTCTTATCCAGAGTGCTGTCTCAAGAGCAGGCATGGCCGTGAGCTCAATTACAAAAAGGGGTGCATGGAGTGCCATGTGAGAAGACCTACAGTGTAAGTCTCCACAGCTAAGAGCTACAGTACACTTGAGTGGTATGTGGGAAGCTTTTTAGTATAAAATGTTGTCTGTTGTCTCTGTGGTTACACCTCACCATTATGGAGCTTTACAATGGCTGAATGCACCAGAAAGATTTTTCTCTTTTAAGCGTTTTCCAATGACTTATAAATTTGAATTAATCTAATTCACATGTTTGTGTTATACAACAAAGTGTTTGAGATCAAAAGATGGAACTAAGACAAGAGTTTAGGATTATTTCAGGTTTTATTTCTTAGTAGTTATATCTAGATGTGTTAAAGAACATAAAACAAACCTAATGTATCAGACCACCAAATTTTTAAATGGATGTTATTTGTAGTTGGACTCATCCCTAATTTATAGCTTTATACCTCATTTTATAAGACACACCTTACATGGACTTTGTAGGTACTATATACAACTTCTGACTCTAGCCAGTCTGTAAGTTTCCCTCTATGCTATTCCCCAATGAAAATGGACAACAGTGCTATTATCAGTACTATTATGTACTGATGCTGATATCTAAATGTCATTATTAAAGAAGTGTTGAAAAACACAAGTAACAAGCTTACAGCAGGTCCATTGTCAGAAACTGCTGAAAAGTGCAGACAATTAACACATACTATGATTATATAAAGATTATCTCTAGTTATTATGACTGACAATATAGGTATGAATAATAGTAGCGAGGAAGTGTACATAGTGTTTAAAACATTCGTCAGAGCTGTTGAACTTGATACTTGATACTACGACCAGCACCACACATCAGTGGTAATTTCAGATGGGCTTCAATCAGTAATGTATCCACTATAGCATATATAAATAACCTGGATTCAGCACCATGGAGAGTGGCACCACAGGACAGCCACCAAAAACAATAAGTACATCTGCTTCCTGAGTTGTGTTAATCCCAAGTGCTCACAGCTGGAGGGCGATAAGTGCATCAGGCTTCCCCAGCTGGAAGTTCATTAGTGGAGTGACAAAAGGTCTCTTCATGGCAGGAGAGAAGACAGAGGAGTTGTATGCACCCTACTAACCAAATACAAATCCATAACACTTCACACTTTTCCCTGACAAAGGTTCCCCATTGGAAGACTGCCCTTCAACTGCAGTGATATTACCTAATTATGTGGCCTGACCTTTCCATGCACACCACATACCTTTGCAGTTGCTCAATAGTTACCCATCCCAATCCATCAAGCAGCAAAACACCGTAAAGCTGGTGGTCTCTTTGTACAACATACCCAATGTTGTACTAATCATAGTGGATTGTTGTAAATGTGTTACTTACCTCAGAATACTGGCAACATGAACACTATGGAAAGTGGCACCAGAAGCTACCAGGACACCCAGAAAAATAATAAAGAGCATGTGTTCCGAGGTTGGCATCAATCCCAGGAGTCTAAAGGAACTCAGAGTACCAAGCTGAGCTGAATGAACTGAATTCTGAGATATAAGGATGTATGAATATGCAATGATAATGCTAAACCACCTATAGAAACATACTGTATGTTGACAATCAGTATGTCTTCTTTCAGTGTTCTTTCCTGCCTTACGCAATATGTGAATACCCCTCTACAACACAGAGATTAAGCTCCCTACTGTGGCCAGTATGTCACAACCAGAACTAATGATGAACAAACAATAGCTTTATAGCATATAAATATAAACAATAACAGCAATTTTACTTTCATCATTAGTTCTAGTTGTTTCTAGTTGTTTGTCATTTTCTTTCCTTTGCAGTGAAGATAGTTAAGAGAGAGAGAGATACTTCTTTGAAATATATGCTTTGAAATTCTTCATTAATTGAATTAAAAAAAATCCCTGTATGCCCCCTTTGTTTGTACACATCTAAAATTTGTTCATTTTCTAAACCCAGTTTTGTGCAGTGTTGAATATTAGATAAATGGATGAGTTATTGCTGGTAGAAAAAAGACAGCTGCTCGGAAATACAGATTTTATTGGGTTGAGACAATTGTTGATCAGAATGAAACTAGATTGAAAATTTGACTCTAGAGTTGCCATGTGTTGAATGTGCTGTGCTTGCTTTCCTTATGGCTCACTATTAAATTGTAATAGATTGAATTTTGCTGGCAAGCAGCTGCATGATCCAGTCACTACTCAGAGGTGGATGAGTTAGAGAAAAAGAGAGAGATTTTCAAACATCTGGCTGGTGATGCTTTCATAAGAAGGAGTGTTTTGCTACACTGAATGTTAAATTTTGATGCAGTGGAAGAAAATGGAAGAAGAGACGATAAGGTGAGGAAAGGAGAAAAAGTGTTGGTCCGGGTGAAGGTGAGTAAACAGAATGAATCGATTGGGAAATTCTCAAGTCAGCCAACCTTATTAACCACCACAACAGATTACTTTACTTGTTTTACATCTCTGCTCTGATTTAATTAGACATAAAACTAACCCACTACATGTCACACACACATGCATTCTCTCTCAGGGCTGACAATAGCATTCATTCATCATGCTCTGCTCAGCACAAAATAAGCAAGCAAAATCAAAATCTTTGTTTTAATTAATTTAGACCTAAGGCTTCCTGTGAAACCTTTTTTTTTCAATTAGAAACAAAAGAAACTTATTTTTTTGTTTGTTTCCATACATTCCTACACACCTGATATCGTTTATGTCACTAATTGTTTGTAGTTATAGTATTAATAGTAATATATTGTGTATTGTGTACAGTGGAATATTAATTCCTAATTAGTGAATGAAACATGAGGGTTAAAGGAGCAATTTGAAAATAAAGGATCACTTTGCTTCCTGTGTGGTGGATTTCAGTTCCAGGGGCATGCCATTCCATCTCCTCTGGAAACTGCATATGTTTTATTAGTTATATATTGGGAAAATGAGACAGAATGAACCAACAGTGGAATAATGCAAACAGAGGCCCAGTTATTAAGAAAATGGGGAAATCATATTGTTATGTATCTTTCAAAGAATATGATTATTGCAGTTCTATTGTTACTTTTAACCATTAAAAGCTGTAGTCTTAATTATCTGCAGAATACATAAATTAATAATGTCTACAAAGCAGGCAAAAAGAAGTTCTTGGAAACCAGTTGGGCTCAAGCAGCTGCAGAATCTTAAAAAAGCAGCAAAAAACAAGTCTGGTCCAGTCATGCCTTGCACACCCTGAGCTTTGAGCCACTGCTGTGCGTGTTGACACAGAGCCGCTGAATGCTAGGTAATTAACAGGCTGGCACTTTTGTTTGGGCTGCTTTTAGCTCTGCTTTTGCACACAGCTCTCAGTGGAGGAAGGAAGAAACTGTTTAGCCCCCTGATGTTTTCTCTGTACATTCAACACCTTTTGTTATTTGTTTGATTTTTTTGTTTATTTATTCATTTGGCTGTGGTAGAGGGTATGGGGCATGATGGCACAGTGGGTTATGCTAGATTGCCAATAGTTGTGAATGAGTGTGTGAGTGCAAGTATGCATGGTGTCATGCGATGGACTAAGTCCCACCATACCAGGATCCACTAAGACCTTGACCAAGATAAAGAGGTTGCTGGAGATAAACGAACAAACTTATTGGTCTATTTATTTAATTAAATAAGAGGAAAGTACAATTAAGCTTGACATAATGAAACATTTTCTCTAACGGTAATTTTATCTATCTATCCATTTATCTATTTTCTTATGCATGTGTTTATCCTACACTGGGTCACAGAGAGCCTGGAGTCTTGGGGGGGTGGGGGGTGGGGGTGTACACCTATTCAAACCATACAGACAATTTAGAGATGCCAATCAGCGTACAACGCATGTCTTTGGAATGAGTATCTGAAAAAAACATTAAAAACATGTGGCAATCATGCTAACCTCTAAGCCATAGTGACCTTGATAAATTTTTTGACAAATATTAATTATTTTTCCTTTAACTGTCCTACAATTCATCAGTTGAAATGCAGTTGAAAAGTGAACAGACTACTGTTTCTCAGCACCACATATGATTTTCCCTCTGTTAGCCCTATACCCCCTCAATAAAGGAACAGTTACCTTTATTGAGGTCCCCTTGTGGTATTTAGCATCTAGGAATCAATGCATTTCTGAGGAGGTTCAGCAGCACAATGTTTGGTATTATAATGTAAAATGTGAGACTTTAATGGAAAGATGTAGAACTTCTGAGCCAAAAGGATTTCGCTCCACATTCTGCTCATTAAATATGCTGCCAGATTAAAGGAACATTTTCTCCCAAATGTGGTTAACAGTGAATAAAAACATGAATCGGTTGGTTATTTGCAGAAAACCAACCAGTATGTTGGACTGAATTCATTATTAACATGCTTAGATTTAATTTTTTTTACACCAATGTTTGAGCTATTGCTTTTAGCTACTTGAAGCATAAAGCATAATTCTACCAAGGACACTGCCATAACTGCAGAAAATTTGATTAATAGAGTTAATTAGGTTAGAGACAGTGTGATGAATCACATTGGTTGCAGAGGGCTGTGTTTACTTCCTGAAATCTAAGCAATAGGATGAATGGAATTAGAAAATAGATTTGGAATTTTATATTAAATATTCTATACTATACAAAGAGAATGTTCAGAATTTTGTCCAAATATCCTGCATCACTTGACTGTTTGCCCAAAGGTTTAGAAATGACTGAAATGAATAAACAAGATTTTATTATTTCGGATTTCATTCTTGACATAAGAAAAGTGGCTGATATTTGTGTTAACTGGCAAAAAACTAGAATGATTTGTCTACAATAAACTGTGTTAATGGGCCTAAATAAAAGACTACCCGAAATTGTCCATGAAAACATGACATTGTTGTATTCCATTTGGAAAAATTAAGCTTAAACATTAACATGAAATATTTTTATTTTGGTATAATTTGTTACTTGACTAAATTTTTTAGTTGCTTTGTGACCAAAAACACACTCTGGATGGGATCCCAGTATAGTGAATTGGGAACTGAACTACGATGCTGTCTCTACTCCAAATCAAATGAAGTAATGGCAATTTCATAGAATCTACAGTTTCATTAATTTGTTTATGAGGGTTGTGTGATATGCTTCAAAGAAGCCCGTTATCCGTTTACCCCCATTGCTATTCTGTCCTTTCCTTCATTTTGCTTTTGAAGTCACCACAGAAATAAATGATAAGCCAAGAGAAGAGAGATAAGCAGGAGAAAGCTTGAGAAGTGCTGAGCACATTGCAAATAGGAGGCATATGTTCAGCAGAGATGTGCATGATAATCCAGTTTAATACTTCTTCCATCTCCACCATTAACTACATAGACACTGTAGCAACATCATCATCAAGGCAAAGTTGATCACATCATCAACATCATCAAACCTATTGGTCTTGTTTCACATCTTGGTCCTAAATTATTTACCAAATTGTTTATTTTTCCTTCATACAATTTTACAGTCATTAGATACGGAGAACTGTGATTACAAAAAAGTAATACATGACTGATTGTTACTTAAATTCACCACACATTACAGACATTGCTGATTTATTCATGCTGCTTTTTAGCACTTTAATTTTTCTAACTTGCTGCTAACAACACAGAATGTCTTCACAAGAAAATGAATAGGATAACAGGATATCCAAGTTAAGGATATGAGTGGCTCAATGTAAACATTTTCTTGTCAGGCAATAGCACATATGTGGCTAATGAAAGCATTAAGTGAAAAGTTTTACTCAAAATGACCATTTCATTATTTGTGCCTTAATACTTTCTGAAGATCTGAGGTAACAACTGCTGTGCAAATCCTGAGGGTGGACCTGAAAATGTATTTTCTATCTTCTCTCAGTTGTTTTGTATTCACACCCAATTATTCTCCTTTGAATTTGCCGTGTTGCTAACATTGTAACTACAGTCACTAATGTTTTAACCTAAACTTTCCTGACTTTCATAGTGCATAAATCTATGTTTTATCACCCGAATAACTGCTAAATAATCAACTCAGCTAGCTGTTATAAAAGAAAATATGCTAATATATCTGCAGATCTGTTTCTTACAAGGAAGAAAATGTTAATGGTGTAAGCTTACATAAATATGGTAGGAAAATAATAATAAAAAATCCTGAAAAATAGACACAAAAATATTAAAAAGGGGATGACATGTTGTGATGACAACATTTCTATTTAGAGCACAAAAGAGCAGAACACAAAATGGTTCATGTCACTATGAATAAATGTCATGAGGCTTTACTAAACAGGTTTCGGGCAACACCGTAATCCTTTTTTTGTCTGTGTTCCACAGCCTCCTGCTCAGTGTTCAGCCCTTGATGTGCTTTGGCAAGAAGGCAAAGTCCCCTTCTAGTGTAACACTTTGTGCTAGTTAGAATTACAACAGCATAACACACATTTATTTTTTTATAAACACATTATGCTGTGTACTGTCAGAAACTAAACATGTCAGATCACTGGACCTCCTCGTGCCATAGTGGCAAATCTTTACATGAAGTCCCACTGCAGATTGAGAATGATTTGTGTGTCTCTCAGCGTTATGGTTCATTCGCCTATTCTGTCTACCTGCTGGTATCCTAATGGCTTGGTCCCATAATATTTAGCTTATTATAATGACTAAATGACTTGTCATGTTACAGATAACCAACATTCAAGCAATGACTGTCCACTTATGTGATGGACAGGTGAGAAGAATGCTATCGTTATAGGTTGGTGCCAAGGCTACTTGGAGATACAGAGAGGCCCCATCCAAGCCCTTTCAGTTGGCCTTTTCCAGATTAAAACAACAGACACCAAAAAAGCAAAAAGACCCAACAGCATGAAACAGTACTTCACAAAGGCCAAAAATGGGTACATAAGTATAAAGAGCTGTTTCTAGCTGAGGGGACAGAGTTGGTTTGAAGAGAGGGGAAGTGGTCAACCATAACAAGAAGCATCAAGGGCAAGTCTGGTTGGAGATTAAGGATGGTTAGCTAGAAGTGTCTGCATCTAAGGGAGCATGATCTCAAAGAGAGGCAAGTAGGTTTGGGAGGAGAAGGGTCAGGAACACAGGTCTGTTCTCACTCACGGTAGAAAACGTATTCCGTGTAGCTGGTCCAGATCTTGTCATCAGTTTGGTCATGTGTGAAAGCGCATGTGCCTGTCGAGTTGCATGCCACCATGTGAAAACCAGCATCAGCCAGCTTGTCGAAAGCCTGTTCAAGGAAAGTGAACTTCAGATAGTAGCGACAGGTGTACCGCTCGGGCGGCCGGTCAGGGTCTCGACTTTCATTTAGAGTTTCCCCAAAAACCTCTTTGGCTAATGACGTCTTCCCACACACCATGATCCGGGCCACACGCCGGAATTTAGCGTCGGTTTGGCTATCACGGCCCAGAGTGTAGGAGCCTCGGTAGCCAATGGTGATGAACCCAGTGCGCTTGCCATCACTGGCTGTTAGGCTGCTGCAGGTCGCTGTCCCCAAAGATGCCAGGTTTCGGCTAGCATCAGCACTGGGTGACGATTCCTCTGGGTCACTCTGGCATCCATCATCGCCCAGTGAGTTCTGCTTGGTGATCTTTGGAGCCAGAAGTTTCACTAACTCAGGAAGGTTGAAGTACTCAGCCTCTCGTTGTAGTCTCCCTCTCTCTGGGAAATGGTCAGGCAAAACAAGTTGCTGGTCTCTCATGTAGTCCAGGATATATCGAAAAAGAAAACCATCACGGTCAATAAAAAAGCGGCCCTTGGTGTCACGTGCTAGACTCTTAGCAGTTTTCTGGCTGAACATCTCCCATAAGAGTGAGTCAGGAACACTTGTGAGCGTTGAGTAACGAGTTATGTATACCTGGCCCCCTACATTGAGTTCAATAATTTCTGGAAAGGCCAGCTCCTCTGAAATGCCACCAGTATTATCAGGCAAAGCCATGCTGATGAAATAATTAGCTGTTGAGGCAAACCTTCAGGAGAAAAAAACTTTGCAGTGGAGTATGAATCCCAAGCCTCTTGCCTCCTGGTGCAGAATTTCACACTGTGATAAGAAATAAATTATACAAGAAGCTCCTTTTCAAACCTACACAAATAAAATTAGGATTTTACACAAAATGCACAATGATCTACTTCACAACAGCAGATTTAGAGTAATTTGAATTCAGCCGTCCTTTGAAGAGAAGAAATTTGTAAAACAGGGATTGGAGAATCCGTCCTTCTGTTATGTAGTTTCACTCATAAAGAAAGAAATGTTTACATACAGCTCTCTCAGAAGTCCATTACTATCCCCTTGCTTTTACAGTTCTCCAGCTGAACTTCAATTGTAGACAGCATGAAATATAGTGCAGAAAAAAAATCTTAAGGGAAACCGTGAAAAATTAATGATATAAACAAACACGCCGGGATGTGCACCTTCCATAACTGATGCTGTTTGAGACTGAAGCTCTGTTTCCTCTGCCTCTGTGCTCTCTCTCTCTCTCTCTCTCTCTCTCTCGCTCCCCCTCTTAGCCCCGCCCACATCCCAGGCACGTCACGTACATAGTGTACTTGTTAACTTCCTTAATCCATTAATGTCACGATTTAATCAGTGGAAATGTTCATTTTTCAATTCATAATTATAAAAAAAAATAAGACTATTATAACTCTAAACCCATTCCCCGGTCTTTTCAGTAGAAACACATTCGAAAATGAAAGCGATGTAAAGGATATTCTAATACTCAAAATATCACATACGTATTTTTACACAGATATGAAGACATGTGGTTTGCTCTATATGTGTATTTTTAAGCTTGCATTTTTTCTTCATAATCATTCCAATCTGAGGCGAGCAAGCAGCAGCATTTTATTTGCAACAGTGACATCTAGTGGACAAATAATGTGGTGCGTTACTGGGTATTGCAAGTCAACACTGGCTACTTCTAGTGTTAGAGTATCATGTTTATGTAATTCATTCATTATTCGTCAGGAACAGCATTAACTTGATCAGGGCTGCTGTGCTGTGGACTGTGGAACACTGTACGTGAGATGTGAAAAGAAAAGTTACACCCTGGTTTCAGAAGCAGCACACACACACGCATGCAGACACACACACACACCCACATACATACATACACACACACCATTGTCAAAGAATCCTATTGGAGTTTCAGTTTCATGAGATTATTTGATTCTTAGTCTTAATTCTTAATTATACTCACTCTCACTCACTCACTCACTCACTCATCTTCTACCGCTTATCCGAACTACCTCGGGTCACAGGCGTCATCAGGCCTCAAGGCAGGATACACCCTGGACGGAGTGCCAACCCATCGCAGGGTACACACACACACTCTCATTCACTAACACAATCACACACTACGGACAATTTTCGAGAGATGCCAATCAACCTACCATGCGTCTTTGGACTGGGGGAGGAAACCGGAGTACCCGGAGGAAAACCCCGAGAACATGCAAACTCCACACACACAAGGCGGAGGTGGGAATCGAACCCCAAACCCTGGAGGTGTGAGGCGAACGTGCTAACCACTAAGCCACCATGCCCCCTATTCTTAATTATAGCTTGTTCTTAAAAAGTTTTAGGAAATTACTTTGGATCATTTGATTATATTACTAATATCATATAACTCTCCCGCTGCTGCCTCCACCAACCCTTTTGTTTATACTGTTACTGCAGGTTGCCAAGTGTGCAACCTAGTGTTTATGATTTTGCAAGACACAGTCAAAGCCAAGGCAAGAACAGACAGTATCCTGAGCTCTGGATTAAATCACAGTCAATGGATCTTCAAGGTGGCAATGCTACCTGCGCCATTGTGCTGTTGACAATGATCAGCAGACCAGAGGAAATTGTACAGGAGATTTGTCTTCACTTTGTTTTGGAGCATCGTACAATTGATCAAGTCTTATTAAAAAGCTACAACTTCAGATGTGGAAATAAAAATCAGCAACAATACACATAATATTAAATGGGCTTTTAAAGAAATATACTGATGTATAACAGATTCAATTGTACAAACATTGATGTGGTGAAATTTCCTGTTCCAAACCAGGACCTAGGACTGATGTTATGATGTTACAAAAACATGACAAACTATATTTTATTATTTGCTTGTATTATTAACTTCTTTTAAGAGCTATGACATGATAATGAGAAGATGTTATAAGTATGATGTGTCAATAATTATTAAATAAAAATTATAATAATAATGTGTAATAATAATGATATGTCAATAATCATTGGCAATTTGCTGTGTTGGAAGACCAAACCTCTCTGGGATATGGCGTAATTGGGAAAATTATCAACGTTGTGCTAGACCACAATCACACCACACCACTCCACCGATGATTATTTTCCCATAAAACCACAGCCTGTATTGTTTTTTATTCCCAACATGTCATAATTATCTCAGTATGAATACAGAGGTTTGTCATGTACTGCTGTTGTAATAGAGGCAGTTACAGGTATAGATAACAAAAGATGATTGCTTGGTTGATTGTGTTATCACTGTCATTGGGTTTAACTGATGAGGACATCTTAGAGATACAGAAATTCATGAAAGGGGCATTGCATGAAAAAGCATGAAAGCTGCTGACACTAAATCAGATAGCAATGTTGTGAATGACATCATACACACTGTTTCAATAATCTAATCACATTTTAATTACATTCACACAATCAAATTGAATATGACATATTCATCTGATGAATGGCTTTGGAGAAGCCAAACGTCTCAAACCTATACAGTATATATTCATTTTGTCTCTGACTCTTCTGTCTCTCCCTACAGAGTCTCTAGATTTAATTCTGTAGCTCAGGTCAGTCCTTATATTTATTTAATCTTATAAAGAAGAGATCGGAAGTGGGGGTGGAATGTAAGCATCTTCTTAGTGCTTACACTTAATATATGGCACAGATTGCCTTTTCATTGTTCTTTATTTTCAGCCTTTATATTATTTTTTGATTTATAGTATAAGCACTTCTGGTTACTGATCCATTTTAATGATCTTAAAGAATTACACAAAAGAAGCTGCGATTTTCCTGTTGGTATGGTGAATATCTCTTATATCAAATCAAATCAAATCACATTTTATTTGTCATATACATGCAGTGAAATGCTTTTTAGGGATAAAAAATAAAACCAAAGCCAAAAGGAGATATAGATAAATAAAAAGTATAAACTATATAAAAACTATATAAAGTAAAGATATTTACTTTATTTGTATAAATATATACAAAAAATAAAAAAGAAATATATATAAAAAAGAAAATATGAAAAACATATATGTGAAAAAATAATGTATATTCATATACATAAACATATAAATAAATGCATATGATTTTTAATGATTGTCCTTAAAGTGTCTATGTGTAGTATGGTGTGTGTATAGAGTGTATAAAGTGCCACTGTGCTGTGCAGGTCCAGAGTTAAAGTGACAGTCCAGAGTTATAAGTGTCATAGTGCAAAAAAGGTGCAAAAAAGGTGTGCAGAAAAACAGTGAAGATGGAGGGTGAGATCCAGTACTAGATCCTGGGTGTTTCCTGGTTTAAACTCCGAATGGCCTGCGGGAAGAAGCTTATCCTTATTCTCTCTGTGTTTGCTTTCAAGGAGTGGAAGCGTTTCCCTGAACGCAACAAAGAAAAGAGTTCATTGTTGGGATGGCTGAGATCCTTTACAATCTTCCAGGCCCTGGTCCGGCACTGCGTGCTGTAGATGTCCTGCAGGTCAGGGAGCTTGGTGTGGATGGTACGTTCAGCTGATCGCACCACCCTCTGGAGGGCTCGTCTGTCCTGCATGGTGCTGTATCCGAACCAGGAAGTGATGCTACCCGTCAGGACACTCTCAGTGGTGCAGATGTAGAAAGTCTTTAGCACCTGAGAAGGTAGTTTGAAGTCCCTTATGCGTCTCAGATGGTACAGACGCTGCCGGGCCTTCTTCACCAGGGTGTTGATGTGACAGGACCAAGACAGGTCCTGTGTGATGTGAACACCTAGGTACGGAAAACTGTCCACTCTTTCCACTGGGGTCCCTTGGATGTTTAGCAGTTGGTATGACCACTCCTGCTTTGGCTGAAGTCCACTATTAACTCCTTAGTCTTGCTGACATTCAGGAGAAGATTGTTCTCCTGGCACCATCTCTCCAGGTTTTTAGTCTCCTGTAGGTAGGCCGTCTTGTCATTGTTGGAGATCAGGCCCACCACAACAGTGTAGTCAGCAAACTCGATGATGGTGGTGGAGTTGGAAGTGGCCACACAGTCATATGTGTACAGTGAGTACAGCCATGTATTTAATATACAGCATTTTGGGACCCTTGTTAAGGTCAGTTGGTAAACATTTTAAGCTATGAAGATTATTGAAATATAAAGACATTGTCTAAAAATGTATTTTGTTATTTAAAATATAGTAAAACTGAGATTAAGTATAAGTATAGGTCAATAGATGGAAGCTGGTGTATCCAAATGGAAGATGAAACAACATGATAAATGTTGAAACACTACTAAACTTTATAACAGAAATTTATGACATTCATGAAACCCACAGAAGTTGCCTGAGATATTAAATTATCTGCAGCCCAAAACATTTTGGACAAAAAAAACTAAAAGAATGTGTGTGAAATTCAAGTCATTTCTTGGAAACCACTCACTGCCTCTGAGAATAGAAATGCATGTGACTACTGTGGATGGTAAAACCTAGAGACCATGAAGATGGATTGGTTTGTAATTTAAAAGAGCGGTTTTGCTATGATGGATTAGGACTACAATTAATGTGAAAGCTTCAGGATTTTGCTTGCCAAAGAACAAAGTCTGCATCAGTTGATAACTTCATTAATATAAACTTCATGTTAGAATGAGAATGAATTTCCTGGTTACACAATTGCACTTTCTGGATATAGAGTATACAGTTATAGATAGGGAATAATTTATGATCACACTATCAAGTGTCACAAAGATGAGGATTAGTTTCCTTTTGTGTCTTCTTCCTGTAAGGTTTCTTCCTAGTATCATCTCATTAAGCGACCATGACATCAGGTTTGCTAATTAGGGATAAATTGATATTTTTGTAAAGCTATTTTGTGAAAATGTCCATTAGTAAAAAATGCTATACAAATAAGATTCAATTATTTTATTGAATTCTTTTTTTTTGTCTATGTGCCAAAACGAACCTATTATATAATTGAAGATATTTAACTGAAACTTCCAGAGACATTTTGACAGAATCTTCCTGTTCTGCCAGTTCTTTATGTCTTCATACATTGTACTATTTGACAAGTTAATAAGACCTGCATGTAGTATTTGTGGTTATAATTGTGGCATTTTATGTCTACTACACAAATATGACACGTTTTCCTGCTCTCAAATCAGTTAATTCAACAACAAACCACTGGGACACTGATTAGGTTTCAGGACAGCTGCTGTTATTTGTGGTATTCCACAATGGTGGAACCATTCTGACTGCATCACAGACTGTTTAAGTTGGCATACCTCATTTTCATGCACGAAGTAGCCATTATAAGAAAGAATTGTGAATTGTGGCTATAGACAGATGCACATGGTCAGCACCAGTGCTCAGGCTGCTCAACTAACACTTGATTGACATTAAAGGGCTCAATATGTGTTTAAAAATCATTCCCCACTCCACACCACCATCAACCCTAACTGATGTCAGAATATGTGTATAGTATAAACAGAAGTTAACTGGTTAATTGCCCAAAGGCTTAAAACCATTTTGTGGAATTTTCCAAGCTATTTAAAGGCATGTTAAACTTTGAATTCACTGGAATTGTGATAAAGCCTATTAAAAGTGCTACAATCTGTCTGTAAAATTACTCGTCACACAAAAAATAGACATCCTAAATAACTTAAATATTGTTAAAGATAATGACATCATACACAGCCGCATTCACAGATTCATTCACACCTACGCTTTATTTAGTGGTGAATTTAAACAATTTACCTATGTGTACATTATTATCAAGGGGCAATGAAAACTCCCAGAGAAACTAAATGCTATGCATATGTAAGGAAAACATGCAAAATTCCATACAGATCGTAACACAAGTTAAGGATTGACTTGAAGACCCTGGAGATTTGATGTGGCAATGTTTCCCACTACACCACCTGTGCCAACTGTGCACTGATATAATTGAACACTGTGTACACTTACTGGTCACTTTATTCGACTCACTCAATGTTAATCATCTAACAGGTATACGGTTAGAGTTTAAAAATGGCCTTTTCCATGCACCGTGTTGTCAATCATTCTGTAACCTTCAGTGGCGTCAGTTCTGACCATGGCCCTTCTGCTTCTGGAAGATTACTGTTCTCAAACTATATGACACTGAGGTGTTTATAAATCACAGAATTTGGTGCTGTGTTTTGTACACTCTTATTGGAACCACATAAAGTCCCATGTCACAGTGTCACTTATGAACAGAGAATTTGTGATCAGTGGTGCTCCCTTTCCACTGATCGATAAATCAATTAATAAATAAGACTCCCTTAGATTATACTCAAGTGTCTAATGTGTTATCTGTTATGTAAATGCAACAAAGTTCCAGTAATTGCTGTTGAAATTAATAAAACTTAATGCATACTAGTCTGTGCTTTATATGATTCATGTAACCCATATACAAAATAGATAACCTTCTTGTCACTATGATTCATATATTCTCTCAAAGATGAAGAAGCAGCAATAATATTTATATTGTATTATTGTATTAAAAGTCGCCTCCGCCTTGTGTGTGTGGAGTTTGCATGTTCTCCCCGTGCCTCGGTAGTGTCCTCCGGGCACTCCGGTTTCCTCCCCCGGTCCAAAGACATGCGTGGTAGGTTGATTGGCATCTCTGGAAAAATTGTCTGTAGTGTGTGAGTGCGTGAGTGAATGAGATTGTGTGTGCCCTGCGATGGGTTGGCACTCCGTCCAGGGTGTATCCTGCCTTGATGCCAGATGACGCCTGAGATAGGCACAGTCTCCCTGTGACCCGAGGTAGTTCGGATAAGCGGTAGAAAATTACCTATGACCCTGGTCGTGTGATGCAGTCTGATGCAATACCACCTTGAAGTGGATTATTTTCTTATAACAACACATCATGAAGTCTTTTATTCTAACCTTCTAACCTTTTATTTCTACATTTCATGTTGTGGAAAGTTCACAATACCGATTCCTGATCTAAATTACATTACAGACACAATACACTGTTGTTCTCTCATCTTTTATTTTTCTTGCTCGAAAGACAGCACTGATGCCAGACTAGCCTGCTATACATGTTACATAAAGCTTCTCCTTTCAGAAAGTCTCAAAAGTTTCAATTCAATTACATTTATTTGTATAGTGCTTTTAACTCTTCCCATTGTCTCAATGCAGCTTTACAGAAGTATGGAAACAGAAGAAAAAGGAATCTAGCCATGGGGGTCACAGTCCAGTGACTTCTGTGCCGGTCCCAAGCCCGGATAAATAGAGAGGGTTGCGTCAGGAAGGGCATCCGGCATAAAACATTGCCAAGAAAAAGGAAAAAAGAAATAAATATATAATAATAAGAAGTAGAAAAATAAGAATAAACATAAATAAATGAATATATACAATTAAAGTTTAATTGAAGAATATTAACTTGGAATTTATAGATATTTATTTATATATATAAAAGCATGTGGTAGCCTAGTGATTAAGGTGTTGAGCTACCAATCAGAAGGTTATGGGTTTGAATCCCAGGTCCACCAAGCTGCCACTGTTGGGCCCCTGAGCAAGGCCCTTAACGCTCAGGTGTATAAAAATGAGATAATGTAAGTTGCTCTAGATAAAAGTGTCTGTTAAATTATCAAAGTTGCTGTTATAGAAAATGATTAAAACACGTTCTGACCAATCAGATTCGAGAATTTCAGCGTGACGTGGTGACGACACCCACATCGCTTTATTTTTACTACAGAGTCGGAAAAGCTTACCAATTACATGCCACTATTTTTTAGTCTGTCAATATTAAACGTTCATATTTGACACCGAATGAATAAAACCAGCGTTTGCTGCCTATCCGTTACTGTGTTAGAGAAGAAGCGCGCCAAATGGAACGTCGGAGCTCGTGGGCGGGGAACGTGACGTCATCGCGCAGGAACGGTGTGTGTGTGTTCTCGCGCGCTATCGCCATCGGACACTCAACAGATCAACTATGGCGGAAAGGTAGTGAAGACGTTCCACCTAACAAGGGGATTCAGCGTCAGATAGCTACGGTTTGACCGACACACCAGCCTGCATTTGCTCAAACAGAAGTCGTTGTTGTAGTGCAAAGACGCAACGCCAGAGGCCCCAGAACACGAAAAGATGCCTAATATTAAGATTTTCAGCGGAAGCTCCCACCAGGATTTGTCTCAGAGAATCGCCGACCGGCTCGGACTTGAGCTGGGGAAGGTCGTCACAAAAAAGTTCAGCAACCAGGAAACATGGTGAGTAAAAACCCCACAGCTTTGTAAAATTGTCTCGTGTTGCTTTCGGGTTATATTGCCTACGAGCATCTTGTCAAGATGCCGTTAACCGATTGCACTCGGAGGATGTAGTTCCGGTCATGTAGTCGGTCCTTCCACGTGGGGCTGCGGACACTACAACTCCCAGAATGCACCGCGGGACGCGTTTACCTAACGGCAACCCGTTTGGTGCTGTCGCGCGCGCGTGCGTGCATGAATTATGTTTATACTGTATTATTGTTCATCTGTATCGGTTTTATTAGCATTAGCCTGGTTTGATGGTTTTGGGAGTTAATAAACAGGTTCAAGTGAAAATAATCAGGCTAAATTCGGACAAATAAGTATTTCAATAAGATGTACTAAAAGGTTTTGCATTTGAATACGATTTTATTTGTATAAAACACGTAGATTTTGATTAGAATGGAGTTTAATATCACTGTGTCTTGATTGTGGCCTGTTGTGTTCAGTTCACACTGGAACTATCACGAATGTCACGCGCAGCCGGTGACGTGTTTTCACTTTTACTGCTAAGATACACAACACTACGTCTCACAACACTACGTCTCACCCAACACTACATGACAACACTACATGTCACACATTACATCTCACACTAATCACACGACACTACATCTCACACAACACTACATCTCACACTAATCACACCCCACTACCTCTCACACCACACTAATATCATGCTTACCTACGAGTATTATACTATTAAATAATAAAAAAAGATGCCCAATTTTCTACCACATGCTGGAGACTGCACAATATAACCCTTTTGTGTGAAACACCTGTGTGTTCTGTGTGATTGTGACTCTGGTCTGTTCCTCACACACACACACACATCATCCCTAATATGTCATAACAGAATCTTATCATACACCTTTCAGTGTTCATAAAAGAGACATCTCCTTGATTAAAGTGTTTTTTTCTACTGTTAGAGAGCTGTCTGACTTCCTCTGATGTGTGGTAAAAGCCAACGTATATATTAACTCAACATTGATTGATTAGAAGGCTATAAAAGTTAGATTGTGTCCATTTTTAGATATTTCAGTGACTGATTAGGTCTCGTCTTAGCGTACACAAATGTCAAATCTTGAGGTCGAATTGCAGATGACCACATCAGGTTCTACCCCTGTCAGGAAAAAAAAACAAGAATCTGAAGCAATTATGGGCAGAAACTCATCAAAACTGGACTGTTGAAGATATTAGAAAAAAATAATGTTGCCCTTTTTGCTCCAGGCTTCAACGGTCCAGTTTGGGTGGGTCTGTGCCCAGGATAGACTCAGTTTCTTGTTTTTGACATAGGAGGAATTCGTTGCCATCTTCTTCCATTGCAGCTCATCCACCTCAATGTTTTCAATCTAAGTGATGATCTAAATTACTATAGAATCTCTGTAAACTCAGACTAGTCTGCTCATTCTCCTCTGCTCTCTGTCGTGTACAAAGTGTTTCAGTCTGCAGATCCTCCACACACGTTTTTTGTGTGTGTCTTTTTTCTTTCCCACCATATTGTGTAAACTCTTGACATATGAAGTGTGAAAATCCCTGGAGATCAGCAGAAATTTGCCTCTTGCCAATGTTCTCAGATTACACTGATCCACAACACGGAAAGCAGATTACAACCATTTTACCAGGTTCAAATTCTACTCAACATTGTGTGCTAAACCTTGGACACTTTTTTTGCGCAGTGTGGAGATTGGAGAGAGTGTACGTGGCGAGGATGTATACATCGTACAGAGTGGCTGCGGAGAGATAAACGACAACCTGATGGAGTTGCTGATTATGATCAACGCTTGCAAGATAGCTTCAGCTTCCCGTGTCACCGCAGTCATTCCCTGTTTTCCTTATGCCCGTCAAGACAAAAAGGACAAGGTGAGGCTGGTGTCTGGTGGAGAAAAAGTGCTATGCAAATGTCCTGATGTTTGCACAGTCTATTGACTTTAGGTGTGAGGTGCATGTCCTATATCAGTGAAAAGAGCAGTAAATTTCAAGGTAAAAATCCAACTTTTACACGTTGTTCACTTGCCTCCATGTTTGTAGATTACTTAATAGGATTCATAAACATGTTAAATGGTTTCTAGATTTCTTTTGAGCAGAAAAAACATTTCCCAAATTCTCTGACAAATTTTAGTCTTTAAACACAAAGGCTTTTAAAAAATGTATGAACAATGTAATACCATATTCCTTGTATGGTTCAAGTAATTCCATTCAAATATTTATATAACATACAGTATATGTCATTACCATGGACAAGAATTTGAATTTGAAAATGACAGGTTTCCCTGTACTAGAGTTCCTGTTACTCGCGTATGAAACTGAAAACCCACACATTCAGTTCCTTTTGAAGGTGCTGGAACAGCAAGGCCACATCTTACATATACACTGAATACATTTGGGTTTGAGAACAAAAGATGATTTGTGCTGTTTTAGATTGACACTTAAATTATTAATATCTCTGAATGTCCAGTCTTAGTTTGAGCCCTGGTTATCACCTGCGAAGGCTGAATTTGTTATTAAATAGGATAAACCAGCATGAAGGCAATAGAGCTGTCTATGGGAGAAACACAAGCCATTTTATAGCTCAGGAAAGAAAGAAAATCACTGTCACTACACAAGCAATTTGCAAACCCAATACAATACCAGTTTAGAATGTCCTATGAAAGAAACCACTAGTACACACGACAAAAATAAATGTCAGTGACATTACCACCAACTTCCAAAGGGCAAGAGTAAAGGTATCACGATCCACTGTTTTGAAAAATTCTTAAAGAACAGGCTTTCTTTAGAAATGAAAATCATTGATCCGCTGTGAGAAGCAGAAGGCAAGAATGGAACCCAAAAAGAAGAACGGAGATGAACCACCAAAAATCTGGAACCAAAATGGGCCTCTACCAAAGTGATCGAAAGGCCAAAGTGAGGAGAACGAAAGAATCTGCTAATGATCCAAAACACACAAGGTCATCAGTCATACATGGCGTAGGTGTTGTCATGGCTTGGGCTTGATGGGTTCTTCTTGGACAGGCTACCTTTATTTACTTTAGTGATGATGTAACTCATGAATGGTAGCAACAGAATGAATTCAGAAGTCTACAGAAACATTCTGTCTGCCGATTTACAGAGAAATACATCCAAAATCATTTTGAACCAAAACACAACAAAGCACTTCTTAATCGGGATAAAAGTGGAAGGTTTTAGTTTGTCCAAGTCAATCAGTGGACCTTAACCCAATTGAGCAGCATTTCTCTTCCCGAAGAGGAGACCAAAGGGACGGACTCCCCAAAACAAGCACTAAGTGAAAGAAGCTTTCGGTACAAACATGGAAAAGCAACCTAGAAGAAGAATGCAGCCATTTAGTTATGTCACTGGGTCACTAGCATGATGCAGTTATTGTGAGGGATATACAACCAGAAATGGTGTTATTTACTTACTTTTATTGTTTATCTCACCGGAAAAATTGGGTGGTCTGTCAGCAAAGGTGTCCTGTTCTAAGTTCTCATCTAGATTGACTTTCTGATCCATCAGCTCATAATTAACGGCTATTGTGTGAAGCAAAAACAAAAGAATCGGCCTTGCCACTTTTGCAGATTAGTCTAAGGATAAATGTTGAATTCTGTAAATAAACATTTCAGATGTTCCATATTTTCTAAAGTAAAGATATAATGCAAGGTTTCAGGATTTCAGATGATGGAACAAATGTAAAGCTGTACAATGCTTACTTGTACTTTCTGTAATGGTACTGTAGCATCTGAGCAAACCTCTTTTTTCTACAAAAATATTCTATCCTAAAGATTATAAGGTATTATAAAGATTTAGAGCTTAACTTTGCACTGAGTAAAGAATTTTCCTTAAGAATTTTCTTTCTTTTTCACCTACAAAAGTTCTGGAAAGAGTTTCAGTTGAAAAGTTTTATGACCAACTGACTGTTGTAGAAAAACCATAATTGACTAAAGCAAAATCGAATTACTTTAACCGCTCATCATTGTTTCCACTAACAGAACGTCTTGAAATTAATCTTAAACCACACCAATCTACTAACAGCAGTTCAAGTGGTAGTGGAATATATGTTCGTGTTAATTCCTGTTTTCCATTTAAAAGCAGTTGTTCCCCCTCACTTTCTCTTGAAGTTAATGAAAACAGGAAATACAGCTTGTTACCAAGGAACCAACAACAAGCAGTCTGTCCTGAGGAGTTTCCTGTGTCTGCTCACGTAAAGCAGCAGCTTTACATCAGAATTTTATAAAGGAACCTCCTTTTAATATGAAATAAATGTTGTGTTTTTTTTCTACGGAAAGCTATATAACAATGCTAATTAGATTACTTGGAGCCATACGGCAAGTGTCACTCTGAATTACATGTTACTATAGCAACACTTCCATAATAGCACATTAATATTAATGCTGCAGTTGGACCTGCTGATATTAAGTTGAACTGCTTTTTTAGAGCTGAATCCCACATTGATGACTGTTTTTCTAGAGCTTATTGAATCCTTTGTAAAATTCTCATTGCCTTTTTAAACATTAAACAGTAAAAGCACTGGTGGGGGTTGTAAATATTTGCAGCAATCTAGCTGCGTTGTCAGATTTATTTACTAAGCAGGTGCTTACGAAAGCAAACTCCATTCTGTGTGACTCATCTCAATTCCTCCCCGTCATGACGCATTTGAGACTTTGCCTTTAGGGTCTTTGTATGAATTTATAGATTTACCTCATTACTTAGCTTAGTGCAGTTTATTTTTTTTATTTTTTTATTTTTTTTTTAAATGTTTATTACATGTTTAATACCTAATTGGTGTGTTTGTCATTGTATTTGGTGTGTTCCTTTCCTGCAAAACAAATTGCCCTTAAGGGGGACAAGAAAAGGTTAGGTTAATTTAGTCAAGCCTGTCAGACCAGTCGAGAGTTCCACAGCGCAGTGCTTGTAATCCCAGTTCAAATTTAAGAAGCTGTTGGATGCAAAACCTCGTCAATAATTTGAGCAAAAGAGTCACTGATGCCATATGGAAAGTTTATTACACCTTTAACTATCCTCAAATGCAAGATTACTCCAAACATGAATATATATGTGGAGTCTTTCTTGTTTCGCTTTAACTTCTTTATTAGTTGAATATAAAGCTCACATCCAGAAGTAGAAAGTGAAAGTATAAACTGGTGACTGTGGATAGTGCGGATTGTTTAGAGTGTTGATTCCTTGACTCCTGACTAATTTGCATCATTTTAAGTGTATTTGAATTTTGTTGCTGCTCGTAGAATCGCAGCTGAAGTTGTGCACTTCAACAAGACATTAAAAAGCTTGATGTAGGTACATGTATATGTATGCTTTAAATTGCAATGAGTATTAACAGTATGCTGATAATATTTTTATAGGTCAGTGATTGGTCAGTTTTTTGTAGCAGTCTGAGTCATTTCATTTCAAAAATAATAATAGTATTTAAATCATTTTTTTTTTAACAAAGAACATGAAGTTTTCTGTAAGAAGAAATATTTCATAATTTTGCTAACAGTGTGTTTTCTGGCATGGGAGATTTTATATTGCTCATTATTAAAACTGCTGTTGTGTAAATCAATCTGATCACAGAAATGAACACAAAATCAAGCAAACAACAATATTCAGAAGCGTTTGCAATATCAAGATGACAAAAGATTTCCAAAATACGCTTTCAGCCAAAGGCCTCTTGAGTTTGCATGGATCAAATCTGAGTACTGATATCATAGAAAGTAGTTACATGTGTCTTTTTACTGGTGGTAGTTTAAAAGAAGAATCATGTGCTTGTAATGTTACCAATTAGAGTAGTTTTCTTCAAAAAAACAAAACAAAAAAACACAACTCACAAAATACATCACAGATTTTGTAAAAGCTGCACCAAAATTAAGCTGTTTTCACTGCAACAATCACAAAAACCAATAGATGAATAAAACACTTCAGGATATTTTGTTATTGGAAAGGAATCCATTTTTGGGTATCAACTAACACCAGGGAACTTACCATAAATGGCACATTATAAGCACATTATTATTATTTTTTTTCTTTTCCATTTTGTTTTCCATTCAGAGTCACGTTACCCATCAGAATGAATATCTAGTGGTTTTGTTTTTCTTTTACTCTTAACATCAAGTGAGTCTTAATCAACCTTTTTTAATCAAAAAAAACCTTAAGGTTTCAATTTTACTGTAATGTGAGGTATGTAAAAGAACATAATTTTTTGTGTGTGTAGACTTATGCACAGAGAAAAACAGTTTATTAACCGAAAGTATTATTGTTATTAGAGCCGAGCTCCAATCTCTGCCAAGCTGGTGGCCAACATGCTGTCGGTCGCAGGAGCAGATCACATCATTACCATGGACCTGCATGCCTCTCAGATACAGGTGAAGCTCAGGAACTGATTCCTCTGAAGCCGATTGATGCGCAAATTTAATATTTGACTGGACTTGTAATGCTGCTCTCTAAAGGTGGTGTGTTTTTAGGGTTTCTTTGATATTCCTGTGGACAACCTGTATGCTGAGCCAGCTGTGCTGAAGTGGATTAAAGAAAATATCCCTGAATGGAAGAACTGCACCATTGTGTCTCCAGATGCCGGAGGAGCTAAAAGGTTTGTGTCGCTCTTTCCGTCTAAAATCAAGACTGACGCTTTCGCAGTTTATTCTGCCTTTGCATTCATTGCAAATCACGCTATGTACATTTACTGCATCTGGCAGATGCCTTGATCCAGAGCAACTTATTTTATCTCTTTCTTTTTTTTCTTTTTTTTTAATAGAGCTGAGCAGTAGAGTGTTAAGGGCCTTGTTAGTTAGCAGTTTCTCTCCACACTCTCAATACACACTTTGTCTTCTATTCTTTCTCAAACTGCCCTAATCTCACCTGCAGCTTGTGCAGAATTCAGCAGCTAGGGACCAAAAAGATGGATCATATTTCTCCTATTTTGGCAAGTTCAGACTTGAATATTAAAGGTATTTATATACACAAAGCTTTTTCTGGTCCTGCTCCACAGTACATTAATCGACTTTTTCTACCTATACTCTTCTATCAGAGCTCGTAACCAAAAACCTCTAAAAGGTCCTGAATTTTGGAACACTCTTCCCTTCCACAAAAGGTCTTCTCTGCCATTTTGAAAGCTTCTCATAAGACCTTTTTTTTCCATCTTGTGATAGTGTTATGTTAACTTGACGGCAAATACTGTCGTCTTAGAAATGATGGGATTTTATTTCTTACTTGCATGAAGTTTTAGCTGCCGCGTTTATTGTAAAGCTAAGTCATGCCATCGATCAGTTATCCTCAGTGGACAGGATAAATATTTATTGCTGAGAGATTTTGTGCTAAAGATGAACATTGAACATTTGTTTTATGGAAATTTACTTTGCTTCACTTCTCAATGTTGCAAGACATAAAACAGGAATCAAAAACTTGACAGAAACAAAGATTCTGCAACCATTGCAGTTGGGGTCATAAATTTAGATACGCCTTGCATCAGGAAAAAAAAAGAGGGATCATAAAATTTGCATTTTCCTTTAGTTTGTTCTGCCCTGAATAAGCTATTTTACTTAACAGATTTTTCCATATAGTCCATAAGACAATGAATTTACACAAATGAACCAGTTCAAAAGTTTAAATCCCCTCAATTCTTATTATGTGTTGTTACGTAGATGATCAAAGTTCATGATCTCCTTTTTTGTTGGAACAGTTCAATTTCACAATTGTTCTTCAAAAACAAAAAAATAAATAAATGCTAAATATCATTTGCTTTTCCAGCCTCATCTGTATATTTGACGCCTTTCCAACAGAAGGCTTAAGTTTCACATCCATCTTTTCACACTGGGGACAACTGAAAGACTCGTACACAACTATAACACAAGTTATTGACCATGTGAGCAGTTAATGATGAAACTCATGATACAATGAGAGGCACAGAGGGGTAGCTTTTGAACAGGATGTGAATTTTTATTGAATGGTGTACATAAGATAATTCCGTGTTTGTCAGAAGACAAACTTTTGTGTGCACATGTAGACTTGCGTGTTTATTCCACTGACAATTCAGCTATATGCTTTTTGGTTAAAAAAAAAATCTTTAAAAATGTTTTTTTCACAATGTCATTTTATTCTTTTGTTGACATAAATTTTAAAAATTGAAAGTGTTTTTCCACCTGCAGGGTCACATCTATAGCAGACCGGCTGAATGTTGACTTTGCCCTCATTCACAAAGAGAGGAAGAAGGCTAATGAGGTGGATCGCATGGTGTTGGTGGGAGACGTGAAGGACCGCGTGGCTATCCTCGTCGACGACATGGCCGACACGTGTGGTACCACCTGCCATGCTGCTGACAAGTAACTACTACATTCTACTGCTGCTCTTTACACTAAGACTGTAATAAGGACTAAGGTTCTGCATCATACCTTTTAGAACATGAGCTGAATTAGTTTGCCAAGACAGAACAAGTCACTTTTAATTTTATTGTCATACTTGGCTGAACTAAAATATTTGCCCACTTTAGTTTTCCACTTAAAAAAAGAGTTTTTGCCTGACAAAAATGTATATTTGGAATATTTTTCCAAGATTAACTACACAATGCTAAATATAAATAGTTAATAATAATACACTGGAACATCTCCAGCCATTTTATAACCTGTTTTTTTTTTTTTTTTTTTCCATTTAATAACTGCTCTTCACAGGCAAGCTACATTTTTGCTAGAAACTCAGTTATGACTGGTAAATATTCTTTATCTTAATACTTATAGTCAGTGTAGTTTCTGTGGTGTGTTCTTGGAGAACAGTACAGTAGAGCTGCAGTCAGGACCAGCTTTTCAGCACTGTCTCGCCCAGAAAGCTTGTGTAATCTTGTCAATCTTGGTTTGGTTCAATAATGTACTTTTATGATGTACATTGAATGAATGAATGAATGAATGAATGAATGAATGAATGTGGTAAGTGTGTAATGTTTAGTCCCAGGTTTGGGCAAAGACTTGCCAAGTCAGCCTAAGTCCTCTTCCATTTGTGTGTTGAACACAAGTACATCCATCATAGAACGTAATTAAATATATGTCTTCACTGCTAATAGTTTAAAACAAGTATCCTGTGCTTAGTTTCACCAATTCAGAGGTATTTTGTTGATGCTCATGTTCTAAAAGCTGCAGACACACTGAATCAGACCTAACACACTGCATGGCATTTTTCCAGCTCTTATTTGCATGGGTGTAATATCTTTTCAGTCCAACAAAACATTTTTGTTTGGTCTCAATGCACCTCTCTACATTACACTGACCAAAATCTCCATCCAATCTGGCAACCTTGAATCCATACACACATATATAGAGTATATTGTGGTTCAGGCTACATGTGTACATGAGACTACATATCGTGCACAATAAATTGAAACCGAGCAAGTGTTCTTTCTCTCACTCTCCTGTTTCTAGGCTATTATCAGCCGGTGCCACCAAGGTGTATGCCATCCTTACCCACGGCATTTTCTCAGGGCCTGCCATATCGCGCATCAACAATGCCTGCTTTGAAGCTGTAGTTGTGACCAACACCATTCCACAGGAAGAGAAGATGAAGCATTGTCCTAAAATACAGGTTGGATGCCAAACATATAGCGTAATAGATGAGGATCAGTGCTCAGAATTTGTACAGGTTTAGGATTCTACATAACAAATTAACATAAAACAGAAAAGCAAGGTTAAAGGAGAGTGGCTTTCCTCCCCTTTTTGTAAACCTTTCCCAGATAAGACCAGGAGACTTGGATTTCCTTGAGCAGAAGTCTTTATTGTAGATACACGATGACCGTGAGTCTTCAAGTCAGAGCGTACTGGCACAGGCGCTGCAGTCATCAAGTCTGACTTAAAGTTGTAATACATTGTAAATATACACATTTTAGGGGCCAGTCCCATCAGATAGATACAAAACACTCGGGTGGCAATCAAAGCACAAAAGGATGTAACAGCCCCACCCAGATCCTGGACTTTCACCCACCCTTAATCCCATTAACATAACAGTCTTTCTCAGACCACTTCATTATAATACGAATGAGTTCACCTCTAATGCTTGGCATTCATTCTTGACTCAGACCTTGAAACCAATGGCCACCTTAAACAATGGGACAAATGTCACAAAGGGACAGATGATATCCTGAGTTACCTAGCCCTTTCCTTTCACATTAAGGAGATACAGGAACCACAAGACTAATGTAAAGTTTGAATTTAACTAGCACTGTAACCTGATTTGGTTTCAGCATGGTACAAAAAAGTATACTTGAAATAAAACTTTGTCTTAAAATTATTTTCCCACACCCTCTACCTCAGTTCTATCTTATGTAGCCGTTTATTTATTTATTTTTTTTATATTTGGGCCACTGTGCTCTTTTTCACAACAAACGTGTCGATTCTGTACAGCTAAAAAATTGTCACTGATGTGGGTATAACTACACCAGCGATACCTTTATCTCCGCCTCTTCTAACTTTATAGACTAAAAACGTATGAACGTTACTAGACTTTGTTTACTAAAGTGCTTGTTACTGTTGTTTTCCACTTTCCAGGTCATCGACATTTCAATGATCCTTGCAGAGGCTATTCGGAGAACCCACAACGGCGAGTCAGTCTCGTATCTCTTCAGCCACGTTCCCCTGTAACCTCTTCTCAGCGCGTGTCCCTTTATTGTGCTTTAGTACCAAAACAAAGGGAGCCTGACCCCAAGTCTTCAGTAAGATGTACCTGGCTGAGACCCCAAAGGAATTCTAGGAAATCATAGCACCCTGTCCACCTGTTGGAGCTGTTCATCTCTAGTTGAGGATTCGAATGCTTTCACTCAATAAGACTGTGGACATTTAGATTCTAGTCTTAAACACCTCCATTTTAATACCTTGTGTGACTAGATTGCGGGTGACAACCTATTACACTTTAATTTATTTGGGCTTAATTTGTATAAGTAAGTAACTTGCGAGATGTTTATCTCCATAAGCAGAAAATGTAAAGTTGAATGAGTCTATTTTCCTTCTTCTTTGTGTTTCTGTTTGTGTTTATAAACACTTGGGGATCGTAACTTGGGGTCTCTGCTTTGGGTCTCTGCAGGCTGGAGCTTCCATTTGTTTTCATTTCATCCCTCTCCCACACTTTCTTTACGTTACGTTACTCTACTTTTTTTATTTTAAATTTGAATGTATTTTCCGAACTGATTTAGCCATACTTTCTTGAAAGTTCCATCATGAAAATGCTAATTCTATTTCTCTTTTATATGTGTTGGGTTTCCATTGTTTTTCCATTTCGTATTGCTAAATTTTGTTCTTATTAAACAATTGTGAAAAGGAACAAGGCATATGACTTGGGTTACTTGATCAGGAGAGGTGTTTGTCAAAAAAAGTATACTTAATCACTTAATAATTATCATTAACTTTTGACTATTGGTTGTTGAACTGTTTTAATATTTTTGGGTCAGTTTTCATCCTTATCAAAGCGTTTGTTCTTTAGCATTGGGCAAGTGTGTATTTAACATTGGTTAAATATAATAGCTCTATATTATACTGATCCTGGGGCATTTATTTATTTATTTATATTTATTTTTCCCTTCCCTCCAAATCAAGGGAGCCTGTGTCAGCTGAGACGAGAGAACATTTTTAATGGTAGACCGATTTGATGATATAATTGGAAATAAGCATCACTGGATATTGTAACCATGCAATACAGAAACTGACACTGTTGAAGGTCATGCTGATGATAATTTATCACTCTTGTAAACGTGGTTCTCTGAACACCAGATAACCTCCAGGGGCAGTGTTTTGACACCCAGTTACCTTCCTATAAATCAGAATTTCAGTTTTAGTTTTGTGAAATGGGGGAAAGAGAAAGCACATTCTCCTTATTCCTAATTCTATGTATTTATTTATCAGGGCCTAAATAACAACTGTGTGGTTCTCACCATCTTCTGTAAACAAATAACCTCAGTTACAACAACAACAAAAATACAGTATAGTAGTTTTTTTTCCCCCCTCAAAAAAATGAACCCAGCATTCGTCTTAAATAAAAATGATTGAGCTAACAATGTAGGGGGAGTAAAAGTTTTGCAGGTGTTTTGATGCCCTGGAAGCTGCCTCTTGGCTCACATTAGGCTTGTCAGCACCCAGATTTTCCACTTGAATGATACACTGTTGTGGCCTCGAGCTGTCCTGAGGGAATAGCTGCTGCAGCAACAGTTAGCAACTCAAGTGTGTCTATCAGGGGCCAGTAGCTAACATTTTGGCCTGCACAATGTGAAATGAAGCTCATCACTTGTTTGGATGCCAGATTGGCTAGCTTTCTTGATGAACCAAGCCCCTTGCTGATGAACTGTGCCATCTGCTCTGGTGCTCGAGAGCTTTTCTTCCAGTGTACAATGAGACCTCATTGTGCAACAGCGTATTCTCAGATGGTGGCTGTGTTTCAGCTAGTTGGTTTGCAGCTAGGAGCAAACACAAGCCAATCATCCAAATGTAGCAGTATCCTTGCAGCTCTTTCCATCAGAGATGACGGTTTCTGCCTGCTTGCTTCTTGTGAATATTGTGAATTGGAAAGCTTGCCCTTAATTTGATTTCATTTCATTTTTATAGTGCTTTGAACAATAAACATTGTCACAAAACAGCTTTACAGTAAATTTTAATGTTATTTCTAATGAGTAAGTCAGAGTTGACAATAGCCAGGAAAAGATCACTTGGAAGATATGAGGAGGATCCTTGAAAGGAACCAGACTCCTCTGGGCCATATTAGTGTGACAATAAATAACTTCTCTTCTATAACTATATATAAAGTACTCTTCTCTAAAGTGTAGTTGCAGGGTCTAAAGTCTAGAATCAGACAAAAATGTCCATCTTTTTCCTGAGTTAGCAAAAAAAATAATTTCTGTTTGACGTGCTAGATGGGCTCCTAAGTGGAGGATCTCAGTGATCCCATGGTTCCTTATGGTTGTCTTGCACCCACTAGTTAGGCTTGACTGTGCCAGCATAGCTGCCGATGGCCCTTGAGCAAGTTGTTCCAGACCCAAGTGTCCTACTGCCAGGAGTACAGTTTAAATCAGCTTCTTTATCGAGGAAGCAGTGAGTGCCAGCTGGAGATCCAATGCACAGCAATATCAAAAGCCAAAATATCATTCAAGCACTTGTGCTTACTTCTTGAGCAGTGTGCATCTGTCTGGTGAACACACCAAGGAGGAGATTCGAGCATCAGAGTCCATATGTGCAAGAGTGAATCTTACATTATAATGCTTTACTTTTTTCAGCTGAGCTGTGAATATTATGGGAACCACTGCTTTAGTTGTTTACCACAAGAACACTATTTCAAAGGAAACCTTTCAGAAAATGCAGTGAGGAAGAAAACACATGATACTTGGGATCATACAGGTAAGGCGAGGGGCAAAAGTGCTCTGTTTGCCATTCTCAAATATTCCTCTGAAAAACCCACGTAGTGACAAGCTTTTATGCACATAGCTCAATGCACAGCATGGATGAGGCGAGAAGAATAAACTGAATGTCAGCCATTAAGGATGTTTATAATGTCATAAAATCACCACATGACTGACAAAAGTCTTAAAATGTGTGCATGCTTGCATTAAAAGGTATCCATGTATTGAAACATACTGAAACACTGCCTCTTGCACAAAGTGTTGAGGTGTTTTCTGTACTGTTTATACTGCTTAGGGGTGCAGGGAGTCTGTAATCTATCCCAAAGGGACAAAACAGGGGATACACTGAACAGGATGGCAAGGTACAATCACACACTACAGTTAATATAGCAATTTCATGCTTACAATGCATGTCTTTAGACTAGGGGAACCACCATTTGAACCACAAGGAAAAATGCAAACTCCATACACAGGAATAGTCAGGAATCAAACCCCCACACATATGGATGTGAAAGGCTGAAAAGTAGGTGGCTACAGTATTCCCCTTATTCTGTTGTAATTCAACTGAAAACCAAACTGATCCATGTGTTTTCCTTCATTACTTTGCAGGATGTTATGTATGCCAAATTCGTTTAATTGCAAGCAAATGAACATTAAAAACCTGAGCTCAGTTTTTAACATTGTTTATTATATTAAAAAAGTATTTTTAAATAAAAATGACAAAGTAGAAGGTTATTAGCATTCATTTCAATGACCCTGTTATTTATTGTCTTCCTAACTAAAAGTAGGAGTCCAGACTCTGACATGTATGTTTGTAACACTCATTTCTCTTCATCTGACATTTGGATTCGTACCTCTGTTAGTTTAAGTAAATAAATCATTCTGCCATGGTGAGACACAAAATGATTAAGGTTTGATTAGCTCAGTATGAAAATGGCTGGTAGTAACAGACCTGAAAGTCAGTATTCACAAGCTTTTCAACATTAACGTTGTCATTTATGTGATTTCTTCACATTCAAATTCCTGACAGCTGGGACAACTGGTGACCTTTTCTGCTCAAAATATTACATTAGGATGCCTGCATTTAAAGTCTTAAGGGGAAGAATTCATAAATATATTTCTTGAGATCTTAATGTATTGTGTTCTCATTAGCACTGTCATGATTAACTCTTTCGTCTACATGATCCCTGCATGATTTTATGCATTATGCTGCTGCCATGTGAATAGCTGATTGAATATATGCATGAGTGTACAGGTGATAAATTGGGGCGAGGATATGCCACTGCCAACGAGAAGGATGCTTTATCTATGCATGGTTTTAGCAAATGGATGTCGGCACATGAGGGGAGGTTACAGAAACATACATCAGGGTTTTTTTTTTGTTTTGTTTTTATTCTTTTAACCTCACAAACTTCAACCTAGTTTTTTCATTGTTTCTGACCTGGGTTTCTGAGTACCTACATTTCCTTGAGAAAGTTATTATAATGATAATAATTATTATGTGGGCGATACTGTAAATTTTGGTATCGATCTGATACCAAGTAAATAACAAGGCAGATACTAATAGCAATACAGTTAATTTTTTTCTTTTAAAAGCAGCCATTCAAACCTAATGTACTTTCCTGCATAGTGAGAGCAGTTTGTCATTATTTATAGGTGAACTTCATTATCATTAATATGCTGAAGCTGACACAATAATATCACAAAATAAAATATCCTTTTCATTACCCTTCTCTGGCTTTTTTTAAATAAACAAAGTGCACACTAATTGTTTCTGAAAAAAAAAAAAGTAAAAGTGCAATGGCGAAGGTCACCCAGGTGAAATAACACAATAACTAGCCTAAATATAGGAATTGTAATGTATTCAGCATTTTTTTAAATTGTAGTTAAAACTAATTTATTTAGACACTGGCTAAATATGTATGAATGTATTTATTTTTAAACGTCTGCTAAAAAAACTATAATAACTAACTCATTTCACTTTAAAAATGAACATGAACTAATGCTGCAAATCATTAGTTCGTGGTGTTGCCACAGTATTGAACAGACCTGCTACACACAATAAAACAGTTTGCAATGTTTTTATTTACAGCAGTAAGTCACGTGATGTCAGGACCACGAATGGAGGAGCAACGTGTACCGTGCAAACGAGACGTAAAAGCAGCGATATGTAGAAATCGATCTTTTACATACATCAACATCGAAAGTATCGATGATTTCAGATCGACACCCCACCACACGCCCAGGGGCGTCACACGGCGCCTTATGATTGGCTTGCTGCTGATGCTGGGGGATGTGTGCAGCTGTTACACAACCTTATTATGAAGTAGAAGGAAGGAGATGCTCGTACGGTACAGAGAGAGACGACAGATATATAAAGTGCACCCTGTTATTTAATCCGGGTGCATAAAATCCGAAAGAATCTCCACCCTTCTGTTCCGTCCACCACCTAGTTCTTTAACGGTAAGAATATTATGGTAAATGTTCCTGTCTCTGCCTTCTATATGCTGGTTTAAAAAATAATATGATCTACTGCACTTTGTGATTCTCTAGTAGAACAAAAAAAACGTTCATTTGCGTTATGCTACTTTATCACTAAATTGATTTTAAACCTCCTGTTTTTCAGGGAGCCTATTGGGGTATATAGTTTGTTTATATTTATGTATTTATTTATTTTGAATACTGAAGGGTTCTTTACTTTAAATTAAAGTACAATGATTAAAATGATCATTTTAAATGATCACACAAACTCACAAAATTAAAAAAAATTGTGATTTTGGGTTGTTCCACCTCACTCACACTTGTAGAAATCTCTTAAAAATAAAGCAACACTAAAATGACAGTTATTTACATGAAATCTCTTGTTAAAAGCATTATTTTTTATAATAAATTAAAAATAAATAACCAAACCCACACTGTATATGCAACCCTGTTACATTTACATCATTTAGCAGACACATTTATACAGAGCAACGTAAATTATCTCATTTTATACCACTGAGTAATTGAGGGTTTAAGGGCATTGCTCTGGGGCCCAGCAGTGGCAAATTGGGGGACTTGGGATTCAAACTCACAACCTTCCAATTGGTAGCTTAACACCTTAACCACTAGGCTACCACATCCTGTGTTAACAAAATTATTTCCCTTATTTAAACATTAAGGTATAATCAGGAAGTTGCAGCTTGGTCATATTTGTAGCAAGGCCAAGACAAGTTCATTCTACTTGAACTTCACAAAAGACTTACACAAAAGACTGAAACTGGCTGCATGTAGCGGATTAATCATTTGAGTATTCAACCATGGTCACTCAGATTCTTATACTTTATCATCTCTCTTGCTTCTTGCCCATCTTTAAGAACTGAAGTGTGTGTGTGTGTTTTCTGAATGATGACATTTTTATCTGAGAATGAGAAATGTTTTCTCATATTTGTTGTTTTACCATCTGCCACATTTCTGGGTCACATATCTACTGCTGGCAGACAGGAAATCCTATATTCTAAACAAGAATATGCTGAGTAAAATTTGTTACACAGAAACTACAGCAACTGAGAGTCATTCATATTCACATTCACATAGTCTTATCTAGAAGTCCTTCAATGGGGAGTGCTGCAAATGCGCAAACTTTCTACTTTCCAGCCACTAAAGTGCCTTGAGAAATGTTTCTTACATCCAGTGGGGTACAACTGACAGAAACAAAACAAAAATAAAAATGAAACAAAAGAAAAATGAGTAAAACAGCATAGATAGAACTTGTTGATGTTTATAACTCACTCCTATAGTATAAACAACATACTTTACCTATTAAAAAGCACTTTTTCCAGCAGACCCCTGAAACAGCCTGTCCATTAATACATTCTTGATTTGTTTGGATTTCACTGAGATTTTGAGCTACATAAGCAGTTCAGAGATACAAGCAGTAGATTTTGGATCCTCATACCAATAAGCCACACTGCACACTGGTGTACTGAACTCAGGTGGACCAACCACCTTAAACCAACCACTTAAAACTAGTGCTTGAATATGTATGAGATGAACAACCAGATTTCTCCATTGTGTATTTTTCAAAAGTCAGCTATGGCAAATGTAAAGGATGTAACAGGAAAGTGTAAAAGGATGTATGATGCTTCTCTGTAGTCATACTCAGAACAAAATGCATGAACCATGTAGGAACCAACAGATTTAGTACCTATTTTAAGATGAAACGAACTCTTGATTGCTCCCTGGTCTGTTACCTCTTGTCATGTGGGGATTGTATGAGATGTATTGAAAATGTACAATATATGAAAACCAGGAGGCATCAATGCATACTGTGAGTTCTTACTGAAAATGACATCATATATTCTGAAGCCTCTCAGCTCACAAAAAATGTCAGATGAGTTTCAGCCAGTTTCTTCTACAAATGTAAGTAGCTTGTTATTGTTGTAACTCTCAATTAATAAGCAATTTTTTATTTTTTTTAATGTCCTATATGCAGTTTGTCTTATGACTTCTTAATTAACAATTTAAAAAATGAACAATTTAAACAAATATACTAGCTAGCCTACAATCCATGACAGAAACACAGATAAATCAACTAACAAATTTTAAAAAAGAATTGCATACACTGGCACTTTGCATCTCATACACTGGCAAGACTGGAAAGTTTGGAAATACCAAGATATTATTTTAGATTTATTCATTCATTCATTCATTTTCTACCGCTTATCCGAACTACCTCGGGTCACGGGGAGCCTGTGCCTATCTCAGGCGTCATCGGGCATCAAGGCAGGATACACCCTGGACGGAGTGCCAACCCATCGCAGGGCACACACACACTCACGCATTCACACACTAGGGACAATTTTCCAGAGATGCCAATCAACCTACCATGCATGTCTTTGGACCGGGGGAGGAAACCGGAGTACCCGGAGGAAACCCCCGAGGCACGGGAAGAACATGCAAACTCCACACACACAAGGCGGAGGCGGGAATCGAACCCCCAACCCTGGAGGTGTGAGGCGAACGTGCTAACCAATAAGCCACCGTGCCCCCTTATTTTATATTTACACAAATATAAATGAATGAAATGAAATACCAAAACACAAAAAAAAACAATTTAATCAGCAAGCCAACCATCTAAAAACTTCAAAGACCTTTTACAAAACTATTCAATCAGAAAAAAAGACGTAGTGGAAGGTTCAACTGTATGGCTCAATCTGTCCAATAAGACAAGTACTTTCAAGTGTCCTCCTTCTGAAACAGATGCCTCACTGCTCCTGAATTGGCTGAATCGTTACATAAAACAAGAGACAAATCATTGGGCATAGACACAGCACATAAGAGACTCAGATCAGCTGGTCTCATCAGCAGAGTTGCCAAGAAAAAAACCCTACTGATGTTGGCAAATCAGAATAAAAGTTTGCAGTAGGCCAAGATGCACAGACAGTGGGCTTTAGATGAATGCAACCAAGTCCTGTGGACTGAACCCCATCAAGCTGGTGTGGCAAAAGCTGGATGAGAGGTCAGGAGCGCTGCCTAGCCAGCACAGCAGACCATTGAGGAGTGCTGCAGAAGGTCTTAGAGGATATCACACCTGAATATCTGCAGAAACTGATGATTTTTAATTAAACCCTTTTTACAACCCAAATTTAAAAAAACGTCCCAACATTTCTGGAATTCGGTTGTAGCTAATACAGCAGAGTAAAACAGAGTGCAAATAGAAATTTTACTTATAATCAATATAGAATGTATGCAAATGTATGCTCTTGTATTGTATGATTATAGTAAACATAATACATACAGGTGCATCTCAATAAATTAGAATGTTATGGAAAAGTCCATTTATTTCAGTAATTCAACTAAAATAGTGAAACTCGTGCATTGTATAATTTTGTAATGTAAGACTTGGATGCACCTGCTCAGCCATAGAAACCCATACTTTGAAGCTCTCTGTGCACAGTTTTTGAACTAATTCTGCTCTCTGATTTTACATGGCCTACCTCTTCGTAGCTGAGTAGCTGTTGCTCCTAATTGTTTCCACTAAATAACACTAAAATTTGACCATGGAATATTTAGTAGTGAGGAAATTTAGACTGCACAGGTGACAACCTATCACGATACCACACTTGAATTCACTGAGCTCCTGAGAGCGACCCATTCTTTCACAAATGTTTGTAGAAGCAGTCTGCATACCTAGGTGCTTCATTTTATACACTTGTGGCCATGGAACTGATTGGAACACCTGAATTCAAAGATTTGGAGGGGTGTCCCAAAACCTTTTAGCAATATAGTGTATGTTTTGAGATGTCTTGAGATGTTATGAGATGAGGTTTGAGATAACTGAGTGATTGTCTCTGTAGCTGCAGTCCAGGTTGGTAACAGTAGGTAAGTAATATTTTCAGATGTTTCAGCACTTTCTTGATTGATATTTTGCACACAAAATAAATCTTTCAAGGCATAAAATGAACTCACAGAAAGTGCCATATTTTTTGTTACTGCTGAAGCAGAGGTACACAAGGCACTTGGGCTCTCTAACCAAGAGTTCTTAAATGATTCTTTTGTAATTTGCTGCTCTCCTCATTACATATTTTTAGCATGCAAATTGTGATTCATTTCAGAAATTGAGTTGAGTTCTTTTGAAGGTGACTCAACATGATGATGATTATGTGGAAGAAATGATCAAAAATAAAATACATTTTCTTTAAATGGTAATAAAACTATCCAGATAAATAGTAATGTTGCTATTTTGTTTGTACAGGTGCAGTGCAGGGTTGATGCTGATTAACCTACTATATTTGCTAAAACACTTCAGAAATGACAAAATCAATTGTGTTTTCGCCCCCTTGTGAAATTGAGCATAGACTGTGTGTTTTTATTGCTTATTGAATGGCCCTTCTACCCTGCTGTGGTAATTACATACATCTTAAAAAATTCACACACCCCTGACATTAGGAAGGCACCTTAGCATACAGTATGAATGTTCTGGGGTACTCTTCCACTTGGTTCTCTCATGTTCTCTTTGTATTATTGGACACCTTCATGACCATCTATGTTTGCATGGTGACATGGTTACAAACTTCTTTTATTTATATATGATGGAAACCAGTATGTTTTTCTCGTATTCAATCAGCTGAATTTAACACAAATGAACTTTAATCAACTGTGCATAATTTTCTTAAACCTGAAAAGCCTTTTCAAAAGATAGGAAATAAGAAATACCTGCAAGGATCTGAACATTTTTTTAATTTTCCATTGCTAAGTAATGAACTCAAGTGACAACAATATATTGATGTTTTACTAAGTAGGCATAATTATTTTATCTAGTTTCTTTCTGTCCCTAGCAATGTGCTGTTCACCAAAAAGAGATATGCAGCAAAATCCTGCAGACAGAAGTGGAAAGCATGATGTCTCAGAGCGGGGTATCTTTTTCCAGAGTTATATGAATGGTGGAATGTCCAGCCTCGTCTGCACTGTCATCACTTTCCCCGTGTACAAAACTGTGTTTCGGCAGCAGCTGCACAGCACTCTGATCCGTGAGGCTGTGGTGCAGCTATATAAGGAAGGAATGCTAAAGCTTTATCGAGGAGTAGTGCCACCCTTGCTGATGAAGACTCTTCAGGGAACCATCATCTTTGGCTTCCAGAACACCCTCCTGCAGCAGTTATCCCCCTGGGCTGAATCATATTTTCCCCGAGCAATGCATCCTGCCCTGGCCGGGCTCGGGACAGGGGTAGTGGAGTGTTTGTTGTTTACTCCCTTTGAGCGTGTACAGAGTGTCCTACAAAACAGTAGTAATGACCGCAGCCTTCCCACTCTTAGCAAAATTGTCAGTCGGATGCGGTCAGAAACTTTAACAAATGGGTGGTACCGAGCTTTTTTACCCACTCTTACTCGCAACGCAATAGGAAGCAGTCTTTATTTTGGCCTTAAGGATCCGTTATCCAGAGTGTTACGTGAGAAAGATTGTCCCCCCATTGCATCATCTTTTGTGTCAGGGATGGTCAGCTCTCTTATGATAAGCTTGCCCTTGTATCCACTGTCAGTGTTGGTGGCCAACATGCAGGCCCAGGTTGGGGGTGACAACCTGGGTGTGAGAGCTAGCTGGCATCAGCTGTGGCAGAAACGACAGCGAAGTCTAGTATTGTTTTACCGTGGAGGATCGCTGGTCATCTTGCGCTCCTGCATAACCTGGGGTATCACCACTGCCATTAACGACCAGCTGACAAAACGCTCAGGCTGAGGAACACGTCTGAATTTCGCTCCTAAATGAGTAATATTGTTAGCATTGAATTAGCAAATCCACAAAATGTTTCCAGTTGATTAATTTAAAATGTTTTTTGTTGTTGATTTTATGTGTGTGAATAATTTCCTTTCACTCTACAATCTGGGTAACACTTGACCTGTGACCTGTAACACTTGACCAGTCACACTTGACAGGTGACCTGGCCACTCAATAACCACACTCATTCAAAATGAATAATAAAAAAATGAACATACTTTTCTTCTTCACATGATCCTTAGGAAATTTGGATGTAACTTGGATGAACTTGTGGAATACTTTGCAAGCATGAAGTATTAAATTAATTCACATATTATGCATTACAGTATTTTGATGATGTGTGGTTTAGTGGGACAAGAAATACTGAGGTTTTCTTCTCTACAGAGATTTTTAATTAATCTTTTACTTTATTTTTCTAAAACATTTACATTAGCTGTTGTGAAAGACACATTACTTGTTTTTAATATGCATTTTAACTTTGGTTTATATACATATTTTTAAAATTATATTATTGTGGGGCCTAATTAGTCCTGTTTATTTACTCATTCTGACAAGAATCTAAACAATTCATTCTGACTTCCTGAGTATCTTGAGTGAGTTAACGGTATTGCTTAACCACCAGTTTACAGTGCATTGCCTAAACATGCTCAGGTTTTAGTGATGTTACAAGGTAAAGTAAATTGTTAAACAGTGTCTGAAAATGCAATCTGCCTTTTTGTGTACAGTATTTCATGTAGATTACATAATTCATTAATCACCTGTAGGTATTAATCTCAGGGTTACAAGCTAAGTAACAAAATTTACATTATACTTTACTTAGATGAAGCAGAATCTCTTATGCCATCAAGTGAATTGTGAATGTAACCTCATACACTATTACTCTAAATATAATCAAATAAATTTTTATCAGCCTTGCCTTGGCTTTGGATCACCATTCTTTTTGAATGAATACCCACCTAACGCTCAACTGACTGGATTTCATTTGCTCACTTCTTCTCATTCTTGCTCAAAAAAAATATAAATATAATTATTTTGTGGTGATGTCTCCTGAGGTACCTGTTACCATTTAACATTTCACATATGCATTAAGTATTTGTTTCAATTTTTTTTTTTCAGGGTTAGGGTTCCGCCTCCAACCCATGTGTATGGAATCTGCATGTTTTGCTGGTTTTCTTTGTTTACTGGGCACTTTGGCATCACTTGGGATAAGCTCCAGGCTCTTCACAACCCTGTGTAGGATAAGCAGTACAGAAAATGGATGCAATTTGAATTTTTAAACAACTGCAGTTTAAAGGCCTTGTTTAGGGACTCAATTGTAGTAGCTTGGTGAACCTGGGACTTGAACTCACATCCTTCTGAACAGTAGGCCAACACCTTAACCAGTAAGCTACCATGTCCCATAATATTAGGAGATTTCTGGCTTAATTTGGTGCCCTCTGTGGTATTATGTCTCAGCAATAACTGTTATTTGTTTAACCAAGAGCTTATAATAAACATTAAACCAACAGGCTGTAAAATAAATCATACAGAGTGGTATAATTGTTTTTAATTATAAATGATTCAACTGTGCAGTGTGCTCTGTAACCACAAGAGGGAGCTGTCGTTTCACTCCTCCAACAGAACAGAAATGGTCAGTGAAAGATGTACAGTGTCCATCACTTCGTGTAGTATGAGCTTGAAATAGGCATCTATTTGCTAGTGCACATTTAGTGCACTACATGACACAAGCACTGTCACAGACAGATGTTGCTTATGTAAGGAAAGTAATGTTCTGTATTAGGATGCAGTGTCTCCTGCTGTTATTTCTGATTAACTGTAGCTGAAACCCAAACGGCTTCTTAATTAATCCCACGCTGGACAATTTATAATGTTCTATTTATCCGCAATTGCGCTGTTTGGAACTCAACCTTCAGCTGTATGCGATGACAGACAGGGGAAGGACGGGGAGGTTCGTTTGACCAATAAGAGTGAGGGGTTTAGCAGCGCGCTCGCGCAGACCGGGGCGTGATTTCCTACTTAAACCGCTAGTCATAGGATTACACGCGCACACAGACACACAGCTTCATAGGTGTACTAACGGCGCGAGGACAGCTTCAGGTAAGCAGTACTGTGTGTATTATTCCTATATAACTCATATATGAAATAGAATTCTAATGCAGACGGTTCAGTTTGTAACGTTTAAGGTGAGATATCATTTGCAAGGGTGCAATTAAATATAGCTCACATCAGATTTACAAGATTAGTTTAATAAATATATATATAATTAGTTTAACTTAACTAGGAGTAATTAATGATGCATATAAATATTTTACACAAAACTGCTTGTGGGTTAAAAGTGAAGTTAAATCACTGTTTTTCAGTGCCACCTAGTGGGCTAAGAGCCAGGATACACCTGCATTTTCACCTCCTTTAGTACCATCAGTATCACTTCTTCATCTGGCTGCCTTTAATGCATATTGTGTTAATACTCGCTTAATGAACGTTATATGTAGTGAATAAAGAAAGCACATCCACTTCTTCGACGCGTTCACGCTGTAGATTGTGTTACTTTGTGTTCATTGCGCAATAGCAGGGCGTAAACTGTGCACTGACACACAGAGATGTGTTATTATAACCATGGGGTGATTAAATACATCAGTGCCTTATGGTGCATGCTGTAGTGGTGCAGGTGTAGTGGAAAAATGACTCAAATATACAGTTACAGTTACAAAAGATACAGTTTTTGTGTTGCTCTTGTTGCAGTATTTATACTAGATACATAGACCCAAATAACAGGTGAGCAGTAATTGCAGTGTTATATGTGTTTTAGTGTCATTTTTTGTTGTTGTTGCACAGATAAAGTGATGGATGTAAGTCATATGTGCATCATATTTTTCATACTTTTCCATCCCTTTTGCTCAGGTAAAATTCCAGTTAGAGGTATGTCATGTGATTTGTCTGTGAACTTGACAACAGTTCAATGTACTTTTTGGGTGGAGTACAGTTTTTAAAGCAGATCAGCAACCTCTACATGCAGCGAAGGCAACTCAAGCCTCCTTAATTATAGTGCAAGTGGACAAATGTGTTTCTTATTATGTTTACCTTAGGCCCGCTTGTCTTTAAAAAGCACACTCAACCCTTTGTGTGTGTGCTTGTGTGTGTGTTTTCCACACCCACATCTTGTGCAATGGCACCTGTAGATAAGGAACTCTGTCAGTAACACTGTTGTACTTTCCTAAAGAGTGCAGATAGAAACACTGGATTTGCATCAAGCTGATATGCAACAGATCTGCACAGACTTAAAACAGTGGGCTTTTTGTAATGCGCAACACTGTGTGGGCTGAGCTGAGCTGTCACATGAGCACTGATGAAACAAGGGACATTCTGAAATCCTCAAGACAGATTCAGCATGGCGTTGGCATTTATTTGAGAAAGGCGTTAAAATCTTTGTTCAAGCATTTCTAATCCTTGACTATGATAGTACAATTCACAGTAACTGGTGATCACACCAATGTTTATTTTGTACCAACTGCCTGTTAATGTTTTAAAAACAACCAAAATGATGTAAAGACGTTACAAATCCCTTTAGCAATGTCTTGTTCTGTTTTTGTAACCTCTTGTGAAAATCTTCAGTTTTTTTTAGTTCTCTATTCTCAACAGTTTGCAACTGTACAAAAAGACTGTTGTATTTTTTTCAACAGGCTTCTCTTCCACTGATAAGAGAAAGTTCATTTCATGGGTGGGGTTTGACGACATGTCCAGACAACAGAAAGAGGCATTAGTTAAGGGCGTGTAGTAACAGGAAGAAGGAATGACCTGGTCTACAGGACAAGCCTGCTTAGGAGCTGTAACAAGAATAAAAAATCTGTTACACATTTGCTACTTGCATCAGCAGGTTTCCATTTTTGCAAAGAGTTTCTTAATAAATTGTTTAATGACCATCCTTAAATAGATGTATGGAACTATGAAAGCTCATTAATGTTAAATTAATAGATAACAACCTGCAGAAATTGAACAGCTAATTTCACACCATGTAAAATGTGAGAGAATGTATTTTACTACAATTTTTCTTCATCACAGTCTTGTCACTTATTCGGTCATAGTTTGTCTACAGTCATACAAGTGGCTTGGATTTACCTCACAGTTTCTCCGGTTTGATTTAAAAGATTCACATCAACTCATCTCTTTCCAACAGAACATCCAAAATGAGTGACCACCCAATCAAGCAGGAGGTGCAGAACTTCGACAAGAGGTGTCTAAAAAAGACCAACACTGCAGAGAAAAACACTCTTCCAACAAAGGAGGGTAAGCAAAACTGGAAGCTTTCATTTAGCTTCCACTCTTCCCCCAGGTTCAAGCAAATGCCAACCATGCTCACATTCACCTTCTGTGTTAAGTGACATTAGGAAACAGAAACAACAGATTGTAAGAGCAGATATGTGATGTATATTGCTCTCGGACAGAATCGGAGGAAATGGTGGAAATGGATGTTTGTCCTTACTTCACCTGTAGCCTAATACACTGCCAAGTAAAGGATCCAAAGTATAGAAAGGCATGTCCTTTTATTGTGTGAACATGAAACATCTCTTCAATCTCCAAGCCAGCAGAAAATCCTGCCAAATATTTACAGATACAGATTCAGTCTAGCTCTTTATAATGTTCCTGTTGCATGGTGCATCATTTTATTACTGTAATTTTGCGGTAATAATGATTTAATTATTAATTTAAAACACTGAATAATATCATTTAGTTATTATTAACTTATTAACTTATTTCCTCTGAATTTCCCAGACAGAGGAAATATTGTAACATGGACTAACATGTAACATTGAGTAGGTTTATACTATTATTACTATTATTATTGCTGTCGGTCTCCAGAATAACAAGGGCAGAAGTGTGCTGATGTGTGCAGAGGGATCTTTATCATAGCTGTAGGCCTTTTGTACACCACAAACCACATTTCCTTGTTCAGAGTTTGTGCAAGTTAATGTACAAGTAAGTTTATAGCATCTGATTACACACAATACAGGAAAAACCAGGACTGGCCTGGGATATTTTTGTATGTATTATACAACTAAATTCAAACATCAGCACGAATACTAGAGTTTGTCTTCAGTTAGTGATGATCAGCTTATGAGCAGTTTATCTCAAAATGCTTTGATAAGGACAATGAAGCAAAGAATGTACTTTGTTTATAAAAAAAAACAAAAAAAAAACAAAAAAAAAAAACAGACAGAATGAGCATTTTTGTTTGTTTTTGGGGTTTTATTCATGAAAGTGAAGTGAAGATCCCAACTTAGCTTTGATTTAATTTGTCCAGCAATTATTATAAAATGAACAACAGTTATTAGTGTTTAGTAATTTTGTCATATAATCCTTTGTCTATCCTGAGGAAGCCAAAATTGATGCAAGTGTCACATTACAGTATTTACATCTGATACATGGAACTAGGCCAAAAACTAGTAAATGAATCAACAGTGAGCTGTGAGGACTGAAGTAGCTAATACTCCGAACACCTACAGACACCAGTGGATAAAGTCTTCCTTGATTTATTCGAAATGTTATTGAATCTGTATTTTTAAAATCTGGAATCTTTTTTAATCTTGCAATAATAGTAGTAAAACATAGTAGTAATAATAAATAAATAATAAAGAGCAATAAATGTAACCTCAAGGTCATCAGTAAACTCAGAATATAATAGCATTGCAAAAGAAAAAATCATATCATTATAATTATCTTAAATAAATTATTTGATCGTGGTAACTGATATTTCCTTTAAGCGACATTGCCACTTTATTATCTGTTTTTTATAACATTCGTTGCATCACCTTTATTCTTACATGCACTTCCCTTTTTCTTTAACAGACATTGAACAAGAAAAGAAGGCTACCGAGGCTGGAAAATGAAGCCTGCCTGCCATGATTCTTCTTGTATCTTTATCTAACATCCCCACCCTTTTCCCGTCTCCATTTTAGTACATTTTCCTCAATCACCCATTCCTGCACTCCAAAATCATGTTAAAATCATATCACAGTCTCTTCATAGTGCCATAGGCAGAGAGATATACAGCTGAAGAGGCAGATAAGTGGTAAAAATCCTGTATAATTGCACCTATGCATATTTTTAAATGTTTCTTCTATTTTGCATTCTGAGAGTGGAAAAGGTGGCATTGGAGCAGCTGTGCAATCAAACACAAGCTTATAATGTCTTATCATCAGTCAGTAACTCTGTCATCTATGCCATGCCTCTGTATCTGCTAACATTCTTTATGAATTATCCAGTAAAGGACATGTAAAAATATTTTTGTTTAAAATAAATGATGTTTAAAACATACATTGTAGCAGTGTTTTTTCATTGCAGTTTACAGTTGTGCTCAAAAGTTTGCATACCCTGAAAGACATTGCTAAACATTGTCATTTATTTGGAAAATGACTGATTTTTGTTTGCACCCTCCTGCACTGTTTTGTCTTTGTCCTGCACTGTCTTTCTGTCTTTTTGTCTTGTCTTGTCTTGCACTGTTTGCACCAGGTTGCACAGATGTACTTTATGTGGCTAGGACTACTTACTAAGTCCGTAGCTCTGTCCTTGTTTTATGTTTTTATGTAGCACCATGGTCCTGGAGAAACGTTGTCTCATTTCACTGCAACAGCTACAGTACTGTATACTGCATATGGTTAAAATTACAATAAAAGCTTCTTGACTTCTTGATAATGCAAAATATTTGTTTATTATTTAAGGATAGTGGTCACATGAAGTCATTAATTATCACAGAGTTGTTTGACTCCTTTTTAAAACCTAATGTTAACTGAAACCAAGGTTGACCCTCCAATGGCTACAGCAGAAAAAGGTGAAGGTTCTGGAGTGGCCATCACAGTCTCCTAACCTCAATATCATCGAGACACTTTGGGGAGATCTCAAATGTTCAGTTTGTGCAAGACAACCAAAAATACTAACAGGAACTGGAGGCATTTTGACAAGAAGAATGGGCAGCTATACCACTTGAGAGAATTAAGGACCTCATGCACAATTATTACAAAAGGTATGCAAACATTTTAACAGGGATTATTTCCTTATTTTACATATTAACTTGAGTCCTATAAGAAATAATATAAATTTGTTTTGTCTTCTCACTCATGTTTTCTGTAAAAAATGATACACAACTTGCAAATTCTCCCAAGGAATGCAAACCTTTGAGCACAACTCTATATGATTGTGTTTATAATATTCTTTGCATTTTCTTAACTATGATCATGAATATCATTCATTCAATTCAACTTCAGTCGCTGCCTTCAGGTAGAGTCAGGGTAGTACACCCTCGATACACCCTTACCATGCACTCATCACAGTAACACAATTATCCACACCTAGTGGCAGCTTAGCATAGAAAAAAAACTGCTGGCTCATATGCAACACACAGTAAAGTCTCATGGTGTGGTATTATAGATATGCATTTTAGTTACATGAAGAAACAATAACCTAACCCAATAATTACTAATTATTCTCTTCCACATTTCCACTAACTGAAGATTATAGTGCAAACATGTTAGACATGTTAGACTGGAGTCTACAGAGAATACTGTTGCAAGTTGTCTGACTAATAATTTGCTAATGATTAGGTTTAGCTATAATGCTTTGTGCAGTTGAAACACTACCTAACTGATATGCTTATTACACTTGCATGTTTGTGGCATTCATTCTCAATCCATCAATGACAATTATTAATATTTAAAAGTAACTGCAAGCTACTAAATCTTCAATAGAACATTTTTCGTAGTTTGCTTCGAATGTTACATCCACAGAATCATGTAGCATGAAAATTTAAATTTCAAAAAGGCCATCCACCTCTTCCTGATTAATAGACTTTTGGATATTAACAGTATTGAAATAATTTGATAAAAGTGGCATTTCCTACTGCTGTGTATAGATGAGTAAAAACACCAGAAATGCTTACAGTGAGAATCGACTTATTCTTTAATTCATCATGCAAGGTTACCTTTTCTAACCAGCACTCAAAACAATTTACACACATATTGCCTTCTATTTATTATTCTTAGAGCAAATCAGAAAAATGATTTTCTTTGTCAAATGCTTCCAAAAGGTTAAAGGGGATGAGGACAGGTGACAGCTTGGACAGAATGGTTAGGATAGTTAGTTGATTATAAACAATGGATTCAAGAACTTTAAAAAGAAAAGAGAGAAATGATACCAGTCTGTAGAGGGATACAGAGCAGGTTTCTTCAGGATTCTTTATGTCAAGGAGAAAGAATTCAGAAGAGTCAGAAGGTAAGAAGACTTAAGCTTGACAGAGGAGAGGTTGAAATCACCAAGGACATGAAGTCTCCTCAGGGACCAGCAGGGCAGTAGATGTTGATGATCAAGAGGTTGATTGGAGAGGTAACTGAAACTGCATGGCATTCAAAAGATGAGATAGTTAGATGAGACAAGGGGAGAGGTGTGAAACACCATTTCCATGACAACAGCAGACCTGTATCACCACCCCTGCCTGTTTCTTATGGTTAGTGAGAGAAAATATAGGCAGAGGATAGGGCAGCCAGTGTAGCTATGCTTTGTGGGGATTCAGTCACTGATCTCCATTATTTTAAACCACTGTCAATCACTAATCACTAATCACTATTCCTAATGGCCAACCACTGATCACTGATGCATATTTTAACACTGTAAGTACATTTCCTGTATTCCTAAAGCGATCATAGAACACATTTGCACTGGCATCTTATCACACTAAACTGAATTTATTTGACCAATATTAAGCATAATAATAAAACAATATTAAGTTTTATGATGTTACTGCTTTACATCCTGCATGTACTTTCCATCAGCTCTGCTACAATACATAACATGTCTGTGAAAATGTGAAAAGTTTCCAGGGGTTAAGATGCTTAAGTCCCACACTGTGAGTATTCTTTTTTGTTGGTCATTATATCATCACACTATTAAGAGGACTGATAAGAGTCTGGCCCACACCTTCTTTTCATACATCGTTATTCAGAAGGTGTGGCTAGAGCAAACTTTGAACTGAAGCAGTGTTTTTTTCAGCACACAAGAAGATTTCTAGAGACCACATGAAGACTTGAAGCAAAATACTTTTTGAAAAGTAAATCCTACATAATAATCCTACAACTTCTACATAATTCTTGCACCATTAATTAATGCTCGATAATAATAATAATAATAATAATAATAATAATAATAATAATAATAATAATCTATATTTATACATAAAATTTTACTTCCAGTGTTGTACTTGACATTCTGTAAAATAGCAATTTACAATCAATTGTTGAACTGTTGAGATGAATTTACAGAATTAATAAAATGCTATGAAAAGATATAAAAAAGAGGATTAAAATATACATAAAGTTTTACAATGGCTATTTAAATTCACAAATTAAAATCTGAGTAAAATTTGAAGACGTTGTTGAATACCAATTGCCCTCAGTTTTTATGTTTATATTAAATCATATTTTAAGTCAAATCTGAAAGTCATGCAGTACACATTTTCTTTTTGCAAACCCTTCTGAACACGTCTCAACAAGAATGACTTAACATTCCTACCAATACGGATGCTTGTGTGCATGTTCAAATAACCTCAAGTTGCTTTGTGAAAGTCTTATATCAAACCAAATGTGTCAATTTGATTAGAACATTTGGCTTAGCCTGGAGGAAGATCTTGAGGAGAATTCCGTAGGGAGATCAGCAACTGCAAACACAAATATATCTGTGGGTGATGAAGAATGCAGTCAGACCATTGCACCACTAAGAATGTCTCCCAGCACTTGACTTGCTTGAGCATGGCAACAGGGCTTGTTTTTGCACGTAGGCTGCCTTCAGAGCTGAAGGACAATTGAACTCGAACTGAGGACAACACAAACCATGAGGCACTAACTCATACTATTCCTTATATAGTATATGTATGAACTATATACTATTTGTTTGAAAGTATTTCTGAACTGTAGTTAAAAGTTAAATGAATAATGTGTTTAGTTTAATGTCTTTTTTAGGCATAAGCATTCACCATTGAGCTCATACACAATCTTTTTGAAATACAACTTTCATTCATGGTCTTTTTTTTGCTACATGCTCAGCTCATTGTCATCTTCATGTTCATCATTATTGTGACTCAAACAACGCTCTGAATAAAGTTAATAAAATTCCATTCCTGCCTTTAGTGAGGTTATTTGAAGCCGTACCTCTACAGAAAGACAGACGAAGAAGCCTGAAGTGTGCAGATGTACCAGATGTCTCATTACTAAAGCCACAGGACCTTTACAAAACACACAGTGCAATACAAATGCCTAGACACGAAGACATATGACATGAGACATATAAGATATAAAATCAAATATCTATCATTCCATTCTGTATATATGTTATTCTAGAATACTAGCTATTATGGCAACTGCAATATTCTCAGATTAATATATGACCATTAAATCATTTGCGTGGGGAAAAGGTGTTAACTTTTTAAATGGATGAGTTGGAATAAATTATATTTATTTACAGTTTACTCCTTTTTATAAACTGAATGTTGGTGTGAATTTTGGGCCACACCCAGGCCTGAACACATTGCAACATCTGATTGTGTTTGGAGCGTGGATACCTCTTCTTCGGCATATTGTCTTCTAAGCTTGTGGTTTAGGTGTGTAAATCATGTGGTCATAAAAAGGATCTAGTTTCTTGCTCAGATAGTATCAGAACAGCTCCATGCAAATACTTAGACTAAGACTACTTTTAAATCTATTACGATTCAACTGTAGGAAACAACTCTATATTCTTGTGCAATGATCCACAGGGTTTTGTTTTAACTCTGAAATGGATTTATATGATATCATTGGGTGTAAAGACAAAGTCCATGAATCACCATAACGAGTTTTGCCAGAGCTATGGTTTTCTCATGGAATTAGGCTTCGTTACTTCTGTGGGATGTATTTTTTTATTCCTGTGCTACGGGTTTGAGGTTGGGAATTTCACAATGTTCAAGTGTTTACAAGCCATTTTGTATTGTATTGAATTGGAAAGTGTTTGTTGTACTCTGTAAATTTGTTTACTTATTTTCATAAGGCCATATCACAGTTGGTGTAAAAACGTGATTACCTGATTATTAACATAGGTAACAATTATCTTAATTAAGGCAAATAATCTGACTTTTTTTTTTAAATACTAAAATATACAGTGGGTCTAGATGCTTATGATTGTGTTATAAATGCTGAATGCAGGCATTCTTGGCATCACAGGCATTACCCTATGGTTTTATTCAAATATGATCACAAGAACCTTGTGACCAAAATAAAAGTAAACATTGTGTGCTGAATTTATATGTAGTGCAAGTTGAAGAGGAAGTGTTTGGCATTTCTATTTTTCTCTGAACAAACCACTATTCAAATGTTTTTTGGGGTTTCTATAAATTTAATATGCCAGAAAATTCCCGCCAAACTCATTTATCCGAAATTAGACATAATTTCGGATAAATTAGTTTGGCATGCATTTTCTGGCATATTAAATGTTTTCACAAGGAAACATCTGTAAAGCAAGTCCTGAGTAGGAGGCTTTTTACCTGCTACAACCTGTTAACACTTGCCCATGAAGAAAACAAAGCCCAGATTTGATCTGAGCCATATAAAGTATCATAGGATCATTGCACAATGTGAAGAAAGTACAGATTTTCTTTAAGGTACCTTTATATCTGAGTCTTTCCATAATCGTAATTCCTGGTGTTGTGGTCATGAAGCAGCCATAATCAGGACACTTATAAACAGCCTGTTTATTGTTGAAATAGAAGCAGACTTGCTTTCTGTTTCTCACTGAAAGACACTATGACCTTGCTTAGCTGTGCAGCAATCTTGCTGCTGTTCATTAGAAACTTTCTACTACACAGCCAATACACCGTAGCGCTTTGGCCAAAGTACACTAAAGTTGTTGTAGCATTCTTTGGCTCACTTAACTACACTGCGTGCTTGCCAACTTCCTCTTGCTTATCTGGAGACGCTGGTAAAATGATTAATATTAACATTGAGTCTGTGCCTAAAGAAAAAGCCAAACTGGTCTAGAAAGCTTACAATAAGAATGAAAACTGCAGCATAAACATGGCTGTGCATGAAGGTGTGTACCATTGTCAGTATGTATGGAAGTGGAACTTATCGTAAATTATTATTATCAGAGTTATTTTTGGTTGTCGGGTTTAAACTCATATGCTGACATTCAAGAGAAGCTGGCAAGGTTTCTGAAACATGGTGAAGAAACTCACATGCACAGACACGAGAAAGCTAAACACATTCGCATGCAACCCTTTACATTCCAAGACAATAGGCTCATGTACATTTAGTGGAGCTGTTTTTAACGCTTTACAGGTTTACAGGCATGCTGTGGATACATCATTTTTATTGAAAATGAAAACTTTTCTCCAGAATTTTCCATACTTACTTTATAATACAAATATATTTTCTCAGATAGCCTTTATGAATGACTTTGCCAAAAGAAGAGCTATTGAAATAAATTATTCTCATGGCTGAATCAGGAAACTGTTGCAAGGTTACAATGGACTTTAGCAGGAAACACAGTAAGCACATCACACACCACACTGTTGCCAAACTGGGAGCATTTTGCTAAAAAGTGTTACTCTCCTATATACCCTATATAAAGGGACATCTTTTATACTCACTAAAATCTCTTTTTTTCAGCATCCTTTGGCCTCTATTTCAAATTTTACTTCCCTTTTTTGCACATTAAATGCTGCCACTAATGAAAGTAATGGTATGATGTAATGTGATTCAATCCTTCCAACACAAACATCCCACCCACAATAAGACTTTTGTTTATATGTTTTTTAGTACTGCATTCTAACTGAAACTGGATTATTTACTGCCATCTCCTGGATACATTTAGATATTTCTCAGACAAGTTCAGGTACCCAGCATGTTGCTTGCATTTTTGCATATTGAACATCTCTTATCATCTCAGCTTGGATCATCACTTAAAACAGTAAAACCCTGTCACTGTCTATCCCTTCTCCTTTTCCCCCTTCACTAACAACCAAGCTGTATTGGATAATCAGCCTCTGCATCATTCTCTGCACATGTTGTAATCTTTACTTGGCTATACAGGTTTTTTGTTTCCCTGTTTACTTTCATTAGTGGCAGTATTTAGTGTGAGAAAAAGAGAAGAAAATATTTAATGCTGAAAAAGAGATACTTGGGAGAGCCTAGTGTAAGGACTGTTTAGTGACTATAAAAGATGTCCCTTTATATAAAGTATATACATGAATTAACACTTTTTATCAAAATATAGTTACAAAACATTATTCTACATGATTTATCAGTTTGTCAACAGTGTGACATGTGATGTGCTTGCTGTGTTCATCCTAGCTGGTCTTCCTGGATTTTCCAGTATCTCACTCCATGCTGATTTGCCACCACTGGCATTTGTCTACAATATAAAATAAAAAATGCCAAAATATCAGTGTTAAAAATCCCACATTGCACTGTCCATCCAATTATCCACAACTATTGCTGGGTTTGACCTGCTCCTAAAGGAATTCTGACCTAACCAACACACCCCACAGTTATATTCACTAAACAACATTATAATTATAAATGTTGGTCATATAAACTACTTTGATGCTTCAGGTGGCAGTGAAGACCCATCTCTTCATTAAGCAACTAAATAAACACTAATCATGCATTAAAAAACAAAAAACAAACAAAAAAACGCACATATTACTTATTTACTGATTTACCTGTACTGAATGAACATCCTTTAAGGAATAGTCTTGGATCCAATACCTGTACTGAATGAACTTCCTTGAACATCCTTGAAGAAATGGTCTTGGATTCAGTATCTGCAATAAATCCTATTGCTTCTGTCACTTCTGTCACTGAACTGCACTAGGAATATCAATTTGTTTCTAACCTTGTCAAGTCAAGTCAAGAAGATTTTGCTGTCATTTCAACAATATAAAGCTGGTGCAGTACACAGTGAAATGAAACAATGTTCCTCCATGACCATAGTGCTACAGTGGTGTGAAAAAGTGTTTGCCCCTTCCTGATTTTTTTTTTGCACATTTGTCACATTTTACAGTTTCAGTTCATCAAACAAATGTAAATATTAGTCAAAGATAACACAAATAAACCCACCATGCAGTTTTTAAATGAAGGTTTTTATTCTTAAGAGAAAACAAAATCCAAACCCACATGGCCCTGTGTGAAAAAGTGTTTGCCCCTTAAAACATCACTTAACTGTGGTTTATCACAGGGCCATGAAGGTTTGGATTTTGTTTTCTCTTAAGAATATAAACCTTCATTTAAAAACTGCATGTTGTGTTTTCTTGTGTTATCTTTGACTAATATTTAAATTTGTTTGATGATCTGAAACATTAAAGTGTGACAAACATGCAAAAAAATAAAAAATCCAGAAGGGGCAAAGACTTTTTCACACCACTGTGTATAAAACACAGGAGCTAAAGGACTAAGTACATAAACATAGTTCTACAACTTCTATGTAAACTGCATGTGTGCAAACAGAGTAAGACATGGAATGACAGATACATGTGCAAGACAGACAGCACAACACTATAAATTGTGGACACAGAGCAGCACCACACTAATACACATTTCTGAAGTTGAGTAAAATGGGCAGTTAGTTGGAGATTGTAGCAGTATTAAAAAATTACTAAAAAAAATGCAGTGGGAGTCCAAAGATGTACAGTTGAATATGCCTGAGTATGTGTTACACAGCCTGGTTGTGAGGGCCAGAATACTGAATACCTTTTTCACCAGATGGCAGGAGGGTGCAGAGTGTGTTTAGTGGTGTGGGGGGTCATCCACAATGCTGTTGGCTTTTCTGATGCAATATGTGGTGAAATGTGTGATAAATGTCATGGAGGAAAAGGAGACTCCGATTATTCTCAGCTGTCATCAATATTTTCTGCAGGATCATGCGGTCCTAAACAGTACAATTTCCAAACTAGGCAGTAATGCAGCTCCTCAGGATGCTCCTCATAGTCCCTCTGTAAAACATGGTCAGGACTGGAGGTGGTAGATGGGCTTTCCTCAGGCTTTGCAGAAAGTAGAGGTGCTTCAGGTGATGATCACCAGACTAGACAGACCAGTTGGTTTAGGGACTGATTGAGGGACAAGTTGAGGTTCTCTGCCAGGGGAACGCCATGAAATTTGGTGCTCTTGACAATCTTGAGGCATGTTGGCACAATGGCTATTTAGGGAAATGCCGAAGACGTAACTGAAAACATCTGTTAGTTGTTCTGCACATTAGGAATGTTGTCTGTCCAGCAGCCTGCCTGGATTAAAAACTGGTAGAGTTTTCCACAGCTATGGTAAAACAAAGCACATCATCATTGGGAGGATGGGTTGTCTTCCTCGTCACCTCAAGTGTAGAAATAATTCAGTGCATCTGGAAGTGAGGCATCACTCTCACAGGCAGGTGAAATTGTCTTGTAGTTATGATCTCTATTGTTTGCATGCTTCCTGAATATGTACCAGTTAGCATACTCAAAAATAGTCGTTAGCAGAGTTGTCTCCTGTATGCCAGCATAGTTTTCCGACCCAGAAGTTAATTTCTGTTACACTTACCTTACAGCAGCTATAAACAGTCATTTTCTGGTATAGGAATAGAAATTACGTACAAGAAAAAAAGGCTTCTTGTTATTGACACTGAAAATCAGAAAACTCTGTGAGGACTCGAGTCGAAACAGTTAAAAACAGCGATGTGTTATTCTGAGGACAACTATCTCCTCATCAATACACAATTGCTGGACTGTGTATTTATAATCACACCCTCCAGTGTCACCCAAATGAGGATGAGGTTCTCTTTTAAGTTTGGTTCCTCTCAAGGTTTCTTCCTCTTCCATCTAAGGGAGTTTTTCCTTGTTACAGTCGCCTCAGTCACCTCAGGCTTGTTCATTGGGATAAATACAAACACATTTAAATAGAAGTCTAATATTAACCTTGAATTTTTGTATTATATTAATCTTTGTATTTTTTTTGTATTATGATTATTATGTTCTGTAAAGCTGCTTTGTGACAATGTCCATTGTTAAAAGCGCTATACAATTACATTTTAATTGAATTATTCACTAAAAAATTAAAACGTGTAGTGGTAGGCTGATTTCTGTGGTATGAGTGGTTCACTATTTACAGTTTTCTATTAGCACTGAGCATAGAGCTCAAATTATCCAGCAAGGAGCGCTAAATCCCAATACAACACAACGTGCGTTTTTTGTGACGTTCTAGGTTGGCTAGGATTGGCTAATAGAGAAAGACTGCTTGTGATTGGAAACTACTGGCCAATGATATTGTAGATAGCGAGTTCTATTCAAGCCGTACGATCCAAAGGTAACGGCGATGTATGTAGTTACCTCCACAGACAGGGGGGCGGGACCTTTCATGTGATTGGTCTAGAGTCGGGCTACTCGGCGCTTCACAACAAACTGGTTAGCCCAGGGAATTACCTAGCTAGGCAGCTAACCGGCGAAGGTTGCAGCAAGAAAATCGACCACTGGGAACAGAAAGTAGTTATTCAGTAAATAAATGTTGATATAAATGTTGCTGTCGGTAATTTAAGGTACGTTCTTTATTATTGGTTATAGACTGGGAAACACGTAGCTAACTGTTTACCCGGCAACAGTGCTAGCTGTCTGTTTAGCTAACGGCCCCTTTTATCTTTAGCTTGTTTTTTCGTTGCTAGGTAGCGGTGTACACCGACTCGATGTTTATTTTAATAGAATTCTCGACAATATAAGACTTCAGACAAATATCAACGACGTGCAATGTACAGGTTACTAGAATACATGTAACATGAGAAGCAGTTTTGCGGCTTTCCTGGTCTTCACCAGTATTTACAGACTTAGGTTAGCTTAGCTGTGTTAGAGACACGTTTGCTTGACCTACGTGCAGATATAAGGAGCTGGGGAAAGACATTCCATATTAATCCGATTTTGTTTCTATAGCAACAGCTACACCACAGAGGACTTTGCGTTTTACGGTTTCCAGGTAACCTGACATGCTGTGCATTATCATTATTATTATTATTATTATTGTTATTATTATTATTATTACTACTAACTTAGAGTTCAAGTAATGAGTTACATAATTTTTACATAAAAAATACATAATTAGCTATAGATGGTTAAAACCGTATGACGTGTCATTCATTAATAAATGAATAGTGGTAATTGGTCACATTTATTACATAATCTCACAATAATTAATCTCAGGTTTGTGACTGGACTCATTACATCACAGTGCCGATTATTTCTGTGTAACTTCTTACCCTGTCATGGTTTATTTCTTACTTAATGTTAAACACATTAGACACTGAGAAAGTGAACACGAAATGCTTTAAATATCAAATGCTTGTACAGCAGGTAACAATGGCCTTGGCTTAAAGTCAAGTGAGCATCATTAATGTACCATGTATTACAGTGATTCATAATTTCCAGACTATCTACAGCATAAACCCTGCCCTTTTCAACAAATACCAGCCCTAACATGCACTGTTATCAAAGCTAACAACAGAACAAAGACATCTAGCCCAATATGAATGTAATAGGACATAATAGGATTTTTTTGTCTTTATGCTTTTTGGTTACGCACAGAACTGATGTGAACTTCAAAGAGAGCAACTTTTTTTGAAAGATGATAGAACACAAACTTACAATACATTGTTGAATTTCTCCAGCTGAATTCAAAACTCAGCAAGAAAGTTTGACATTTGATTGGACAGGACTCCCTGAACCTTAAATAGTTTCCATTAAAAGCCTCAATTGAACACGTGTTGAACATGCACAATCCCTGCACATGTTTTAATCAGATAGATTAGGGGTAGGGATTTTGTTTTCATTTCTCTCTTAGTTTTTCTTCAGGGTAGGACGGTATCTCTACTTTCCAGTTTACTTGCAAATCATTTCCATTTTCAATCCTACTGAATTCATGAAACCTTCTCTTGCTCCTTTACAGCCTAACCCTACACTTTTGTGGCTTTTATTCTCTTATGGGGTGGAATCTAAAGCTATGTGGTTAAACACAAATGAAATAATGCACCAATCCATGGCAATGTTGTTTGTTTCACATTGTTCCATGCTAGTCTTTGTACTAGCTTCACAGGCAGATTAGCAAAGCAGGCTAACTTTAGTAGCTGTGGACGCTAAACAGTAGCGCCAACAATCTCTGCTACTTCCTTCCAGGCTTTATTTTTGTTCCTCCCCACATATAATGAGAGGTTGTATAGGACAGGATGAGGTGAAACCATGCTCATTTGCAAGTGCTTATTTAGTTGCCAGAAAGATTTGCAAAAGCGCTAAAGCACTCCGAGTCAAGTTGATTTAAACAATGGCATTCAGATCATATGCAGAAGTATCGTTGTCATTGCTTCCCTAATATGTTAATGTTCTAGGAGTTGCAGTAGTTTTCTGTAGATGTATAGTGATCGACACTAGCAGAGTGCTTTAAGTGTCTGTCCTTCTTTTACTAGCTTGTACTATGGAAATGCAGTGTGGTTGATCGAGCAGCTTTTATATGTCTTGCTTATTTAAGATTTACATCCAGGTAAATTGAGAGTCATCTCAATCTTTATAACATGTTTTACCCTCAGCTTATAACTAAGAATATTTTCAGTTTTAGAAGTCTACACAAGAGTCATTCTTTTAATCCTTAGGTTTATCCATACCAACCCTGAGGCGCATGTCAAATTACATGCTCATGCACTGTTTTACAGTATTTTGTAGTATAAATAGTGTAAGTAGTGTGTCTAGTGTGATGCACTGGTGCATGCGACATCATTTGTCATTGACCGGGAAATATAAGATGTTTTTTAATAGTTCTAATAATTACATGTAATATCTCTATTCACTAAAATATGGATGTACTGAAAGAGGACATAGAGTTAATTGGTGCAAGAGTAGAGGATGCTAGGTGGAAGTTAGGTGGAAACCCCTAACAGGAAAAAGTAGAAGAAGACGATTTCTGTTTACTAAACCACAATAGTCTTGAGACCCTTCTAAAGTTTATACACTAGATGATAGTTACATAGTGTATAGTGTATGTGTTTAATATGCCATTTGGGACGCAGCTCTGGTACTTAGGATTAAAATTACACATGCACTGAACTTGTGTTTCTACCCTACAGAGCAGGAGAATGGTGGTTCCTGACAGTGGAAGCGGAGCTCAGCAGGCAGACAGGGGCACAGTGTCGGGGTTTGTAGACGAACAGGACGGCGTGGAGCTGGAGGAGGTCCGCAAGTTGCGTGAACTGGTGCGGCGTCTCGAAGTGCAGAACGAAAGCCTGCGCAACCGGGGCAACACTCAGCATCACAACATGAATGATAACGAGAGAACACTGTGCGAGGACACTGGAACCAGCTCAGCAACAGACGTCCAGACTTTGTCTCCTCCTCAGGAAAGTGTCATCAAAGACATGTCTCCTCTTTCTGAAGCCACGAGGCTAGAGGATGACGAGGAGATGGAACAGCACAGCCCAGTTTTTAATCTCCATTGTGTCTCTGCAACAGGGCACACTCAAGAACACACACACACTAGCTCTTCTCCCGATAGCTATGACTTCGAGACAGTCTGTGGGAGCGATGCAGGTGTGGACCAGTCCGCGCTGGACGAGGTGGATGTGCTCGATTTGGATGACTGTGCTGATATTGGTGACGAGGACTGCTGGTATGTTTCTGGTGTTTTTTATTTTGCGGTATTAGTTTCGCCTTAACAAACATTAAACCAGCTGTTCTAAAAAAGTGGTGTAATGTTTCAAATAGAAACAATTACAGGTATCCATTTATGCACCGGAGTCTGATCAATCACTAGCCGTGTGTGTCTTTTCGTGTTTACATTGTGAACATTTTGTTTTCAGCTTATTCCTCATGACCGACTAAATTCTCCATGCTGGAAAAAGCATCCAGTAACTTCAGAAGCAGATTTATTAATGCCACTACTGAAATATAGGTCATGTTTTGCACTGCACATTCAGAAGCAAAAACCGGCTTAAACAGGAACTTCAAGGACATCACTGATTCAATTGACAACAATAGCTATGTCCCAAATGACATACTATGCACTATGCAGGTCCTCCAGGATTTCACAGAGGGTTTTTTTAAGTGTTGCAGCCAAAAATGTTTGACGCTACTTTAGATTTTTCATGGCAAACTACTCGAATATGCAAAAATGTAAGCAAGGTTTCTCCTTTATACTACCACCAGTTGTTTTATTTACTTTATATAACCGTACTCATGATCAACACACTTGAATGGAAGAAGGCTTTGGCTGAATATTTGTTGTGATTACATCTAATGACACGTCCTTGTCCAAATCTAAAGAAAATCTATGAATTTTAGAAGTGCAGTGAAGTATCGTCTCAAATGGAACGCTAAGGTTTTTTACCAACTGGAAGTATAAAGCCTTTCCCAGTCTATGGAGGTAGATGTCTGATGCATATAATCCGACGTCCCTAGCTTCAGGACTCTGTAAAAACTTGCAAATGAAATCCCACAATGTCTGCTAATTTAAAAGACGGTTATTTATCATGTTAAAAATGTGTTGCCTGGCCAACTTTTCCTTTTCCAGGCTCAGTGCCTCTTAGCTATGCCCCTGTTCCACTGTGTGAGCAAAGCTGTGTATGAAGTTTACAACAGTCCTCACTTTTTTTTTTAAATTAATTAATTTATTTTTTTCAGTTCAGTAAGTGCATCATCTGTGTACTTGAAGTGCACTTAATGTTTTTTGTGGGAACACACTACTTGCACTATTTATACTATGAAAGGGCATAGGTTAGTGCATAATTAAGCAATTTGGGACGCATCCAATGTCAAATTATTGTTATGCCACGATTAAACAAGGTTTAGAAAATCTGCACACTGTCATGTTTGCTGGAATAAACAGCAGCAACAGTCTATAATATTCTGTGTTTTAAACCTCTGTGTTTGTTTTGAGCATTCACAACTGTGTATGTTGTATTATAGGGTGTATCACAATCGCTCCATTCAGGCTGAACATTCTCAACAGGAACTCTTGTTTGTTTATGTAAAAATGTATTCAGCCATTTAAAGAAATGTTGGTGTACTGTACAGTATCTTGCAACGAAACTGTCTGTGCACACAAAATGGTCGTAAACCAGATGCCACTCTTCTGCTGTGCTTTACATATCCCCCCTCTGGTTTCCTCTGTCAGTCCAAGGATTGGCAGTCTGGCACTTCTAAATTGTGTGTGTGCCCCCTATGACATGTTGGCACACTGGCCAGGATGCTGCCCTCTCTGTGCTTCAAGTTTTCTGAAGTAGACTTACTCCAGGCTCAACCCTGTGTAGGATAAGCCTTACAGAAAATAGATGGATGGATATGACCTGAGAAATGTGTCTTCTGTAATGTGGGAAATTCACATAAAACCAATTAAATAAAGCACAAACACGTTTCTGTCGTGGCCATGAACCAGCACTGGGACCTCGGAGGTTCGATTGTTTATGCTATGCAAATATCAACTATCCAAAAGGCTTTTATTTGTGTTGTCAGCATTTATAATCTAATGTCTGTTCTGTAAGAGAGGTGAAAAGCCGTTCCTCAGTCTGAGAGTGCAGGCAGAAATGGCCCTGAAGTACCTCCTGGAAGTGCAAACAATTGATGGCACTTGGTAAAAGAGCTCTTTGCACATGGTGGTAGCTTTCCTCAGATAGCACACGAGACACAGAGAGATCTCATCCAAGGCTGGAAGTGACTAACTGCAGATCTTTCTTGGCTATTAATGTGCAGTTTGTATTAAAGGTTTACTATTTGAAATGGAAGTAAAAAAAACATCACCATGGAAGTAATCAACTGTATAAGAACTATGTGGTTTATGTAAAATGATGTAATTATGGTAGTAGTTTGGAAGTAATTATGATCAATTTGAGGGGCCATGGTGGCTTAGTGGTGAGCATGATTGCCTCGTACCTCCCGGGCAGGGGGTGTGATTCCTGTCTCTACCCTGAATGCACAGCTTGTATGCTATGCTCTTCCTGTGCTTCAGGGGTTTCCTCTGGGTACTCTGGTTTCCTCCCCAGAAAAAAAACATGTGGTGTGGGAAGACTGGCATCTCTAAATTCTCTAGAATGTATGTTGATGTGTGTGTGATTGTGCTCAGTGATTTAAACCCTGACCAGGGTGTCCCCCTGTCTTGTGTCCTAGATTCCCTGGGCACGATTCCAGGTTCTGATGCAGCTGATAAATAGCGGGTATAATTATCAGGTTATACATTGCAGCTTACATATCTGATTGATATGGCGATATCTGAAGTCTGAGCAGTGTCTCATCATATAGCTGGCTAAGATCCGTGCTCCTCAGTACCGGGCTTGTTGCAGCGTTGATATTGAAGGCATTTGTGATGCACTGCTGTGCTTGTGGCTGTTCTTTCATTTCTTCTGCCTGTCTGCACATCAGAATCTATCCCGGAGGATAGTGAATGGGACTGGTTTGCATTAAGCAAACCGCTGCTCCTGTCTTTTGTTTAAGTCTTGCTGCCGTCGTTTCTCAGAGTAAAATTGAAAAGTGTTGTTAAAAACAGCATTGCTGTTAAAGTGATACAACTGTGGCAGTGAATTGACTGCCTGCTTTAAGAAACGTTATGAAAGGCAGTTTGTGTTTGAATGTTTGTTTCTCTCTGTGCTCTTCCTGCTGTTATGTCATGACAGATTATATTTCATCTCAGGCAGAAGGTATGCTTATCCAGCCAATTTTATTCAAGCAGTAGAAAAACTGCTGAAACAAAAGCTGAAGAATTGCTATCAAGTTGTAGACATGACGTGACGTTAGGGGAAAATCATTACAATTTAGCCCCATTCATTAATTAATTTACATATGGAAGATGATCTATATAAGTGGATGTCTAAAACATTTTTTACTTTATATGGCAAGGTTTATTGTGAAGAGATCATTGTAAATCTCAGTCAGATGGTAAAATGCTTTCTGTTTTTATGTAACTGTATACATATATGAAGTGTGATGTATCACACAGATGTAAACCAGTGATACCTTGGGTTAGGGATTGCCTATGAATTGTCTGAGATGGTCAAATTAAACATAAATAATGTGTATGAGACTTATTAAGACCAGTAGTCTGTCTGGTGGTCTGTAGTAGAAAATGGTATGTACCAGTAATGCTTTTTTTTTCCATATGGTTGCTTAATACAGACTATTCTAACCCACGGTTTATCCTGCTTGGGTATTCAGGGTTGTTATAAGCTCTGGGCTTGGCAGTAAGATGGCCATACTAAACACTCATGTGATCCTGCTTATGCAAAAGCAGCGGTGACTCAACGAGGGGCTTTATGTTCAACTATGTAGAATCTGATCACGTGGGGAAATAGGAAAGCCTGCTGAATCCTGACAAACTTTAGAAAAAGCAACACCGAGTTTATTAGCTGATATCCTTAACTGGATCTGGGAGTTGAAGGTCATATTATTTCCTTTGTGTCTCTATTTTTGGGTTGTTTACTCTGTCCATAGCATTTAAACGTTACATGAACTTTTCTCTCTGTAGTGCGACAAAGGCTTACAATAGATTCGCTCAGTGTTTACGTTTGAGCAGTAGTAATTGTGCAGATCAGAGGAGCTGTACCGCCTCCTCTTCTGCCTGTGGGCTTTGTCTGATAAGATTAAAGCGAGAGCCAAGAGAAAGTGTTGATTGTTGGGTAACTGGGCCATCTGAGGCATAGGCTGTTGGCTTTTAAGCACAGCGCTGAAGGTGATCATAGACCTGCATTTACATTTACATTTACAGCAACAGGTAGACACACTTATTCAGAGAAATTTAAAATTTTTTGATTGTGCTTGAGAGATGATTGAGCAAAATAAGTACTTCATGCTTATGCCACTATTCTATGCTATTTTGTAGTAGAAATAGTAGTGAGTATTGTGTTTACGGTGAAAAATTCCCCCTAAGAAGAAGTGCACTTCAGGCACCAGCATAATGCACTTATTCAAGTGAAAAAGTCAAGTGTGGAATGTTGGACTCTTCTTTCTTAGCGGAAGAAGGATAGGGCTTCCAGGCACTGACACTTAAAAAAGATGCCGATTGACACTCTAGTGGACAAGACATCTTACAAAGGTCTTTTAAATTAGCTCACATTATGTGATTTCTAATAATCCACCATATTTTGATCAATTCTGTGATAGCATTTGAAAGCAGCATTAGATTTTATGAACATGTTCTGTTTTGCATGGAAGCTTCTGTCAATAGGTTTGTTTTCTCTTCAATCTGAGCTGTTGAATGTTATTTTTACATCTATACTGTGTTTTTATCTGTGTTTTTCAAACGTGAACACAAAAAAAGATGACTCTTTAGCTGTAGGTGTGTTTTTTTGGCTCTGTCTGTGAGGCACGCGTATCATTTATATCGTGAGACATTCTTCGACTTAGCCTTGGGTTGTAAGTGATCACTGTGAAATCGCTGATCATCAGAAATCTGAGACAAACCTGTTCTCATGAGACTGTTTTTTCAGCTTGGGTGATCATGGGTGTAGTGTTTTTTTTTGTTTTGTATTAGAAGCGTGTGAAAAGCTGGATGTCTTCAAATGTGAAGGATTTGACCACTGTCTGCACACTTCTGTTTTTTTTTCATGAGCCTTATTTGATGTACACACACCTGATGATAAGCATGTATACTTGTCCATTTAATTATAACACAGCTCTCTCTCTTTCTCTTTTTCTCTTTCTCTCTTACACGTAGGTTGTACGTGTCTCCAAAGAAGCAGGTACAAACAGAGCAGGGCCCGGAGTCTCCTCTGAAATGGTGCCGGAAGGTGCTTGATCACCCGAGCCCTGAGACCGAGGTGGCTTGCAGGACACTTCTGAATCGTCTGGATCAAAGTATGCATTACGCACCTTGACATTGTGTGTACACATTTACTTTTAGACAAGTACACACTAACACACAAGATGGTATGTCTGTGTACAGAGAGATATGGAACAGGGGCTGAGATGGAACAGGGGATTCTTGCCTTATATTTACAAAGAAGCAAATTAATTTTGTTTCTTGTAGGTCAGTATGAGTAACAGTTAACGTAGGATTTTGAAAATGCAATGCAGTTTGCGTTTGAGGAACCCAGCTTGTTTGAAAATGGTGCAACTTAAGAGAACAGACCATAAGAGAGAACTATTCTGTACTGTCTGTCTGCAGAACGAGGTGTTATTTCTGTGTTTATTACTGTGTTTGTGTAGCTACATGGGGTGTGTGTGTTTACAGCTGAGCATGTTCCACTGAAGCTTCCTGTTGTATGGAGCTTGCTTTCTTTACTCTAGTGTTACAAAGGCTTATCTCACACTTGAAATATTTAACTCTAGGTCATTGTAAACAGAATCCTGGTTTTATCTTGTTTCATGTTTCACAATGCTCATACTTTACTAACAACAAATCCTGCCTATTTGCAATCTGGCATTTCACATGGTATATTCCTAAACTCTGGATTAATGTTTTTTAATGTATTTGCATATTAGCTCCATCAGCAGCCACGATTAGATAAATACACCATTAACCCATTTTAAATAACAGCCAGTCTCACGCCTTTGCATTAGTAAGGAAAAAAGTGTCACTGCATAAATCCTCCGTGGCTGTTTTTAAGCCTCCTGAGATGTACAAAGGCAAGACGAGAAAGGGAAAAAAAACAAGAAACAAAAAAAGGAAAATGAAGAGGAGCAAATGATCTGTATTTTTTTTTTAACCATGGAAAGATGTGTTTAATAGTACAATAGTGTCATTATTTACACCTTGGAAATTATGGATTGTTTCCATGGATTGTTTCATCAATGGTGCCTTTTCATGTCTACCGGCACATTTAGTGACTTGATACACCATATTCAAATTACATGAACAATGTTCATGTTTTTAGTGAACGCTTTGATAGGCCAGGCTCGCGATTATAGCCGTGAAATTCAGAGCATGATTTGCTATCTCCATGTAGAAAGTGATGATAAATCCAATTGTGAATTACAGATTGACACGTTCCTCTACACAGGGTTAAAAGCGAGGTTTAGAACGCTGATAATCCAAGGCGTTGTGAAAGCATTGTGAAAAACCCTGTAAAAGAAAGGATCAGCTTGCATCTTTATGAAGCCTTTAAGACATGACAGGAAGAAAGAAACGACAGGCGCTAATTCAAGATAACAGTACCTTCTCCTTTGCTTGGAAAATGCTTCACATTTTTAATGCAGTATAACAGTATATACAGTATAAAATTTACTGAATTGTAATTGGTGCCTACAGTTAAAATTGCATTTATTGATTCCATTCCAAGTTCAACTGCTGTAAATGATAAACAAACTTAAAGGCTTAATACCATTTTTATACGTTTTTGTTCATGGCCTGCTGACTCTACAGTCCTAGGCATTTTATATATAAAAGAACATCTAATATATAAAAGAACATCTAATATATAAAAAGGTTACTTTATTTCCTGGACAAGTGCAGGCCTGAGTATGAGTTGTGTTCACGAGAATCAAGGCACAGGTCCATGGTAATCTAATTCAGACCCCCTCTTACAGGTAGTCTCAGGTTTATCACCCTGATGCATTTCCTGGTCCACACCACTGCTTTGACTTTACCAGCTTTTCATGTGAACCTTCTGTGAGTCCTTAACAGGCTACATGCTAGAGAAAGTGAATGTCCCACGTACCTTTCGATTAGAATTTATTTTTGGAAATACAGCATTAGTGATTATAAGTTAAAAAGGGGAAATACGTAAATACATTTACCTTACGGGATGTGTTAGCCTAGTGGTTCATGTACTGGACTGCTAACTGAGATATAATCCCAGGTCCACCAGGCTGCCACTGCTGGGGCCCTGACCAAGGCCTTTAACGCTCAATTTCTCAGCTGTATAAAATGAGATAATAATGTAGGTGGCTGTTAATAGGGGCGTCTGCCAAATGCCATAAATGTACATGAATTGTACGTTAATAAGGGTGTCTCCTCGCTTGACTGCCCTTGCTCCAACACACATTGATCTCTCTCAGCAACAAGGTGTTTCAGCCTGCAGAAAACAAATGTTTGTTTGTTTTTCACACCATTTTGTGTGTGTGTGTGTGTGTGTGTGTGTGTGTGTGTGTGTGTGTGTGTGTGTGTGTGTGTGTGTGTGTGTGTGTGTGTGTGTGTGTGTGTGTGTGTGTGTGCTAAATCAGGCATTTTTGAAATACACAAACCAGCACATCTTTTCATATTAAAGTGACCGTTAAGTGTATACAGTGAGCAGCAGTGCCTAAAAAACATGTTATGCTCATTCAGATGCAAAATTATATGCCACCTCTCCCTTTGTTTCTCCCATAGGCTCGAGATGGAGGAACATGTACAGCAGCCCATCGCAAACCTCTGCGGGCTCATTAGCCGAAGCCAGCTCGTCTTATTCCCCTGGGTACCACAAATCAACTAACAAAACCCTACTAACCTGTGGCAGCTCAGGTACGGCATGACATTAACACAAACGCTGCTCCTGCTTTCGTAAAAACGTGCATTTTAAAGTTTCTCGCACTATAAAAACACAAAACATGCATCGGTGTGTTTTGTGATCACTTTATGGGTGTCTCGTATAGCTGCTAAGGTTTGTTTTTCTTCCCATTTCTGTGTATTTATGTGATGTCATGCATGGGGTGTGTGCTGAATGTTTGCCATTAGAGAACTTATGTTGACTGAGTAAATAACAAATTCGAAAAAATGGCAAGTAAAAGTTAAAGCATTTGAAGGGAAGGACTTCAGGTGACAAGTATCTGTAGCATAGTATCTGCTAACTTTTTTTTTTTTTTTACTCTGAAGATCATTTGTTAAAAGGGACATGTCTGCTACATTTTAGGCACATGAAATATTCTATATGATCTAGAATTCTTTTAAACAATGATTTATTTACGTTTGGATTTCCTCGATGTAGAGTTTTACTTTTGTATTTCGGCTTCAAATTCCATAAAAGGTACATGAAAGCATCTTAAACAAAATGAGTAAGAATCATAAACTTTTAGTCACAGAGCTTATTACAATAATCTACAATATCAAAAGGAAAAAAATCCTTCAGCGTAAGGCAAACAAGGCAATGATCACTTCTGAGTATGATTACAGAATCCCTCCATCACTCTACTACTAATTAAATACAACAGACTCTGTAACTATTAAGAACTAATAACTAAAGATATGTCATTATATAGTGAACGGCTTATGATTTTATAAAATTAAATTCATTTTTAAAAATCTTTACAAAGCAAATTAAATACAACATTCTGTTATTGTGTGCTGTTTGCTTCAGCAAGTCATTTCCCATAGTGATGGTGCAGTTGTCTCCTTGCACATGAAGGCCATATAAATCTTCATCAAATTACCTCTCTGAGACTGGCAGCTTCCTCATAAACCCTCGATCACATACAAGTTTTCGACACCCTGTGGCTCACTCACTATGTAGTAATCAGCATGTGCGAGTGTGAGTGTCAGTGATTTTGAAGCTCTTCACACATGTGCGCAAGATGGAGATTTTATTTAACTACAAAATGAAAAATGAAGAACAAAAAATGCAGTTTTAATCAAATTCTTCGTATCATAACACACTTTATCTTTCCTGTAGGTGTGTTTAACCTGTTAAATTTATATTTAATAATTTGCTGCATTCAGACGCTGCATCCAGTGATTTCACCAATTTTTTGACTGACATGACCCCCAAGTTAGAAACTCTAGGCATAAAGAAAATCCAGAGCTTTCAGCTCATAATTCAGATTGTGCCATTCATGTGCATTTAACTTATAAATTCGTAAAAAGAAGTGCTGGGCGAGTTCAAGTAGAACTGTTTGTGTGTATGGATTTGAATGAGGTCTTGACATGGCGCTTTACTTGAGTGTAATTACAGACCTTCTGTTTCTGCATGTTTTGATGTTTTACGATTGTAGGTTACATGAGCATGCACTCGGCGCTGAGCTCCCAGTCGTCCATCGACAGCGAGCTGAGCACGTCGGACGATTCCATCTCAATGGGTTACAAGCTGCAGGACCTGACAGACGTGCAGATCATGGCTCGGCTGCAGGAGGAGAGTGAGTGGATATGCAAGTAATATATGTGTATCATGTATCTAAAACAGGCTTCAAAGTAAAGAAACATGTGAGTGCAGCTTCTTCAGTGGATTACCCAATCACTAACCTACTATTGCTACTTGACAAGTAAATCGTGTGTGCTTGTTTAAATGTCATTTTCATTTTCTAAGCAGTCTTGGAATATTTCTGTATATTCACATCATGGTACAAAGCGAAAGGGAACTGTTTTATTTTTTTTTCTCAAAACTCTGTTTTGATGAACTGATTTTACACAAAGTCCAAATTTCAGTCCGTACAAAAAAACTTCGCCTTCACCCGTCCTGGTGTAGCGACTGTGGAAATTGCCCACTGTTCTGTGGGTGTAAACTTTTGAACAGGATGATCAGTGTACATTATTATCTTATTTAAATGTCTTATTTTTTTATTTTTCTTATTTAGTATTATCCTCCAGAAGCTTCACAAGTGTAAACTAGCTTACCGTGTCCGACTCTTCACCAAGCCCTTTGTTTATCTGTTGTTTAGAAAATGAAAATCGTCCTTTTGTTTTGTTTTTTCCCTTTCATACTCTATGAACCTCCCCAACAGGGATTTTATATTGAGAGCGCTGCAAGGCCCCGACTTTGTGAATTAACAGGAGGATGATTTTGATTGACATGAAGTTGCTTCATATCAGTGAGTGGTGCCTCTAGCATTCCACTGGACAATAATCAGTTTTCCTGCTGCCTAAGTGAAGCGTTCTGTAAGAATTTGGTGTTTTTATATAAAATTCAGCAGTGCGTATGTGTATGATTTCACATGATTTAAAGAAGCAATGTGAGAACTTTGTGCGTTCACGTGCGTTCTACTGTCTTCACTCCTGTTGGTAGTCATTCCAACATGTTTGCATAAAGTTCACTTCACTCGACTTTGATCTCCTGTCACTTGCTGTAGACCGACACAGACACAGTTTATTGATCCCAGAGGAAATTCAAGAATTAAGAGATTAAGTGATTAGCATTAAATAGCATTAAATTGGCAAACAGGCTATAATTAGTGATACTTAAAATGATTTTGATTAAATATTTTTTAATAAAAATTAATCAAATGTAAACATTTTGTACTGCTATTCTGTTGAAGCTTTTAAAGATCAATATTTCTTTACCTTCATATGCAACTTTGAGATCTGAGTACAGGACGTGAAAATTCAAGATCTGAGAGTCAAGATTTTATTTCACATACACAGTTTACAACTAACAGTGAAAAATAAACAGGTCCTACTCAGACTGCTTATACTGTACGGAGTTAATTTACCCATGTTCATCTCTGTGGCCATGTTGTGCCTCCAGCTACTCAGTCCACCTTTATTGTGTTTTTGTTAATATCTGTAATTTTGTATTTGTAGGCCTGAGGCAAGACTACGCTTCAAGCTCGGCCTCGGCATCCCGGCGGAGCTCAGCAGCTTCACTGCACTCGTTGAGGCGAGGCACGTACAGCGATCAGGAGCTGGACTCCTACAGCTTGGAGGATGAAGAGGCAGACATCACGCCTTACACACACATCCACCGCCGTCACTCCCCTTCTCCTGGCACGTCACCTCGCTGTCCATCACCAGCTGCTGGCACACGTGTGCCCAGGTGCTCGCTTCAGGGCATGGCACCAGAGCTCCTCAAATTTACTAGGAGTGAGGGTAGGACTTAACACTACATGCATTTACAATTGCCTGGTTTTAAAAAGCCTGGCAGATATTTATTTAGAGCTTAAAGCAGCAGTGGTTTGATGTTACAAGGTATTAAGATGAATACAGTGCATGAAACCATGGATCAGTTTCCGTGAATTAGAGATTTCTACAAATTGATCCTTTAATACTTTATATTGTCAGATGTTCCTGTGTTTACAGCATGGGCCTTGTGTTACCTTAGTAGCCTACTGCAGCATACTGCGTCTTTCAGTCTAATCTCCCTCTACCACATCAGTAGCGTGTGCAATGATCACATTTATATATACTTAGAAAAGAAGAGATTAGGGAGGGAGAAGGCAGGGATTAGTTCTGAAAAACAGGAACTTTGTTGTACACTTTGCATTATGGGTAGTTGATAGTAGTGTAGCGTACAAACACTGTTCTTATTCTTTTATTTAAAACATTTAACAAACAGTTCAAAAGTACAAACATATCAGCTGCAGTGAGCTAACAATGTTGCAATTAAAGTGACACACAATTAAATGAACTAAAAAACGATGGGCTATATAAGGTTGCGAAACACCCGTGAAATGTTTTTGCTTATTTTTGCTGATGGTAAAGGCACCAGGGTTTGATTCAGACACCTCTCTGAAAGCATTCCAGATGTCATTCCACCCTGCACTAATAAAAGGAAAGGTGACTGCATGTAGCCATTTTCCTTTTACAGCAAATCTGAGGGGTGTGTGTGTGTGTGTGGATTTCAGAGGAGTTAAGACACAGCATGCCTAACCTGGCCCCACGCACCAGCCTACGCTCGCTGGAGGCAGTGAGAAACAGCCGCAGCATGGAGGCTAACCTGCACAGCTCAGGCAGTCGCATGTCCCGCCTGCCCCAATCCCCCACAGGTCGGTACACAGCATCCCCTGCTGCCTCACCCTCATCCATCAGACTCTTGTGTGATTGTGCCAGATGAGTGCACGCAGAATGCAATTTCATTTGTGTTATGTAGATCGATACAAAGGAAAGGGGACGTCAGTCCGTCAGTGCAGCTCCTCGCACAAAGCTAACTCTTAGTCTTTCTCTGGGAATGACAAAAACATATGGCCCAATCATAGATGATTCCTGGAAGGATGGCTATTGCTAAAGTATTTTGTTTTGTTTTCCTTTTACACTCCTATACAACATTCATGAAACACAAAAGCTGCCTTTAAAAACATCATATTAATGTTGGACATACGGCCAGAAGCAGAAAGGCACAAAAACACACCAAGCCTGGAAGGTTTTACTCTAGCTCCTCACTCAAAAATCTTACCCATAAAACCCCCTCTCTGACACAACACATATATGCTTCAGGACAGTGGACATGGACATATAATTCCTAGAGAAATAATTTGGACCACTTTTCTACTCCTGTACTTTATCCAGACTCTACTCTTAAATTCAAACCACAGGTTTTCACTTAATTCTAAAACATTATTATGAGTTTATACTGTATTGTTTATATGTCAACCGTTTTTATGGTAGGTTTTTGGTCATTATCTCATTAAAAATCCTTTCCACAGTGAAGTTTGAACCTCGAACAGCCATAAAATTAAAACTACTAACTGGTGAAGTGAATAACTAATCACCTTGTTACAGTGGCACCTGTTAAGGGTGAGATTATATTAGGCAGCAGGTGAACAGTCAGTTCTCCAGTTTGATATGTTGGATACAGGAAAAATGTGCAAGTGTAAGGATCTGGGCTGCCAAAATTTGATGGCTAGATGATCTCCAAAACAGCAGGTTGTGGCGTGTTCCCCATGGTATGCATTCGTCAGTACCTAACAAAAGTGGTCCAAAGAAGGACAGCCAGATAATTGGCAGTTGGATTATGGGCGTCCAGTGCTCATCGATGCAAGTGGGGAGTGAAGGCTAGCCCATGTGTTCTGATCCCATAGAAGCACTACTGTAACACAAATAGCTGAAATGGATGATGCTGGCTATAATGATGGTACCATAACACAGTCATCATTGCCTGCTGTTCTACTCAGCCCCTACCTTCAGAGCAATGTAAGAAGGTGGCTTGGTCTGATTTATCTAGTTAATCTAGTGCATGTGGCTCACTTATCTAAAGAAGATATGACAACAGGATAGGAAGAAGGTAAGGCAGCAGAGGTGGCATGATGCTCTGAGCAATGTTTCATTGAAAACATGGGTCCTGGCATTGAGGATAAAATAGACAACCTACCTAAACATTGCTGTAGACCAAGTAACACTATTCTCTCATGCCAGTGACCTGTATTAGCAGGATAATTCTTTCTGACACACTGAAATTGTACAGCTACGATTTAAAGATCATGACAAAAAGTTCAAGGTTTGTGTATGATTGTGCCTTATGAATGTACACAATTTAAACATTCATCTGTTCCAGATTATTTTATATGGCCTTAATTCAGCTGAATCATATTTTAACTGCTTGAAAATTTGAATAGAATTAATTTGACTTTTGCAGATCAGTGGCCATGCCTGTCTCTTCTTGGTTTTCCACTTGTTTACGGGTCACAAACAGATTGTGTTTGCATTCATTTCAATGTTGGGAAACTTTGAAGAACATTCACTTACCAACATTATTTAGGAACGTTTATTTATGATATTTGATGGTGTAAAGGAAAAGCCTCAGTGTGTGTAATATTTTAGACGGTCATTTTTTATCATGAAATTGTGCAGTTGTTTATATTTATTGTTAATGTGTCGCCCTCTACTGGTGAATACAGAAACGGAATTTACTGAATTTTACTGCAACCCAGACCCAGAGCAAAAAGTATCATTTAGCAAACTATAAACAGTAAACACAAACAAAAGGCTAATGCAAGATAATGAATGAGGTCTAAGCAAGTAAAAATAATAGTAAACTGTAAGTAATGTATGCAATAATAAAGTGGGAGATGTTGCACAGTACTTTAAAATATTAATGTATTCTTGCAAGGAAAAACAAATTCTTGGTAACAGTTTAAACATCGTATGCAGTCAGAAAGTATTGTAGTAGAAGATGTGTCTGAGCTTGCAGCACAGAAGCTATACTCAGTGCCATCTTGGATCTGTGGCATCTACGTTTATGCATGCAAAACAACTTTCAAAGGCCAAAGAGAACATTTAAAAGATTTAAATTAGGAATGATAAGTATGACCACTGTCTAAACCGTACGATCTCCCTATAAGTGCTGGCTGTCAATTGCTCTTCTAGGAGTGTCCACCACCCGATTACGAGGCAGTGGCCAGTCACCGCTCTTGTTGCGGGCTCCTGTGAAAGCTCTCAGCCCTGTGGGCAGCATGGCTGCCGTGCGGCAGTCTGCAAGAGCGAATGCTGGCGCTCAGGGACATGCTTCAGGAGCACGGAGGGTGCAGTCACCAGGGCCTTCCAACGGAGCAGCTTACGGGGCAGGAAGGACCACTAGCACAGCGCCAAAACAAGCAGTAGGCAGAAGCATGACACCTACTGCTGCAGCTTCCTCAAAAAGCAGGCTTGCCCAGACCCCTAGAAGGTAGTGCTTGACTCTCATATTCTGTACTGTAATTCTTTGAAGAAGATGCACCCAGATGTTTTGTTTAGTATTTGAAATCAAAGAAATGTTTGACATTTAATTATATAGTACGAAAACAGAGGAATATCTCAGAATATATCACTACATTTTTTAGATACATGATGTCTATAAAAATGTAATGTATGGGTTTGCTCCCAAACATCTAGAAAAAACAGTAAGAAAAATCTGTACAGGCATTTATATATATATATATATATATATATATTTGTATATAATAAAGAATTTTGCAATTACAGGGACAGAAAATAATCTGTAATATCAGCTGCTTCAAATCAGGGTTTGTAATTGTTAATTAAAAAAGTAAACAGAAAAATATTATAAAAATATTTTGTGATCTCAAAGCACAATTGAGCATGAAAACATGAGCAAAAGCTATGACTGTATCAGTATTATATGGTCATATTGCTCATACTCAAAAAACCCCTACACCAAGTGTGGGTGTGTGTCCAGGTGTTAATGCAAATTACAGACGACTGTAATGTGACGGGGACAAAAATCCTTGTTCAGTTTCAGACCTAAAGTAAGTATGTATCTTTAATTTCACCTTGTGATTGAAATGATGGACATGAACATGATAAACATAATCTCTCATAATGCAGCTTTGACGTGAGCAGTTTTTCCAGCCTTTATTACTGACTCAACATAATCAAAGCTTGATTTGTATAATCAATTTCCTGTAATTATTGCATCTTCTCACAGCAGGTCTCTGGGTATGACAAAAACCTCTGGCCCGATAACAGACGATTCCTGGAAGGATGGCTGTTACTAAAGTATTTTGCCATTTTCCTATACAACATCCACAAAACACAAAAGCTGCCTTTAAAAAACATCGCAGGGACGTTGGACATATTGCCAGAAGCAGAAAGGCACAAATACACACCAAGCCTGGAAAGTTTTACTCCAGCATGAAATACCCCCCACCCCCAGTCACCCCCCCCCCAGCCAGAGAAATGCTAATGGAAAACCTTTGAGACAATTTTTTTTTTTTCTTCAAAATGATTTTTTTTTTTTTTTTTAAATTAAAATGCCAAGCTGCTTTATTTGTATAACTGGAAAGGTTGTTGGACAAAATGTGTTGTAGTGTATAAAATACCTAGAACATATGTATATGTTGTTTTAATAAGTTTTTAGGTCTTTATTCAGAACAATTGGATGCTCTCAATTTGTTCTTGAAGAAATGAAGGAAAATATGTATGAATTGTGAAATTTTATCTGACCCATGGCACAAAAATACAGTCTATGCAGTCTTCCATCTTTTCAAAAAGTAAAAAAGCTATAATAAAATTCAGATTACTGGTTTCTGCTTCAACACTCTCCAACATTTTGTGTTTTGTCTCTATTCACTATTCTGACACAGTCTCTTATAAATGGTTAGTTAATTTTCCAAATGAAGTTGTTGAAAGCCAAAACTTGAACTCTAGTTTGTAATTTGACCTTCCAAAAAATAAATCTGTCCCACTCCCCTCTATTTATTTTAAGCATGACATCATCATATGAATTAAAGTAATGAATTACAAATATGAGCCGCAACTTTATTTCAAGAATTTCATAGTGGTTCTGGTTTAAATTTAATCCAAAAATAGGTTTTATACAATTATATTTTTATAAAAACATTTTTAAAGTAAATTCAAAATTCATTCTGACTCTTCGGGATACTTAAGTTTATGGATTTCTTCAGTGAATGTTTCAACAATGACCTTTTACTACATGGTACTGTGTACACAATACGATTATCTCTGTCTGGAACAAATTTTATCTGCAGGTTATTTTCTTCATTTCACCATTTATTCATTTGATTTTCAAACTTCAGATTTATAAACTTAATCTTAACAGCTGTAGTTTTCCTACAAAAGTATGCCGCTGGCAGGTCTGTTACCAATATATGGTTGGGCATTCTTCAGATTAAATGTGTACTAGTGAGGTAAATGTGATAGTGAGGTTGTCTCCTCTCGTTTGTGCTTCTTAATCTTGTTCCCAAAGACTCTGTTACTGTACTGTAGAACATTTCTTATGTATTTATGGTTATATCCTGTATGTAAAGAGATATGGGGTCTACAGCGTAAATAAACTACATGCTGTAATACAAATCACACCTTTAATTGGAACTATTTGCCAGCGTTGGCCACTGTTTTGGACTTTAAAAGAAGTTTATGTTCAGGAAAGTACTAATTATTGAGCTCAGGTCTGTGGAGTGTTTGTCACTAAGACCTGGTGTATTTAGTAGCAGCCTACACATAGGCCCAATAGGCCAATATACATTTCATGCAGCTATCTGTAAAAAAAATTGTCTATGTCCTTTTAAGCATCTTAACACCTGCGTGTGTGTGGATTTTTTAAATGTAATTAATCATCTATTGGCCATCAAAAAATAATTTACTTGAGCATTTCCTATTCCGTGTATTAAGACCCTGGAGAACTGCCTCAAAGGCCTCGTTACAAATCACACGTGCACAGATTTACACCTTCCGTTGTAAAAAAAAACAAGAACGTTACGGCGCGACGTGTGAATGTTTGTCATGATGGTTCATTGTTTAGTGCGTTACTGTATTATTTCATATCTTGCAGAAGCTTTAATCGAGTTAATAACATAATAGCTTCGGCTATGTTTCTCTATGGGTGACGTAAATGGCCCGGACTCGGCGGTGAGCGAGGCCTCGCGCGTATTGTCTGCCCCCTCCCGCCCCTGTTGCCTGCGCGCAGCCTGATTGGCCCGGGCCTGCGAAAGCTTGCTCGGGGATTCTGGATGTACAGGCCGCAGATGCACTACGGCTGGAAAATAAAGCCAAAATCGGATTATGTTCTATTCGGTACAATAAGAAGGGCGTTGGCGCGCCGAAGACGAATCAACGGACCAGGTAAAAGGGTCTCTATTCAGTCCGGATGTTATCAAAATATGAGCCGCGGCCTGTTTGGGCCTCGTTGGACAGCACAACAAACAAAAGCTCGTCGAAGGGCCTCCGCTTAGCCACTTAGCTAATGGCGCTAACGGCTCGAGGACTTGAGTAAGATATTCGTCGAGTAAACAATTTCCGCGACTCAAACGAATACCCAGAGGACCGGTTCATAAACTAAATGCACGTCCTAACGCGGTTGTGCGAGTGTTTCGTTTCACCCTCCCTGCTTGATCATGTCGTTAATGCTAACTAGCATTAACCAAGATGGCGGACGCGCCTGCGGCAAATGTATAACTAGCGCTACACAGAGGAATCGCTAACATACACCAGTAGTAAACGAGATGTATTCGGTTTCACTGAGCTGATATAGAAGCCCTACACTGGCGTTTGCGTTTCTGATGGCTATTAATATAGTCGCGAAAAAACGACGTTAAAGATTCCAAGCGTTGACGTAACGGCGAATCAGCGCACGTAATAGCGGGAAAGCGTCAATGGCCATGATTTCAGCTGCTGCAAAGGGCTATGGGTAGAGACACGGGGAGGGAGAGAGGGAGGGGATGGGAGAGGAGGGGAGTGGGGTGTTGTGGGGGAGAAAAATAAACATGAAATCTTTTAGACATACAACGACACTAAATATTAAATGAAGACAGACGTGATCGTGGCTTTTAAGTGCTACGCTAACGCTTATGCGCTTGTTTTGGGGCGCAGACACACTTCCTGTGTTTATTATAGGCGGTGTCATTACGTCATTTTGGAAATTCCCTCCACAACGTTAACACATCTCTGGGGCTGTCTGGTCTGTGTCACCCTGCAAAATGTATTTCATGTGACATTATACACGAAAAGCTTTCCACACTGAACTAAAGTGTTAGTGTTTTGCAGTGCCATAATCATTCAGTGTGCACAACAACATTTAGAGCTCTTCTTGTTGTCACTGGCGTGTTATTAACGACACGTTATTTATTTTCAGGTGTTTTCCTCCCAGATGACAGACACGCACGCAGTGTTGCTTAATGTTTGACACGTTTATGTGTAGTAAATATACAGTCAGCAAATGTGAAGGTTTGTTTACATTTGTTTTTAGGAGGTGGTTAACAATTACAATATCTAAATTTCCCATCCCGATTACAGCCAGTCATGACTATTTCTATTTCTGGTTCATTTTAGCATTGTGAAAAAAAAGAAAATGGATCAAGGAGGAGGGGTCTTAGAGCTTCACTCCCAGGATTTGAAAATGCCCCACACAATGATAATGCAAGACTTTGGTAAGGGCGTGTATAAATTGTCTGCAATCTGTCTAATAGTGTCTAATAATTTCTGTCTAAAGATGGGATATAGGAATACATTTAAATTAATGTTATATCCTGGATGTCTATATCCATGTATAGCTGGTTTATGACCATGTCCATTTTTGAAAGTGCTATAAAAATAAAATTGAGGCATGTACAAGGCCATTCTGCTCTTCTCTATGTCATTTGGCCTATCAGCATATCAGCCTGTCTGTGTATAATGCAAATGTGCCATTGTTTCGACTCTGCATTCTTAGGCATGGGGGGCATTGCCCACATAGACGGTGAACACATTGTGGTATCGGTACCCGAAGCTGTGCTGATATCAGATGTGAATACCGATGAGGGCATCCTGCTGGAGCATGGCCTGGAGGCTGAAGTGGTGGAAGGCCCTGGTATTGGGCAAGATGTTATCATGTCTGAATCCATTCTGGGAGCAGAGGTGGCCATCGAGGAGTCTCTGGATAATGACCATCATGTCCTGGCTGCTGAACTTATCGAAGAAACAGTGCCTGAACAGGTGTTTGTGACTGATCTAATGTCTACGCATGAGGAGAATCCACTGGACACTGATCTGGTGTCTGAGGAGGTGATGGTCGCGGACACAGAGGCCATAGTTCAGGCACATGATTCCACACCACCCTGTGTGACCCTTAAGACTGATGACGACGAAGATGGCAAGAGCACCTCGGAAGACTACCTCATGATCTCATGTTAGTCAGTAGTTATTTAATAAGTGAAATGTTATACCTGTACTGTTTTATGGCATTCTCTAATTAATACAAAGGTAGTTGTTTAACATATGCCTTGGAATGTGCAGTCACCTATTTTTATTGTTTTGTCTTTACATTGCAGTGGATGATGTGGGGGAGAAGTTGGATATCGTTGACACTCCAATAAAAATCAGCACGGAAATGGGCCAGGATGATGAATCTAAGGAGGATGAGTTTGGCTCTGAGGTTATCAAAGTGTACATTTTTAAGGCCGAAGGGGATGAAGATGTTGAAATAGGTGACAATTTGTGACAAATCTGAACTAGACATGACAATTTGTATGTTGAATAGTTGTACCTCTCTCTCTCTCTCTCTCTCTCTCACTCTCTCACTCACTCATTTATACTCAACACACACATACACTTAGATTAAGTTTAAATGCTTTAAAATAAATCAAGAAATGGCTGTGAGGTTTTGGGAAAAAATTCTAAATTTTTTTCTGGTCATGGTGTAGGTGGAACGGAGGTTGTTGCAGAGAGCGATTTCCCCAACGGGCATGCGGTGTTAGAGCCGGCAACAGCAAGCACAGGAAGGCTGCCCAGGGAGAAAATGGTTTATATGGCAGTGAAGGATACCAGCCAAGGACAGGAAGATATGAGTGAGTAACCCTTGTTCTTAAAGCACAATTCAGTGTTGAAATTTATAGTTAAGAATGGCAAATTCATAGTCAATTTCATAAATCTATGCTCACTGGTCACTTTATTAGGAACTCTGCAAACCTGCATTCACAGACTTATCCAAGCAGTTTTCACATGAAACATGAGAATCGGGGTGGGTGTCTGTGTGTGTCTGTGTGTGTGAGATGATCTTAGAGAATTTATTGTCTAGCATTGTTGTTGGTTGGGTGCTCTGTCAGATATGAAGTTTGAGTGTTTCCACTGATCTGTTAGGATTTATAAAACACTCTGTAGAGTTTTTAGAGATTACATGGAATTGTAAATAAACAAAAAGCATGCAGGAGAATATCCAGGCTGGTTTGACCTTAGAGAAAGGTTAAGGTAACTCAAATAACCACTCTTTATAACTGTAGTGAACACTGTGCACATGCTCTGGACAGAAAACTGGACAGTTGAGAATTGATAAGTTGAGTTGAGAGCATCTTGGAAAATGGTGACGTCTCATCCTGCCTTGTGTCAAGAGTTCAGGCTGCTGGTGATGGTGTTATGGTAAGGGATTGTTTTCTTGGCACCACATGAATCAATGGGCCCCTCATTTCCAATCAAGCATTGTATTAATGCCACAGCCCATCTGAGTTATATTGCTAACCATGCACATCAATTTTATGGCTGCAGTTTGCTCATCTTTTAATGTCTATTTGCGGTCTGATAGACAGTGAGATTAATGTACTACACTTGTCTCCACCTGCCAGATGGAATGTGGTAGATCAGGGATTTCACAGGATGAATGTACAGCAGTAATATGATGCAATAATGTTAACATGGATCAGAATCTTAAAGGAATGTTTGCAACTTCTGGAATCCATATCATGAAGTATTAAGGCTGTTCTGAGAGTAAAGAGAGGGGTTGCATTATTAGTCTGATTTTCATAATAAAGTGGCTAGTGAGTCTATTAATATTGATTTTAAAAGCTGCAACTGACATACAGTACGTGCCAATTCTAGTACAGTAGCACCATTGTTAGGTCACAATTGCTTAAATAAAATGCAGGCAAACCTTACCGGGCCAACCACACAGATATAGAAAAAGGGCTTCTGATCAGAAAGTCTTGAGTTTAAATTCCTGAATTGCCAAAATGCCACTGTTGGGCCCTTGAGCAAGGCTCTTATCCCTAAACTGCTTAGTTGTATAAATGAGAACAAGTAGGTCGCTTTGGATAAGGGCATCCACCAAATGACTAAATCTAAATGTAAGGCCAAAGGTTTGTTCCATTAATCATGCCATTTGTTTTGTAAATAGATGTTTCTGAGATGACTGACCAAGTATACATGGAGGTGATTGTTGGGGAAGATGAGGCTCCTGCCATACAAGAAGCTCGATTGGAAGAGTCACCTTCTAATAAGACATTTGTTCCTGTTGCATGGGCTGCTGCCTATGGTTTGTCATTTCTTAATTCAAATGTTAAACCTTTTATGTTTGATTTTTTTATGCAATTGTCCCATACCTATCAGTTTACAATAATGCAAGGTTAAAGAAAGAAAATCCACAGTCCTCTAATGCAGAGAAACAATGGGGGAAGGGAATTGCAAACACAACAATTAACACAACAATTAATTTTATAGTATAATCTGGACAGTTTTTCACTTTTAAACTTGCCAGTGCTGTGCTAACTGACACCTATGATGTATAATAACTTACTTGCCAATGTTAGCTAATGTTTCTCAAAGAACACTGATAACTGACAAGGAAACTAAATGGCCAAGCAAATATTTTTCTCACTCCTTGTCTCACAGATTATCCATGTCATCTGAAATAGTCTGTATATTGTAAATTTTTTGCTTTGCTCATTTATTTAAATCCTTTCTTACGTAGGCAATTCCAGTGGTTACCAATATTTTTTAGTGTCCTGTAGCCCTCTCTTTGTCTGTGCAAAGGATTTCCTGTTACCTGCTAATTTTTTTGAATCAGCGAGTTAAAAACACTACATCTGTCTTTACTATCATGACTACATATTGTCTTTTCCATTGGTGAGTAGTCAACTTTATATCCATGTGTTTAGAATTAAATCATCTTCAATAATTTAGCAAATAGTTGAAGAGATGAAAGTCTCAGCAACACAGATGGAAGAAGACAAAATTGTGGCACACCACAACCTTCCATTAAGTCCATACCCACGCTTTTAGCATGCTCTACTAGTGCAACAGCATCCTTTACTTTAATAGGAAAACTAATGCCCAAACCTGCAACTTAGCCAATAATATTTTGGGGAGTATTAAATTTGGAGACATTCCTTCTGTGGAGATTAAAAAGTCTATTTGCCATTTTCCAGTTAACATTGAGTATCACTATAGTACAAACATTCATGCTTCTAAGATTGAAACATTTGTCGGAAATTCTATAAATTGGCCTTTACTTGCAAGCATGTGTGCCAGTATAGTACCAGACTCGCAGGGAACGGTTTGGCAGATGTAGAAAGTGTACTGTAGACCAGAGACCTTGTGAACTACTTTGTTGGTCCCCAGGTGCTAGTCAGCTTCATTGTGTCCTAATATGTGTTCCTGTTTTTCTTTCCTTTTGTAACAACACTGTGCTGCAGTTTCAGGTTTTCCTGAACCATTCCTTAGCATTAACCAACCATCAGCATAAGTGAAGCTGATAACCTTGACTTTTCTTTGCATGTTTTGTTAGTGGGCAGAGATGTTTCACATTGTGTCCTGTATTAGCTTTGTGCAGGATGTAGTAGAATTGATCTCTTATAAACAGCAGCTTGGCAGACTTCAGCTTCAGAAGTTTTAACCTTTATAGCCATTGACCATTCTTACTTATCTTTGGTTAACGTGAGCTGTTTAATTTTGCCATTTGTGTTCCCCTGCATTTGTTTTGTGTCTTTTGTATATTCTTTCCATTCTGTGTTATCCCAAGGTAGCATTGTGCAGTGTATAAGGTGTATATATTGTTTAGTTATTCATTTCTTTCTGGTAGTTTGCTTTCTCTTTAATGTTTTTTTTGCTCGAGTGTTACTTGTGTATGTGTTATATTGGCATCAGTGTGATAGTAGATACAGGTGTGCAAAGCTATTTGCCGCTCATCCATCATGGTCTCTATCAGCTATTTGCTGTCTCTACTCTCAAATTCTTGATTTGCTCTTCTCAAATAGCTCTTTGGAAACCACTAGAATGTAAATTATTAACATTTTAGCACATGGTTCTTTACATTGTGCACTTAAATGTTTTTTGTCCAAACTTTATAGCATAATTAATAAAATGAATGGACAGTTGAAATGTTGCAACTCCTATTTCTTACTGTAGGTAACAATCTGGAATCTCATTTAGAGAGTAAGCATGGTGCAACCACTCCGTACCTGCAAATCAGTGACAGCATCAGTACAAGCCGCGCTCTCAAACAGAAGATCAAGAAGAGGAAGAAGGGAGAGACACGGCAGTGCCAGACTGGTATGATCGAACAAGCTGGTATCAGTGAACAAGCTGTAGAAACAGCATTTAAGTGTGCACACTTAAGTAAATCATCCTCTCTGTTGCAGCTGTAATAATTGGCCCTGACGGCCTGCCACTGACGGTCTATCCTTGCCACATCTGCGGCAAAAAGTTCAAGTCACGTGGGTTCCTGAAGCGGCACATGAAGAACCACCCAGACCACATGTTTAAGAAGAAGTACCAGTGTACAGACTGTGATTTCACTACTAATAAGAAGGTCAGCTTTCACAACCACCTAGAGAGCCATAAGCTCATTGTCAAGAACGAGAAAGTCCCAGAGTACACAGAGTACACACGGCACTACAGGGAGGCGAGCCCACTCAGCCCCAACAAGCTGATCTTACGTGACAAGGAACCCAAGCTGCACAAGTGCAAATACTGCGAATATGAGACAGCTGAGCAAGGCCTGCTCAATCGGCACTTGTTGGCTGTGCACAGCAAAAACTTTGCACATGTTTGCGCAGAGTGTGCTAAGGGCTTTCGCCACCCGTCTGAGCTCAAGAAGCACATGCGGACACACACGGGTGAGAAGCCCTACGGCTGCCAGCGCTGCGACTTCCGTTGTGCTGACCCATCCAACTTAAAGACTCATGTAAAGAGCAAGCATGGTGCTGAGCTGCCATTCAAGTGTGCTCACTGCCCACAAGCATTTGCCGATGACAAGGACCTGCAGAGGCACATGGAGGTCTTCCAGGGCCATAAGACTCACCAGTGCCCACACTGTGAGCACAAGAGCACCAATTCGAGTGACCTGAAGCGCCACATCATCTCTGTGCATACCAAGGACTTTCCACACAAGTGTGACGTGTGTGAAAAAGGCTTCCATCGGCCATCAGAGCTCAAAAAGCATGCAGAAACGCACAGGGGGAACAAGGTGCATCAGTGCCGGCACTGTGACTTTAAAATCTCAGACCCTTTCACTCTGAGTCGACATATTCTGTCCGTGCACACAAAAGAGCTGCCTTTTAAGTGCAAACGCTGCAAGCGTGGCTTCAGGCAGCAGAACGAACTCAAGAAACATGTGAAGACTCACAGTGGCCGCAAAGTCTACCAGTGCCAGTACTGTGAGTATAATACGGCGGACGCCTCGGGTTTCAAACGCCACGTAATCTCCATTCACACTAAAGACTACCCACATAGGTGTGACTACTGCAAGAAGGGTTTTAGACGCCCCTCTGAAAAGAATCAGCACATAATGCGCCATCACAAAGACACACTGATCTAACACTCCTCTGTCCCATCCACCTCATAAACTAGCACCTAATTTACACAACAGATGATCAGAATGGAATGGTACAGTTCAGTCGGGTAATTGCTCTTTACCCCCACTTCCCCACCCCTTCAGGTTTTTGTAAAGGCTTTTCAAATACCCTCAAAGTACTATCCCTATTCTTGGAGCAGGATTACTAGGGTCAGCCAGGGTTTCAAATCATTATATTTTTGTATTTACCTGGCCGAATAGCTGCAAGTAAATAATGTCCTCCATGTTAATTGGGTAAATATAGCTTGAAATATATGCTGTGGTTGAAACGAAACGGCCATTATGACCCTTAGGATTCCCTGTAGCCATGTTGGTGTGGGCTGCAGTGTACTCCCTTAGTGAGTACTATCTAGTGTGCCTAGCTTATTTGCTAACATTTTTTAATACACCAGTCAAAATCATGTCACTGGTTTCAGTTGATCATTTGTGGTAAAATTATTTCCGTTATTTTTATCTTTACTTATGTACCACTCATAAGTAGACACGTATATTTGCGCATATGGGTATAGTTACATGCTCACTTACACTTACACGAATTGTAACATCAACCAGTCAATTTTCTTACCCAAAATTTTCGAGGATTGAATTCACTTTAGTTTGAATAAACCTTTTTAGTTGTCTCCCTTGTGAATGACACTGCAAGTAATGTATATGTATAATCACATGTAACTGGCAAATGTGCACATATTGTCATTTTGAATTCCAATTTGCAGTCATGCCTTACGTGTATTGTATTTTTCTTGCACTGAATTCAGTAAATTGAATGTGATTATTTTTTAACAAGTCTCAATTGTGCATTTAATAGTTGAGTTTAGTGGCAAGTGGCAGTCATAGTAAAGAGAGAGTATTGGTTTTTACTAATTTGTCTACTTTATTTATTTATTAGTTGGAGGATCCTGTTGACTTGCATAGTCAGTTATTATACAGGTTGCCATAAAAATTAATTGACCCAGTGTTGATCCAAGTATTAGAGGTGCTTGCACAAATATTTCAAATTTCTTTGTTATTTACAACACAACTACAGATTATTATTATATTAGAATTGCCAGAAATAACATTGACTCCAAAAGAACATACATACTTTTTATATTTCAGTATTGTTCCTAGTTTGGAAAGGCTAGAAATGTTGAAAAGGAAAAACAAAAATGTGGGGAAAGTTAGCAAAGACTGAAGGTATCCTGCAGCTTGCTTTTAAAAGTCTTTACTTAAATTAGACATTGGTTGGAATCACATGCACACTACTTGTGAAGAATATGTTTTCTTGCACAGGAGATACTTTAATCATCTTATAATATAATAATCATCTTGTCAATCATCATTCAATCCAAAACCAGGGGTTCTGCACATTGTTGATTTTTTTCCTGTTGTTTTTCCTGCATAACCAACGGTTTACTTCAGCACATGATAATCTGAAAAAGATATGTACAACCAAAGCAAAAAATGGCACACGTGAGTAGTGCACAGGACTGAATGTCTTTAACGAAAAAAGTCTTCTGTGTTTTTTAAATTAACTGAAATAACCAGTTTAAATCTTTTTATTATGCCTTTTTAATGACCCTATTATATGAAAGCACCATTTATTTATATATATATATATATATATATATATATATATATATATATATATATATATATATATATATATATATTATATAATTGATGTATTACATTTATTTATTTATTTATTTTGCAAAAAAGGTAAAAAAAAAAAAATTATTCCATAATAAATGGGATAAGTTTGGATGGAAGGAATTAGTATTTAAATCGGACTGTGCTCTATCAAATTAAACTTAAATTTGGAAAAAAAACAAAAAACAAACAAACAAAAAAAAACTTGAATGTAGTGCTTCACGTAGATACACATTATTGCTGCATTGCCAAAATTTGTTTATAGTCTAGGACTGTAACAAGGCAGTGGGTTGTTGGCAGCAATACAAGGCTCTCCATTCAATATGTATGTGCACCAAAATACATTCAACAGACTGAATAATAATTCTGGTAATAATGAAATTGCAGCAGCGAGATGTATACTGTGTTGTATCACGTTTAAATTATGTGCATTGTAACATCCCTACTATAGACCCAATCATAATCCGTTCATAAACGATTTTTCTTCATATTAGTAATCCTTATTTAAGCCATTGCATTCTCAAACACTTTCCCACAAATCTAATAATTTGTCTGAGAAGACACATAAAGGCAGATCATTTTAATGCATCCTTTAGCAGTGTGCTATATTTAATGGATAGAATTATCTTAAATTGATCCTACAGCCTGCTGAATGCTGTAGTCCAGGTTATTAACACGTTCAATAATGAAGTATTATTGGTAATATATTTTATGTATTTGCTTCACCACGTATAAATGATATAAACGAGAGTGAGAGCACAAAACAATTACTCTTTGACTCTCTTACCTGTTTTATCCTCATAAAAAATCATCTTTATATGTAGTTTTGAAAAGAGACTTCTATTACAAGTTAAATATTTGAAGCTATGAAGAAATTAATATTTCAAATACTGCTGGCAAAACTTAGATGAAAGAATTTAATTTGACTATTCTTTATTGCTTTTAAACATGACCTTGCACATAGACAGAACACAGTGAGGGCAGACGCATTGACAGATCCAGAAGAACTTAAGATGGCTACATATACATAAAGAAAAAATTAAACACGTGGACAAGCCATATTTGGCGAGGCAACCAAGCCATAACTTCAAAAATATTTCTGAACCATAAGTGAATATCACTGTAATGTGTTTTTATAAAAATAAACATGTCACATGCTGTGTGTATATATATATACATATATAGATAGAATATATTTGATAAAATATATGTACTATGTAACTATGATACATTACTGCTATAAATTATAAACTATTTTGCTTTAAAAAACTGAAGAATTTGGATAAATCTGTAGCAGTGTTAGAATATTTTCAAAATGGTTTTAAGCTGCATCTCATGTCCTTTACAGCATGTTTACACGTTAACTAAGGGAACACTTTCATGAAAATCTTCAAGTGTTTGGTTTTGGGTTTCCATTGAATAACACTATATTGTATACTCAGTCTTCTTCAGTAACAGTCTTCCAGCAAATTGTTGACTTTATAGTGTCCATTTCATGTAAATTCACACTAAAGGATTTAAAGTGTTAACATGCAAAACACCAAAACAGTGATATACGAGCGGTATGATTTATATTATTCAGACTATAAATTGCAAGAGCAGGAGACAGAAGTTTTCAGACAGAAAAAGGCTGTTGATTTTATTAAAATATATAAACGCTCTTATTTGGGCTTCTTTAATATACTCTGAAGTGCACAATGACCACATGGAAATTCAAAGTGATTTCAAGTTTGATGTAGAGTAGAGGATTGAACGTCAAGAAACTAGAAACTTTTAGCAATAATAACACCTATACATGTATAGATAAGTTTTCAATACAAGCATGAATCGTAGAGCTGATTTAATAAATAAATTGCTGTTGAATCTCAGATTTTCATGATCACACTGATCTGTCTAAAACTAGGTGTGGTGAAAAGTTTATTTTACGTGACCGTGAATGTACAGTGTTTTGTGCATGCCAAAGTAAGTAGTTATTTTCATCATTAATTTTTGGTGGGAGTTAAAGCTCAGTGATTTATGATGAAAACAGAAAGGATTTTGTTTTTTAATAGTGAATTTGGATATCTGCTACATTTTCTGCCCTGAGCAGGTGTTCTGTTCCACCACCTTCAGAGTGGGCATTGTGTGTTCATGAACATTTGTTTCAAATGTATACATTAGTTTTCCAAATAGGTCAAAATATGATATTGCAACAAGGGAATACTTAAATCTCATATCACAACATTCAAAATTGTACAAACAAGCACATCAAATAACCATCGCTTTCACTATCTAATTCACAGAATCTGCTACTTAACATTTCTCTGCAATATTTTTGCCCCAGGTATATATTTTGTTATATATTATTCCTCTGCAATATTTGTTTTAGTTTTTACATGGTAATGTAATACTGAATGTATTTAAACATAAAAATAAAACTTCAGTCTTTTGATAATGACAATCGCTATGTACGTTTTTAGTATGTAGCCCTGTTGATCATCCATACAGCAGAGGGCAAAGGATGGTACTGTAGTTCTTCGTTCTTGGCACAAAGTGCAAGGTAGTCAGAGGTCCTTTGTTTTCGGTACTGTTAAGCAACTTGGTGCTGACACTATTCTGTAAACATGTCATGGAGTTTTATGTAATTTGGTAGACATGGATGTAAAAATTGTTTAAAAAAAAAAAAAAAGGAAAAACAGTAGCTCATCCAAGAGTGTTCAGTTACTTTAAGTGATATATTGTGCAAAAACTATGTTACTTGCTGGGCAAGGTTTTAATGGAACGAGTAAGAGAACCCATGTTGGTGGCGGTGGGGAGACTTGCACTTTTTGTTGGTAAGCTGCATGAATGTCCCATTGCCTCCTCAGCAGCCCGGAGTAGAAGAGTGTAGTTCACTGCAACCTCTTCTACCTTTCGTAAGAGCTGTAACCTTTGGGCTTCGGATCGAACACCTCGTACCAACCGAATGAATGTCTGAGTTAGGCTGCACAACACCTCAAAGCTGGCTGTGACGGCACTTAACATTCGTGAGGGACTTTTCTCAACACTTGCCACTCTTCTACATGAGGCCCTGAACTCTTTGAAGCGGACTGCAAGTTCTTGCTTGTATTCTACCAACTTTGCTGGTGGCAATCGCGGTTCACCCTCAATTTGGGCACTGTTGGCACACTGACGTAAAATAGAAAGCAATTCATTAGCATCAAGTTGTGCATTTAGGAAACCATCGGGTAAACAGAATGTTTTTCCCTGCAGTGTCTGCACTCGTGCCATGCTTGTTTCCAAATTGCCACAGGCTCGTAAGTCAATCTCCTGCGTTTGTGGTTCCTCCTCCTCTTCTTCTTCCTCTCCACTGCAGTCCTCAGCATCAAGTACTTGCAAAGTCTTGCTGACAACTGGCATAGCTCTTGAATCTAGCTGCATTCCAGGCAAGACCTGTAGGGGAATGGAATATGAAAGTTCATCTTTTTCGCTGCTCTCATCAGCAGCCTCACATTTGCGATAACAGAAACAAAAGGAGCAACATTTTTCCCTGTCCTCATTCTCTTCGCTTAAACCAAGTAGAACCTCAGTAGTTCCGTCTCGACCCTGGCGAACAAGTTCTTCACCCTGGATAAAGAATACTCCTTTCTTTTTAGAATCCCCACTTTGAGTATGAATAGGTTCTACTGGAGTAGGTAGTCGTAGGCCTGTAGCCCTAACCCTTTCCATTTCCTTCTCTAGGCTTTTTGTTTTGGTTGATTTAACCTCAGCATAAAGGGGTGTGCTGTCATTTTCAATTTCCCCTATGCTATATCGTCTTTGTAGTTTTTTGTACTGTGGAGCTCCAGTGCATTCTGAATGGGATGTGCATGTGGGTAAACAGGATGTGTGTGTATCACTGAGTTCTCTTGACTCCAGGCTTGTGGAACGGATTCGTGTGGTTTTGATTTCCAAAGTTTGAGGTTGTGTAGCAGTCCCTTGAATGTGTGGAGATTTGGGTTTTGCAGGGGGCGTTTTGGAAATGGTTCTCTCCCTGCCTCTGTGCTCCACTGTAGAACCTACTGGAGTATCAGGGAGGCGCATTGCCCTACACATCCTCTTGCAGTCACAGCTACGTCTCTGCTCTCGTGAGATGCCAGGGACTTTCTGCACTGGGCTTGTGCGCAGCTGGCATGAACATGGAGTACCTGATGGGATGGGAGATGACCCTTGGGACAAGAATTCTCCCTGTGATGCCTTAGGCTTTAGAAGCTCCTCAAGGAACTCTAATTCATACTGCCTCACTTTCTGGAGCTGTGCACGTCGTTCATCTGTCTCCCGGCGTAGGCGGGCAGGAAATGTGGCTGAAATTAGATTTCTAATACTTAGAAAAGGAGCACTACGCTGGGATTTGCCTTTGCTGTTTGCTTGCTTCTTATATTCTGCTCCTGGAATAGTTGCCCCTTTTTCTCCACAGTGTAAAACGTGTGTGGTGTTTACTAAGACTTGCACACCTTTAGTGTTTTTCTGTGGTTCAGCAAGGCCTGTACATTTGGAGTTGTCTGTAGTGACCTCAGGTACATCTTTCCCTTCCATTTTCACAGGCACCACTGGGGAGTACTTTACTGGGGGCAGGGCTTTAGGCTTAGCTAAGTTTAGTTCAGTGGTCCTAGCTGTGCTGTCTTTGTTGCTAGATAATGGAGGTCCTTTGGCACCGAGTCGCTCATCATCAGTGGGAGAGGATGAGTGCAGCACTACCTTTTGGGCCGGTGCATCTTTCAGTCGCAGTTGCTGCCCTGGTTCTGATCGGACTGGACATGTGCAGAACAAATCATCAACTGGCAGTAGACTCTTTGAACTTGAAGGCTTATCTGTCTCACTTGAGGCAATCTCAACATCTTGGCATATCGTTGTTTGTGAAATCTTGGCAGAAGTATTTTTGTCTACAGGCAAAGCAATAGGTAAGGCTTTATTGGTAGTTTCTGGTGTTGTGTGGCTAGGAGTTTTCTCCTTGATATTTTCAGAGATATTAGAGCTTAGTTTACCTTCTTTAGAAAATGTTAATCTCTCCTCTTTCTTGACATCGGAAGTGTCGTCCTGTTCAAGAGACTTTAGGTCCTCTCCTGCCAGAGGCACATGTTCTACAGAGCACTCTTTAGTTTTCTCTGAATCTTGTTTATTCTTTAGCAAATCTTCAGTCTTAGCTTTCTCCACATGAGCTCTAGAGGGTGTAGTCCCTTGACTAGGACTGACCTTCAAGGGCACAGTTTTACTGAGGATCACAGACCTGGGTGGACAACCACCACGAATTTGACTCATAGAAAAAGCCCCTCCTCCAATTGCTTGTGTTGTGCAGCCTGGTATTGTCAAAGGGAAGTCACGTCGACTAAATATGCGCTCCTTATTAATGTGATGAGCCAAAAGGTATGCCTGATTTTGATGGTGCTTCATGGCAGAAACCATTTCTGACACATCAGTTAGCTCTGATGAGTTGGTCTCATGTCCAGAGTCAAGTGAAGACTCTGGAGTAATGGCTGCCAGAACAATCAACCCTGTGGGAGAAGAGAAACAGGACACAATCAGACTCATGTTTGACATACATTGTGATAATAATGTGAGGGTATAACTAATCCTTAGATAGCTAAATGAACATATTTTCTCAGACTACACTGTTAAAGAAAGAACTCCCATGAATTATAATTACATTTAATTGTTAATAATTGTATATAACCAAACATTGTTGTTTTATTTTACAACAATTATATACATATATACTGTGGAATTCCTTTTTGAATTCTTTTACCTTGTACTTACAAACTTTGGATTTTAATATATACATGAATACAAAAAACACATGTATGCAACCAGTAGTTTGTGTACATCTTGCACTTAGAAATACTCGGTATGTCCACCTGCTGTCTGTTGAGTCTGCTGCTGCTGATGAGGGTAGTCCTCTGATGCAGCTAGTGCTTCCAGTGCCTGCAGAGTGGACACTAAAGCGTCATCTAGCTCCTGAGCATGGTCTCGCACTGTCCTCGGGGCAACATTATCAATTAATGTGACCGGTACTTTCTCTTGGGTATCTGCCAGAGGTGCTGACGCTGTGGTAGCACCAGTGGTGGGAGCAGCCTTACGATTCTTTTTAGCATCATCTTCATCAGAGCTATTATCTCGAAACCCTGGAGGTGGTGCTGCTATTGCAGGAGGAGGAGGTTGCAACTTCTCTCCTCTATCCTCAGTCTCTTCATCCTCCTCACTTCCAGGAGGAGGAAGAGCCGTGAGATCAACAGCTCCACCTTCACATGAGGCACATTGCAAGGCTTGTTTACCAGATGTGCCTTTTTCTGTCATAATGCCCCCTGCCTTAAGCTTTGCCTTGCAAGAATCACAGAAGAATTTCCCTGTACGCTTTGAGTTTTCCATTGTTTTAGCCCTGCCTCTGAAGCCTGAGCTGTCCTGTGTTGGGCTCGCTGGATCAGCCACTGATTCAGTACTTTTGAGGGTAGGATCGGACTTGGCACGTGAGCGGTTCTGTGACTTGGATATAAAATTCTCATTAATATCCAGCTGCTCCTCTGCTTGCATTTGGAGCTCCTGTAACTGCTGCTGCTCTTTCAAATGTATGTGACAGAGGCCAAGATGTTGTGATGGTGGTGGTGCTGATATTTTCTGTGACGTCTCTCTGGACAAACCATCCCTCTCTTCACGTCGACTGCTACTTGACACAGAGCGGGAATGAGGATGGGGGCTTCTGTAATCTGAAGGACAGAACCATCAGAAGAGTTGAAAAGGCAAGGGTTACATGGTAGATGGGCATGAGTCCAGATGGGAAAAGCAGAGGCCGAGGGAGACCACAGATATGGAACCTGAAGAAAAGTCTTTTGGAATGTCATGTGATGGTGTCATCCTCTACAGACCAGAGTAGGTGGTGATAGCATCCAGTGTATGGCTGAACATTATGGATGTATGTTCTTAGGTCAGAGAAATGGATAAATCCAGGATGTAGTTTCAGTTTACAGAAAATGGATCAGACATCCATGGATTAATTTGAAATGAAGATGGAAGGATCGAGAACAGCAAGAAGAAATGAGTGATTCTTATGACTAATGGAAGTCCCAGTCAATTTTAAACATACAGTAAATGTCACTTCAGGGAATATTGTATGATAACATACTGAGCAGCATATTTTTCCTGTTATTAAAGTTGCTGTAAGTAGTCCCAGCTAATTTTTTGGTTGTTGTTGCTAGTTTTGTAGCATATATACATGAATACATATGTGTTAGACAGAGGGAAAGTTTATGAGCTAATGCCACATTATGTCCACAGTAACATCTACAGCCAACTACACATCTTTGTTGTCCTTTATAAAATCAAGCAAATGCGACATTCAATAAGTGATATTTTTAGCTTTTGCCCTATTTTATGATATGATTTAAGCAAAGACAACATTTTTGGAGGTGCAAAACGATAGTTTTCAAAATGATTACACTATGAATATTTGATGAAACCTGCTTTGAGAGAGTACTTTCTTTTTTGCACGATGGCTTAGACAGGTATGGTCCAACATATGTTTACTTTTTTCTTATATCCTCTTTCTCACCAAATATGCTTACAGTGTTCTTCACCAAAAAAAAGATTTGATTAAAGACTGAATATATAATTGGAGTTCCAGTGCGGATCAGTGACATTAAGGTGCAGCAGTCTATGCTTTCAGCAAGTTTTCTTTCTTTTATGTAATCTTACAAAACAGCTTCTGGTTGTTAGTAAAATAATACATTTAGATTTTTTTTCTGGAAGTTTCTAGAACCTTTGTAATCGTTGTTTATTTTATACAACTACTTTTGCACACTAAATGTTTCTGAAATTTTTGGAGTTCATAACCACCTGTTAACTCAAAGCACAGCAAGTTGCACAAGTTTTCAAGCCCTTCAGAGTTCTTACATCTCACCAACACTACATTGTGGCACTAAGGTTCATTGTTGTTTGTCTCAGAGATCAGTTCCATTATTTTCTCAACTCATTCATCTATTATTATCATAGTATTATTATATATATTTGTATTTTGTAGTTCAAGCTGCTGTCAGCAATGGTGGAACCAGAATAGGATCTCTGCCACTTAATAGACAGTATTGCAGTTAATAGACGCATTAAACCTCATTTATAAAGCTGGACATGAACAATCATATTTGCAAATCATTTGTAGGCACATTTAAATAAGAGATTATAATTCTGTTAGTTTGGAAAAATATAATAAGCTATAATTACACACACTACTGAAAATTGTGTGAAACACAGTCATTTCATATTAATAGCATAAATAAAAAAGAACACAAGCCAACACAAATCTATAAATTAAAAAAAATAAGACTACTGATTCTATTACAACAAAAGAAATTGCCATGACACCTTATTTTAATGCTGTGTAACACTCTAGAGTCAGGACTAGGTGACCAACAAGAGACTGATCTGGTGTGTATCAAAGACAGTTTAGACCAAAAGCCCTTAAAAAATGCTTACAGCAACTTTAATATAAAAATTTAATACAATAATTGAAATGAAAATTCTGCTCCTCCATGGCTACATATCAATATAAAGGCTTGAGTTTTCTGCCCTTATTTAAAAACAATGGCAACCAACATACAAACAAACCAAAAAATAATAACAAGGATGTGAGTACTACCATACCTGCCTTGATCATGTGAGATTGACCAGGTGTCTTGTAGTAGATGGTCCTTTTGGGATCCACAAAGAGCTTGTAATACCCAGAAATCAGACAGGCAAAGTTTGATGCATCTGGCCATTCCATCAGTAAGACCAGGGGCTGAACAATTAAGCAACAAATAACTCACATGTCTAACTATTATAAATTCTCTAATTAAAAAAAAAAGTTGATGAGTTTATTGCCATACCTTAGCTTCAAGCATAGCCACTTCTACACGGGCTACTCCTTGGTGTTCCCGGAACAGCTGCACCTTTGCTACACGGCTGAATTCAGCCAAGACTGTTGTGAGGTTATTTTTCAGATCAATTACGTGACTGATGCCATGTCTTGGCCCTACCAACAGTGTAGTGGCAGTATGTTTTTCATCCTTGGAGAGAGATAAGAGGAGAATTGTAAATGGAAAAAGTGATAAAGATGCAATTTTTAGTAAGCCCAATATATTCTTACCAGTCCAACTGTATGAAATAAAAAGCCTCCAAATGGTGGAAGGTCATTTAGCACACGTATGTACTGTAACTTTCCTTGAAGAGGGGGCACCTTAAAAATAAATAAATAAATGAATAAATAAATAAATCAAACAATCAGACCAATAGGGGGCAATGTGTTTCTACTCTAACTTTACTAAAGACTCAAGAAGAATCATTTAAAATGGTATGTAGATTTTAATGAGTGTTTCTGTGTAAAATTGTTTCTATGAAAATTGAAAAGTAAATGCAACTTTGATTTGAAGAACTTGATCTGAAAAGCAAACGTTACAAAAGAGTGTGTAATAATTTTATCAAGGCTGTGATTGAACAAGTTCAGTAAGGATAAAAGTGAAATTGTGTCTTTGAGTCAAATCTTCAGGCCTTCAGAGTCAAAACATGAGTTCTGCCTTCTTGCAGATGTTAAATGTGGACTTAATGAAGCAGCTTTTTCCCCACATTTGCTGATTTTTACATTTACACTTTTGCACCTTACACCTCTGCAACCTACACACTTGCAGCATGTCTGCACCACTGAATTGGCACAAAGATCATTGGAATGCATAAACCTTGTCAAAAAAATTTGTCCCAATCTGATGAATTAATTACTTTCATTTACATTTATATACTCCGAAAAACTTTATACTCTGATTGTGTACTCTGAATTAGTATTGATGCTTTTATTTTTATTTATTTATTTATTTATTGAAAGATAAACATGGTTTACCTAATCTCCAAAGAACATTTTGGTTTCAGCAATACTACCATCACCTTTAATGTACAATGTCTGCACCTTATTGCCAGCAGGTGGAGGGTGCTGATAAGTCTTGAGAAGTTGAGAAAGGCTCTTGCAAACATTCTTCTCCTTGACAGTTGGCAACAAGGTAAGAGGAAGGAAAGGTTCCAGACCCCATTCTTTTCTGAAAAAGGTAAGGCAGTTAAGCTTTCATGGCTTTCACAAGCATGTATTTTTAGAAACAATGTGTTTTTTAAAGGTGGCATGTTTGCACAGCAGGTAGCATTGCTACTGCACAGCTTCAGGTTCCACAGTTTTATCCTGAAATCAGATTACTGTCTTTGTGGAGTTTTGCATGTTCTCCCTGTGTTCTCCGGTTTTCTCCAAAAACTAGCCGACAGGTGGATAAGCTACTCAAAATCTCCCCTAAACTCTCTAAACTAATTGTTACCTTTCCCAGTAACTGAGATGGTAGGTGCAAGAGTGTTCCTTTCATATGTACTTTTAACCTATAAAGGTACATGTAGTGTGCTTTCAAAGCCTTATTCTACTTTTATAATCTATTTACTGTACGTACCTTAAGTGTTTTAAAGGTACACTATATCCATGTTTGCAGGTGAAAATACATAGTAAAGGTCATTTGTAGAGCTTGATTTAGGACTTACTCCACATGCTTGAGAGAGATCTTCTGATTGGGTCTCGCTACTGAGACTGTGATGTAAATGTGTAGGGCTGCCAGCTTAAGTGTCACATCAGACTTCCAGTCCATTCCAAACCGTTCCTTGATGACATCATTGCGACTCTGTTCAATATTATATTTGAAACATTTTAGACAAGCAAATTATCAAAGTAGAATTATTTCTTTGTAGGAAGTAAAGGACTACCTGTATGTACAGGTACTCAAATGCAGCAGGATCCCTCCTTAATAAATCAGCAGGGTCTTTGGGGAAGAAGCAGATCCGGAATAGACAACGCATCCCCTGGAAATAGGTTCTATGTACCACCTGAAGTAAAAAAACAAAATGCAAGGTCCAGAACATAAAAATCTTTCTGTATCAATAATATGGAGTAAAAGACTCTTCATCCTTAACTGCAAAACAGTTAATAAATGTTCAAATAGTTGTTTTATTAGTGCATATTGTGAATAATGGGTATTGTGGCATGTGGCATTTCCAACTCAAAGGCAGACTCACATGAGAGAGAGGTTGGCTGTCCTGCAGAAAGTGCAGTCTCTGTTTATGGTCGAGTCCTCCAGACTCCAGAACCAGAGCAAAGTGCTCGATATAGCGTAGAGAAAGGCGGTCTTGTAGTGAGGATATGACATCCTGTCACAAGAAAGGAAGAAACTATCACCTTTTTTTTTTGTTTCCAAGGTCAGTCAACAGTATCACAAAATATCGTAAAAAAATCATGGATTAATGCTAGTATAATTATTTTAAGTACTTCCCCAATTTTCATATATGTTACAAATATTACACATTTTCACCCAAACAAAATGTGTCACACTCATCAGATTGTCAGGGTTTTCGGAACATGCACATCAACTTTAAATATATTTCACCAAATATATTTCTATAGGTTCACTGATTTTTTCCCATTTCTTAAAAAATCTTATAGTAGGTGGACTGGCTATGTGAAACTGATATGAAGTGTGAATGTGTGATGTAGATATGAATGTGTGTGCATAGTGCCTTGTGTTGGTTTGGTGTCCCATCCTGTTTATATTCCTGCCTCATAGCCAGGTTTCCTGAGATAGGCTCTGTATACCCCACAACACTTACCAGGATGAAGTGGGTACTAAAGATGCTTGAACAAAATGTTTTTATTTACTTTCATGTAAGGAGCCAATTTATCAAACTCAGAGATAAAAATAGTCAGTCTGCCTAATGACGTATTAAACTGTGCAAGCTCAGTGTGATTTCTTCACATAACAAATGTCAGACGAAGTTATTGGATAGCTACTTGCCATAGACAAATGTATATCTGCCTAATCAAATGAGTTTGTAATTAGTTAACAGGTGTGAAAATGTCCATGATTCTCCTGGACCACAGTCAGAATGAAATTTTTAAAGGTAAGCACATTGTGGGCAAGCAGACAAGCAGGTATTAAAATAGCCTTTTGTTTGGTGATTGATATATCTATATATATTTCACATCAAAATATTCATCATGTGAAGATTATTCCCAGGCAACCATGTAGTTTAAAATATGTGGCAGAAATGTGTTTACCTAGTAAACATGTTTGGCAGTTACTCTACTAATGCAACAGTGGAATCGATTGGACTGCGCTCAGCATTCATCTTTAGAAACAGATGTGTGGGGGCCCTTAGTATCTCATGGCTGTGCTTGCTAAAAGGTCTTGGAATATAAATGAGGGACTCATGCGTTGTATGCAAACGCTTTATCTTCACAGCCCCTGAGTGCTTCCTCTTGAGGCTTATGCAAAGTTGCATTGGTCTTTAGTACATCAGGATCCATACTGAGGTGAAGTGAATAATTACATGTGTACTTGGTTGGCCTACAGTCACACATTTAATAACACACAGGTATGCTAAAGGAGTGCTCTCCCCCCTTCAAATTATGATAACATGTTTTGGTAATACTGACTGAAGGCTAAATCAATGACAATGCTATTGTTTGGGTTCAGTGAAACATAATTTATCCTCACTGAGCATCACATCTTAACCTGTATGTATTTTCCTTAAGGCAAATGTTTATTGCTTGTTAGTTCAAATCAAATCAAATCAAATTTTATTTGTCACATACACATACAGTACATACAGAGTACGACATGCAGTGAAATGCTTTTTGCATCTGTCCGGTATTCAAACATAAGGAATGCAATTTGGGATAAGTAATATAACCAAAAGGAGGTAGATAAATAAAAAGTATAAACTATATAAAAAGAAACTATATAAAATATGAAAGTATGAAAATATAAGTGGGGGGCACGGTGGCTTAGTGGTTAGCATGTTTGCCTCACACCTCCAGGGTTGGGGGTTTGATTCCCGCCTCCGCCTTGTGTGTGTGGAGTTTGCATGTTCTCCCCGTGCCTCGGGGGTTTCCTCCGGGTACTCCGGTTTCCTCCCCCGGTCTAAAGACATGCATGGTAGGTTGATTGGCATCTCTGGAAAATTGTCCATAGTGTGTGAGTGCGTGAGTGAATGAGAGTGGCACTCCGTCCAGGGTGTATCCTGCCTTGATGCCTGATGATGCCTGAGATCAGGCACAGGCTCCCCATGACCCGAGGTAGTTCGGATAAGCGGTAGAAAATGAGTGAGTGAGTGAAAATATAAGTGAAAAATAATGTATATACATAAATGCGTATGGTTTTTAATTATTGTCCTTAAAGTGTCCATGTGCAGTATGGTGTGTATAAAGTATATAATACATAGTTATTGTATATTGTATTATACAACAATTAGCTTAATGCTAATGTGGTTGTCTTGATCATAATTTTTGTCTTTCAGATATCATCATCCCTGATCTCTATGTTAGCTTTAGATTCCACTGCCTTGTGCTCTACCTGATTGTTCATCATCCTTGCTTGAATCCATTCAGAACAATGATCCATAAAACATTCTATAAATAGAGGCTTTTGGAGCAGATGTGGTTGAATTAATGATTGTTCAAAGTGATACATTTTTATTTTAAACTAAATCTAATATCTAATATCTAATAATGTAGCCTAATGAGTCAGCTATGATATGTCTGTGTCTTCCTGATGTGTCAGTTGAAAGACACTAATGTTTTTTTTAATCCATATACTTTCACTCATGTGCCACTGACAAGACTGATTCATTTAAATACCAGTAATTAATCACATTACTGTGCCAAGAATTAGGCACATGGTGAATTTAATTAGTTTGAGGTTTTAGTTCAGAAACTGAGATTTTATAAAAAATAAATGCTGTGCTATTCATCATGTGTCATCTATGAAGCTTGGCACATTGTATCAACTTATTCTAAGTCCAAGAAGGAATTACTGTAGCAGCTTTCTGCTCTCTGAGTTTCTCTTTATGTAGCTAAGTATGGCATTAATCAATCACACACAATGAATGCCCTGATGGTTATAAAAAGCAGCTTTGAAACCTAACATAATCCAAAAACGGGCTTACCCTGACCGTGGTGCGACTGTCAAAAGTGAAGGACTTGATTTGCCCATTCTCCAGGAACACCTTCAGCACGTTGGGTATGAGTAGCAATGAGTCGTCCTTAAGCATGGTCTAACAGGCCGCAGGAATAAGTAAAAAGAAAGAAGAAATTGTGAAAAGTGAATTAATAACAAGTCTGGCTGGTGACTGTATATGCTCAGGAAGGATGTTAAGTAGGTTGTAAGGGAAGGGGAAAATAATGGGAGAATTCTAACTTGAAAAAGAGAAGGGAGAACAACATAATATCTAATAGGACAACAGTTAGACAAGGACAAGGTCTATAAACAACCCCTGATGCAAATTCCTTGAAGCAGTGATGCCAGAATAAAGGATAAAACAATACTTTTGGAGTCTACAGGAGTACACTGTGAAACAATCAAAGAGCAATTTAATCTCTCCAGTGCAACCTTTTAATATGTATGCACAATCAGACAATGGAGCTAGATTTATTCATGCTGAAGAGTTCAGTCTCAAGGTTACTTCTGTTTCCATGACATCCACATCAATTTGAATATTTGGAGAAGATATTTTCTAATATTACTAAAAGAACCTTGTTAATTGGTTAAAAAGGTGTCATTTTATATTAACATTATTAATATAACATTAGTATATATCAATTTTCATAATCAAACATTTTTGAGCAATAAAAATTTCTATCACAACAGAAAAAGACGACTTCATCATCAACTTTCATTCATCAACTTTGTTTGTTGTGTACAGTATATATATATCACCAGACATATATATATAAAAAAGGTCTGGTGATTGACTTGGTCAGCCTAAATTCTTTCACATTTTCCTTCAGATAAAATCCTCTGTGTTGACAATGTATTTTGGTTCATTGTCTTGCCGCATGATGAAGTTCCTCCCAATTTTTCTGGATGTATTTCTCTGTATATTAGCAGACGGGATGTTTTGTAGACTTCTGAATTCATTCTGTTGCTACCATTCATGAGTTTCAATAAAGTCTAGTTCTGTTCCAGAAACAGCCACACAAGCCCAAGCCATGACACTACCTCCAGCATGTTGAGTATGTATTGAATCATGAGCAGATCCTTTTTTTCTCCACACTTTTCTTTCCATGGCCTTTCCATCACTTTCATAAAGGTTAATCTTGGTTCCAGAACGTTTGTGGGTCATCTTTGTATATCTTTCTGAATTCCTGCCTTGCCTTCTGATTCTTACTGCTGATTTGTGTTTTTTTTTTTTTTATCTTATTGTATGTCCTTTAGATTTCCGCTTTTGAAGACGTCTTTGAAGGGTAGATTGTGATACCTTTACCCCTTCCCTGTGGAGTTTGGTGATGTTACTGTTGTTTTTCTTCACAGCTTTCAGAATGTCTCAACTTATTTTATCAACTTCTGTTGTTTTCTTTGGCTTGCTTTTCTCCTATAGACAGCTCTCTGGTCTTCTTTTTATTTATCCATTTTAACAACAAATGCAATCTTCACAGGCAAAACCCAGGACTCACACCAAGAGTAGAGTAAACAACTCATTCAGAGTTGTTTAAACAGTCAATCTAACAGAGAACACCTTGGCAACAAGAAACACCGGTCAGTTACATGCAACAATATATAATGTAAATATAATATAAATATCAGTAAATAAAAACTGAAATTCTCATTTATTTTCTCATATTCAACTTTTGAATTCAAATGTCTTTTCATTAATTTTTTAAAAATGCATGTCAGTGTGTGCGCGCAACACTAAGCAAACATTCAGTGTTTCTATGGTACTAGTGCAATAATGTCTTCTAGAATGTCTACTTCTAATACATTTTGCATTAAGAATTTCTGGAAAAAAAAAAAACAGTAACAATAAACAATAATGCATTTTTATAAAAAAAATTTTTATAACAATGAATATTACAAGAGGCACGGGGGGTGTGAGAGCTGCTCAGCAGTGTGTGTGCTATATATAGCGTAGATAAATTAATCATTGAACGGTGAAAGAAATCGTGACGAAAATAAAGAGCCTTTTTTTAAGTTGTTCCAAGTCTGCCTTCTGTCTCCTCATTTCAGTTCCACTGGTAAAGTGTCACAAACGTATTAATGCATTAAGCTTCTGAGGCTAATTTGTTCATGCAATTGTAATTCAATGGTACAATGAGATGTGAAATTTGTGATATACGTAAGTACCATTTACATATAGCATTAACTATACAATACATACTGGTGACACATTAAAGGAAAAACCAGCATAAGGTCTGTTATAAATGTGTTGGGCCACTATGAGTTGGGCTTTGCATCGATTGCCTCACTTGATGTTTTAGGTTATAGTGGTTTAGAGAAACATCTAACAATTATTTGTTAATGTCTATTTATTTATATTAAAAGTTCATCTTTTTCACTGTCTACAAGATTTGGATTAACTGCTCATCAAATGTATCAGAAGTTACAGTAATGGTTATAGAGATTTTATTATTATTTCTTTAACAACATGAAACTTTGACCCTACTTCTTGACCAAGAATGATTCTTTTCATGCTTAATTCTGTTAAGGTGCCTTATTTTAGGCCCCTGTTGACATGACTGTGCCACCAACATACAGAAGATCTTTAAGGGTCATCTGATGAATGTAAGTGATGAAGCAGGTGAGCTGTTTCCTAATAACACTTTATAGTCAAGAATATCAAGATGAACTGATGATTAAAGTGAGGATTGAAACATGGAATTTTGTGAAAATGAAGCATGATCAACTCCCTTGTAGTTTCTTGTTCTCTAGAAAGGACTACTTGCAAGTCAGATGAAACAGTCCCTTAGTTTGCCATTTGCCAATCACGCAAGATGGACTGAAATGATTTGGGAGACTCAGGTGAGGTGGTTTGATCTTTACCGATTTGGGCCCTCTAGGCCTGATCAGCGAGCTTCTTCTTCCAGGAGAGCTGCACGCCCCTCCCATTCCTCCTCTTTTTAAATATGGTGTTCGCAGCACCCGAGGGTGTTGTGTTCACTCTTCCTTGTTCGCAAGGCAGATATGAGACTCTATAGGACATAACCCATGGAAGGAAATGTTAACATGGGCACTATCGACCCATGTCCATGTCCAGCTAGAGGGAATGGTAGCTTTAGCGCAAATGAAAAGCTACAAATGAATGGACTCCTTGAAACAAGATTAAGTGCTATTGGAAAACTAGGTTGTGGCTGGGTGCAGTGATTCTCTGATGATCTTCTGATTACACATAATACGGTTCTTAACTTTCTTCATTTTGCCTTTATGATTCCATTATGTAATTAATAGACATCAGACGCTGCTGTTCAATTTTGGTGCCAGGTACATTAAAGGTGTGGTGAATGCTGTGTGGAAGTTTGGTCTCAGTTGACCTTCTGGACAACAGAAGGAAGGTACACATTTGTTATTCACGAATTATAATAATATCCCTCTCTGGCATCAGTCCTAATGTTTTTAGATGGAATTTGGGTAGTGAAACACTGGAACCACACCCTAAGCCAAGCCATTTTTTAAAGACTATATTTTAATGTAACCTGAAGAAAATATGCAGTTTGTTTACTTCCAGCTATGAACTGTGAGAGCTCAAAGTCAAAGGAGCACTTAGGTTAAAAAGAGGGAGTCAAAAGAGCTTAGAGGCTTCTATATCATTTCCCTTTGCTCCTTAGTATGGTGGAATGAGTCTGCACAGAGACTGAATTTATGCTTGGTCACCTGGATAATGGAGCTATAGTATGATGCAATGGGATGAGTAGGGTCTGAAATGATAGCAACATGGCACCGTGAAGGCCAACCACTAGGGAACATATTAACATTCAAATTTTAATAATTCTGCCATGGGCCACATGACAGTTAAAAACAAGAGAGTGTACAATATTGACGAAAGCTTTCATGGTTTTCCCCAGTATCCCAGTGCTGTGTTACTGTAAATATTTTATGATTCTCATTTCAGAAACCACCCCAAGCACATTACCACTGATATGAATTGGGAAAAAGATGAGCGTGACAGGCAGCAGGACATACTGAGTCTGGGTCACTGATGGACACTTGCTCAGAAAAGCGCACTTTGGGGGGATTGGTTCGCAGGCGAGCTTTCTTGGCTGCACTTATGAAGGCAGATTTAGGTGACTAAGGGAACAGAACAGAGAGAAAAAAGAAGAAGAAAAGTGAATGACTTCATTTCATGTGATCATAAAGATTTTTTTAAGGAATTTCAAAAACTGGTTAGAAGTGTTTTTGGTTTTAATTTGTTATATATTATATATACAGTAGAGGTGGGAAATAACATGCAACATGCAAGTTACATGAGTACCTTTAAACAAATGATACTCTTACACTTTGTTCACACTAATAAATGACAAACTGATCAATGTAAACCCTTTAGAAATTCCTATATTTCTGCATACTGTAACTATGACCCAAACCATCAACAGATTTTCACACAAGTCCTAAATGTAAACAAATTGAATGAAATCAAACAAATGAACCAAAATATTATACTTCTTCATTTAATTATTGAGAAAGATTATCCAGCATTACATATCAATGACTTGCAAAAGTATGTGAATCTTTGAATTCAGTATCTGTTGTGAGATCTTGTGCAGCTATAACTCCAAGTAAAGTTTATGGTAACTGTTCTGCACAATGGCTTAGAAGAATTGTATCCTATTTCTCAGTACAGAACAGCTGCAACAACTGGGATTTTGGTGGGTGTCCTCACATGAACTGCTCGCTTCAGGTCCTTCTTTGGATTGAGATCAGGACATTGACTTGGCCATTAAAAAACATTATATTTGTTCCTCTTTAATCATTCTTTGGTAGACAGACTTGTGATTGTTGCTTATTCTTGTTGCCTTGGTGTGTGACCCATTTTTCTTATTCATGGACAGATGTTGAATAAATTTTTATTTAGAGATCACTGGTATAATTATGAATTCATTGTTCCATCAATGATGGCAAACTGTCCTGCCCCAAATGCAGCAATAAGGCCAAAGCATGGTACTACCATTACCATGTTTATAAGGTTTTTATGCTAGAATTCAGTATTTTCCTTTCTCCAAAAACAATGTTTTCATTTTAAAAAAAAATTGTTTTGGTCTCATTCCTCCACAATCTATTTTTTCAATAGTCTTCTGGCTTTTCCACATAATCTTTAGCCAACTTCATGATCAACATTGATCTTTTTGGAGAGAAGTGGCTTTCTCCTTGCAACTTCGCCTTGCACAAAAAGGTTGTTTGGTGTTCCCCTGATGGCAGACTCATGAACGTTAACATTAGCCAAAATAAAAGTGGCATTTTCTTGCTTAGAGGTTACTCTGGTTTCCTTTCTGACCCAACAGACTATTATTTCTTGTCTTGCTTATCTTGCTTCTGGAGTGATCTTTGTTGGTTGACTACTTCTGGGGAGGGTACCAATGATCTTAAATTTACTCTGTTTGTACAAAATCTGTCTACATGTAAATCCATAAATCTGTATGGATTTTTGTAGTCCAAACTCTTTAAAGATGATTTTGTAACCTTTTCCAGTCTGATGAGCAGCAATAACACTTTTTCTGAAGTCCTCAAAAATCTCCCTAGTGTTTGCCATGATCCACTTCCACAAACACGTGTCAAGAACATCAGACTTTGATATATTTCTGTTCTTTAAATAAAAAGGGCACTCACAGAGACCTGATTGTCATCCCATTGAGTAAAATCAGAGGGACTCTAATTAGAGGTTTATATACTTTTGTCTCCCACATCTGATGATGTTTTGAGTCAAATTTATGCAGAAATATAGACATTTCTAAAAGTTTACAAAGTTTCAAGTGACACTGTATAGCTTGGAAGGTTATAGTGTATAGCAAATGTTGTTATACACTGTATAGCAAATGTTGTTAGTGCCTCTGGTGAATGTTAGCTTGCTTTGCTAATCTGCCAACAAAACCAATATGAAGTCTAGCATACAACGTGAAAATAAAACAGTCAAATGTGATTTTATACTGATTAGGGGCTTATTTCATCTGGTATAACTAGTTAGCTTTATAAGATTTATCTAACAAAAGTTAGCTGGCAAAGAATGATATGCATATATTTTTTCATAGATTTAAAGTGGTGTTTATATGACATTGTACATAAAGTATGGTAATGCCTTTATTTGACATTGTTGTCTTTATTTATACTGAATAGTTTTGATATCATCATGAAACTAATCATTATCTCAAGCATCATGTGACTTTAAGCTCTTCACTTGATGCTTTTGCACCATTACTCTAGTACGTATTTTTTTTATTTTTATTTATTTATTTTTTTAAGTAATGGAGGTTTCTTAGAAATTTGCAAATTCTACCCATCTCTGCTGAACAGTCATATGAAACAAATGCTGGGGAAAAGGGGTTTTCATAATTATGGAGATCAATAATTCTGCTATATGAATTCACATTAAAGTTTCATTACATGCATTATTGCACAAGACCACATAATTTGGCAAAGTTGGCAGAAAGAAATCATGATATTATTGTACAATGGGCAATTTTCCCCCTAAATTACAGACCAAAAAATATTTCCCAATAATGTTTGAAGAAATGGCTTAGCAATGAACGTGGCTTTTGAGTGAGAAGCATATTGTTTTAAGACGAATTGGATTATTTCATCACCTGTAAGGGCTGCAACACAGTGAGAACAATTGACTCGTTGCAATTCCTGTAAAGAGAGACATAGGAGGAAAGAGAGTAAGATGCAACAATTCAAAATGAACATAGTTGAAATAAACTGTGTTGTCTGATGCAAGCATAGAGAATATGTAACCGTCGGACATTAAAGAGTCAGTTATGTATCATGACAATGCCCCTTCCACGTTTGGTGACAATAAAGGATGTTACCTTACAAGGTCTATGACTCTCTCCCTGGGCGCGTCACTGACGTTTTCCTCGTTGATGACTAGGATCTGATCACCAGCAAAGAGCTTGCTGTCAGATGGACCGTCTGCAAAGTCAATGAACAAAGGGTGTGTATTTTATGCAGATCGACTGTGGGAAATCATTTTTTCTTAATACCTGCTCATGAAGCCACCAATTGGATCGTCTCTACCTTAATGATATAGCAACTCAATTAGAATTGTAATGATAAGCTTTGGGTTATTGAGTGTAAGTGCATTGCAAAGTGCACCTGAGACATTCAAATACGAGTATAAATAAAACAAGCAGTCACTTTTAGCGTAGATGAGATTGGGTGGCCTGGTGGAGCAGACGGCTGCTGTGTCCCAGTGGGCTGCAGACGTCTGGTCCCCAGGTCCTGCTAGAGACACGTGTCCTACCCGCAGAGACAGAGCGTACAATGACAGGCCGTTCGCTGCCGGCAATGAAGCCAAAGCCGTGGATCGGGTGGCGCTGGATGCAGACCTTTCGAGCTATGCCAGACGTCAGGCTACCACTGTCCATGCCATCCTGACTCTCCTCTAACATTGCAGGACTGGGACAAAACAGCATAAGAGTTAACCCTTACTTAACAATGTCCCGTTGACCCAGGAATTTGATTCTTCAGCAAAATAGTTATAAAGTCTGTTTGAAATGTATACTACCCTGACTGGTATAATTGTTAAATCCAAACCCAAGGATCTACCTGACGGCATGTGTGTGCTTGTGTGACTGCGTCAAATTTCAATGAACAAAATCTTAAAATATAAAAAGTGAGTATCATGATGTAATGTAGTAACGAATAAAGAAAATGGCTAAATTTTTAACAGTGATAATTATTAATTAAGGAATTTTGATCTGAATAGTAGGTTTAAATGGGAATCCTGGGTACAGGAATGCCATGAAAAGATACAGTTCAGTTTTATATCCACTTTAGCCTTTTCAAATTTGTTGATATGATTTATACTACTTACAAGATGTCTTTACATTTTGGGCTAGTATTAGCATTAGGGTTGGTAAGGACAGCAACATTCATCAACTGATTAGAGTTTTCTATAAATATTATTCTACAACAATGTGGTCATATTGATGTATGTGACATGCACATGCAGGCTTGCAGGAAAGGAGTCCTGCTAGACTCTATTGTGCCAAGGTAACGCCATCCAGATGCAATAGTTACAGATAAATATCAGAGATATAGTCTAATTATTTTAAAGAAAGAATTTGGATTTGTTTTCTATGTAAGCTATCATATAAAATATATATTCTTTTAATGGAATACTTTATAGCTATGTTGTTTATAATGAATACAAATATCTTTTGTTAAAATTATTCATTGCTATATTAATACTTAGAGCAGCATGCTGTATTTGAATCTTTTCATATTGTGCCAATGACTAAACCTACCAGGTAGTGCTAATGTGGCTTCCATGAAATGAAGGTTAGTAGCATAGTTAGCAGTATTCTAGCTAGCAGTACTAGCCTACAGTGTAAAGCCTGCTAGTGTTCTTGTTAAGCTCACAGCATAGATGGCTTCATAAAATGTTAATGTCACTTCAATGTGAATGAAAGCTATTAGTAGCAGAGGCAATATTACATGATAGCATTCTGTCAATTCTTAATTTTCATAAAACCTGTAAGCATTTTTAATAAAATGGTAAAGAATCTCAAGCTAGATTTTAATCACAAATATGATTACCTTTCCATGGTAGAAAGGCATAGTGTTTGAATAGCGAGAAATATATTTCTTTTGCCATCTTCTGCTTTATTAGTTATGTTGAGAAAGATATTTACAAAGCTTATATTCGGCACACTCATCAACACTGTGAGAATGTAAGACTTATAAAATTAGCCTCTTCTAACTCACTTTGCTTTACATGTTATCTAAGCAGCTCACCTGTCACATTCTTTTGTGTGTCCATCTTGGACCTGGGCCATGCCCTGAGAGGAGAGGACAGGATGGAGCAGTGATTCTTTGCCACAGGATCTCTTTGTTTCGCACTCATTCACCTGAAAAAGAGAGCAAAGAAAGAAGATGTTATATTGAGATTTATTTCAGAAATACTGCCATAGTTTAATGCATGGGAGGAGCGACGAACATGTAGAATATTGAGGCAAAGTTTTGTAAAATGCTGGGCTCATCCTTGTTCTACCATCCTGCCCTCATGATTGTGTGCCTTTGTGATTTCTTTGTAGATTTAGTTGTGTTTAAATTATTTGATAACTGCTTGGCCAAAATTAACCCTAAGACAAGTGATGTGCGGCATGTAATGGTAATGTTGGGTCACTTTCGGAAAAGTAATCATATCGATCAGTCGAGCGATCTGTCTGTCTGTCTGTCTGTCTGTCTGTCTGTCTATCTATTATCCATGTCAATATGTGCCTTAAAGCCAGACATCCTGTGTGGGCCAGGTCATTTTTGCCCATACTGATGAGACCACATAACTATCACTGAGATGACGCCAATATTAGAGATTTCTACAGAAACAGTAAATTTAAAAATGAAAAAACAAAACAAAAAAACACATTTGATATGCTTTAGAGGTATAGTGAAATGTAACATAAAATAAACGAAGCATGTAAAAAATACATTTGTAAAAATATAAGTGGAATAACTGAGTGCAAAAAGAATGGCGCACGAAAATTAAAGTGAAAAATTAGACTACACAGGAAAGTCTACATGGAAGAAATATAATTTTTAGCCACTTTTACTCAAATTTGAAGTTCATTTATATTTTTGAAAGTACAGACAAAGATTGACATAAAACATAAAAGCAATTAAAATAACAAAGCTAAATAAAAATTGTCCAACATCTGTAAAAAACAGAATAAAAAAGCAGAATTTATACACAAATATAGAGAATGGATAGTAAATAATTAAGGCTTAGTAGTTAAGTACAAGTTGATTCCACAGTACTGGGTATAACAAATAACAAATGAAATCAGTCAGAATGTTCGTGAGCTAGAGGAAACTTGTGAAAGTGGTTTTGGTTTGGTGTTTCTTGAAGTTGGGGGTTTTGGAGAGTGTGACAGATGTGCCAGTCGATATTAAACTACTATTATACCAGTGGGCAAAGTATGTGAAACAGGAAAAGTGGACAAGAGCAATCAAGAAAAAAGTGACTCAAATTAAATTAATGATGACACTTACTGCAAGACACTTACTGACTTTTATACAAGGATTTTATTTGTACCATTGTTCATTTTATTGAACGTTTTAGTTTGTGGTTCATTTTTGTATCATGTACTTTAATTCTTTTGATCATTTATATAATAACCCTTATAAAATAAAAAGCACATGTGTATCCTTTATCCTTATCCTAATTGAATCCTCTCTTCATTTCTTGACTACTAAATTAGATTGAGGAATCAAAGATGCATCAATTAGTGTTTTGGTATGCACCCACTTATTCTGTGAGCAGAGAGCCTGAGCATAGATCTTTACATTATGTATTCAAGAAAATACTTGCACAAAGGTTTGAAATAAACAGTTTAGTCACAGGCCAATTATTGCAGTAAGAAGCCACATCCCAAGGGCACTAGATAGCCAGATTGTTGTCATGGTTACCACCACACAGGATAGGAAGTGAGGGATGATGAATTGACTGCTTCAAATGATAGCTTCAGTTTCCATTACAGACACACTAAAGAGAGTCTTTAAGAACTGTTTGCCCCATTGTACTTTGAAGAGATGGAACTTAACATCTCAGACAACACAAGTCATGGGGCCTCTATTCTTTTCCTGAACAGAAGAGAATTCTTAAAAAACATGGGTAACTGAGTCTACAGAGATGCGTTTGTATGAATTTCTCTAAAGCACTGTGTTATACTTTATGTGTAAAAGATAGAAATTTTGCTTCTCGAATACAAATGCACTCATGCATTTGGCAGTCAACTTTTTCAAGCTGTTCAGTCTTCTCTAAACATAAACTTGTACAGCCAGATGCTGTCCAATTTGTTGCGAGTCATTGACCGTCTGGGATTCTCTGTTTTGTGTGCCATGAAGTCAAATCACAAATCGCAACTCCCCAATACATTACAATTTTTGTGAGCTTAACTGTTACAAATTCCTTGCAAATCTATCCAAGTTCCACCCACAATTATTAGTTTGTAAAATTCAAAAGAGCAGTCTTGTAGTCACTGACTGAATGATTAATATCCCTTGAATATTAATCCAAAACTTTGCACCATATTTTACACCAACTCAATTCTACATCAACTAATAATAATGTTTATTACAGTGAAACAGGTTTTGAGTCAGTTTGGTGTGAGCTAAAAAAATCTGACTTATACAGTCCTTGATGATATGACTTGAAAATTTATTCATATTCAGTTACATAGAGACTATCATACAGTAGTGACTCTTCCCCAGATGACCTGATATATTAAGTCCCATTAAATTAATAAGCACACAAGGGAGTGAATCTCACATGATTTTTACTGAGAGGTTCATTTACACATTTATGTAGCAGTATTAGCACATACATAAATCAATTTAATATGCATTCTGTGTCATGGACACGTGTGAATGAGCACTCATCCACACAAAGTGGACATTTTTGCAAGTGGTATTCAACTAAAATGTGTAAAGTTCCGGTTACATAAAAAAAAAATTCTCTTGCTTACAAAAGACCAGAAGCAACAGTTATCTTGTAATCCTCAATTATTAGCCATTTGTTCAAGGTTAGAAATAAAAGATCAGTTTAACACAGTTTTAAAGTAACCATACTATGTTTTGTACAGACTCTGAAAAGATAATATATTTTAAACTTGAGCTTAAAGAATGTGTGTGTGTTCACTTAAAGAATGAACACACACACTCTCCAACTGTCATTAAAACTTCTGGTTTTGTAGCAACTGCTTTTTTTTTAACAATCCATAGCATCACTTCACTAATCAGACCAGGCAGAGTAAATAAAATGCAGCAAGAATCATCAAGAAACATTTCTGAAAATGCTTTCCTTAATGAGCTGACTTCAGGTAAAAAAGTTACATAAATACATCTGATTACCTTTAACAAGAAGCAAACAAAGGATCTAGTTGAGAAGATGCAATCTTTACAATAATTAATGCAATAATTAATGTAAAAAAAAAAAAAAACCTGAGGTGCAGAAAAACTGTGATTAGTTCTGTTAAGTGATTGGTTTGATCTGGACTACACAAGGCAACCCCTAGTATTATAGCATTGTATACTAAATGCTATAATAAATAAAGAACACACTTTTTCAGTTAGCCAGATTGTCGTATCACATCTTAATAAGCAAATCATCTTATTCCATTTAGCCACAAACTTTGCCACATTAATGCAATCAATGGCACAATGTGTTATGACTTGGACTGGCAGAGGATTTAGTGTAGTCTAATTAGTTAGTATTTTATTATGGTTTAATTATGATTATATTATAGCATGTCTCAAAAGTCTCCATACATAGGGGAAATTAACACTTTTTAGCATAAATTTATTTATTTATTATAATTGTGTAACCTATGTGTATATAACACACTCAAATGTCTGTTTCAACTTGGCTCCTAGCTTGGCTACTGTCATTTGCTTGCCCAGAGCTCGCTCTTATGACAGTTTCCAGATTCAGCCATGAGAATGATGTCAATGCATGCTTCTTTTGTCAAAGGCATTCTTAAAAAATATCTGAAAATATATAATATAAACTAAAGTGGACAATTTTAAGCTTATAGAGATGCCTTCTTTGTTTGTACACAAAAGTCCTTCTTCAGAGGATTCATCTTCTGGTTGGCATCGTATGGCACCTTATAACAATCTTATGGTTGGCATTTGTCTCTCTGGCAAAGCAGAAATAAAAGCATTAGATTTTATCTATCCTTGCAGTAGGTGGTTTTATAATACATCTGTACAGAGGACAAACAAAAGCCAACATGGCCAAAAATCAGACCACATGCCTGGATCCTGCTAGAAGATGGCAGTCATTCACCTTCTTCACTATACTGCATAAATTGATCCCCTGCTAATGCCAGATGGTGTCCATTTAGCCTAAGCCATTAACTAAATCCTCACTTGTGAGGGATGGCAGCTTAACACCAGTGATTGATGTTTTCGGTGGAGGGGGTTTAGTCTGACTAGAAGTTGCACAGTTCATTATGATGTTTGCCAGGACAATAATACCGGATGACTGGATGCCTTGACGTAAACATGAACTGAATAAGTAATATTTCCATAAACACTGGTGGGCCATGAAAGCACTCAAGAGGAAATTATATACTGCTTGAGAAGATGTTAATTCAATGTGAAATTGAGGTTACAGTTTCTGGCTCAAACTTTGTTGCCACTGTCTCAATCACAACAAAAACAGTTTAGGATATACCTCTATCAGCTTAAGCCAAATTGTACACTTGTGTGAGACTGAGAGACTTTCAGACCTGCTATATCAGAGAAAATATCTATAATTATTTAAAAATTATAAAGAAATATTTTAAGATGATGAATACAAATTATGTATTCATACAAATACATTTACACAAATCATGCTTGAGCCACTATATGTATTTGTGCCACAAGCTAGAAACTAGAAAAATCTGACATCCTGGTCTACAACTTTGCTATTGTTTTATTATTTAATATTTAATATTTTTACTTCATTATTTATGGTCTAGTGCCATGCTGGTAACCAAACACATTTTTGATGCTAAAATTAAGATTCATGTATGAATTTTATTTTCTTTTGCTAAAAATTGCTTTTATACTTGGATATGGATTTTTCTCAGTTGATCTAACACATTTGTACAAACTATGTTCAATGTTCAGATTGCATATTTCTTATGGTTTTGCACAATTTACAAATGCTATATTTCTCCAACATTGCACACAAAACACCAAAAGCAAAGTGTCCATGACTTCAAAAGACAAACAGTTATAAATACCTACTGTAGAGTGATTTATTTAAAGTTTATATCCAATTAACAAAAAAAATGGTATATTTTAAGGAACTGTGTATAAAATGTTCAAATAATTTCAACATACAATCTTCTCATTCACATAACTATTTACATTTGTTCCTAATTTAATGTCAGCTTGGGTAGTAAACAATAGAGTGCAACAGGGTAATTTGTGTTCCCACACTTTTCAAAGTTTGCTATGCATATACAAAATTTAACAAATGAATGAAGACGAATGAGAAGAAGAAATATAAAAAATATAAAATATATATGACTGTACTTAGAAAAAAGAAGTCAAGAAGGTTTAATTTCTTCAAGGAAATTAGATGTAGACTTACATGTCTACAGGCCATCAAGAATGATGCTTGTGGAGATATCCAGGCAAATGCATGACAGACAAATTCAAGACTCTCTGTATAATTTTTCCCCAGGTGCAGTGCTAGAGAAACATTATGTGATGGATGAAAGTATGGATGAAAGTCTCTTGCCTTGGAGAGATGTCACATTGATTGTGAAAAACTGTATTAAGATATATTTATAGAAACCAGTTATTAAAGTCAGTCATATTTTCATCATTACATTTCCACCACTCACTTCAGAAATTTAATATCTTAAAAATATGTAAAATATAAATGCAAATAACATTTGATTATGCAAACAAAATTGTAATTAATATAACGTCAAATTAGTGTCTTAAATCTAAGATAGTGAATTCTGCTGTATCTTCAATAAGATTTGTGAATTGTTAAGAATGCTATATAAATAAATTGAATTGAATTAAATATAGCTCTGAGGTATTGTGCACATATAGATTATACTGCTTAATGTTTAGAGGTGAATTTAAATTAAATGTGTGAATGGCAGACTTATCTCTGAAATGCTCTACCCATTTGCTATACCCATTATATAAGCATATTATATATATAATTATTTAAAGATCTTATATATATGTATGTATGTTCAATTCAATTTAACTTTGTTTACAGCACTGTGCAAGTTTTTTTATTCAGGTGTGAAAAAATGTTGTATTTAAAAAATAGAGGCTTTAATAGGTTATTTTTATCAATTAAAGAAATGGAAAGTAAATGGACTCAAAATCAAATCAATATTTGGTGTGACCACCCTTGTGTGCCTGGAAAACAGCATAAATTCTTCTTTGTACACAATCACACTGTTTTTGAAGGAATTCAGAAGGTAGGTTCTTCCAAATATCTTGGAGAACTAACCACAGATATTCTGTGATTGTCGGCTGCTTTAAATAATTCTTGCAAAGAACATGACTTGTGACATAAAACCTCCACAATCTCAACTTAGCAGATGATTTTGGATGTTCCTCACCCAGTTTTAAGCCTTCTACACAGTGGGGTTTTTTTTTCAGTTAATGACTGTGTTTCAACCTACATGATAATATCAATTTATGATCATAAGCACCTGCTTGGTATAAGTGGTTAATCATACACCTGACTCTGATCCTACAAAATCCCTAAATTTGTGCACGTGTTCAAAGTACTGACTGAAAGTTACTGACTTTTCAGATACTGACTGAAAAATTACATCTTTGAGTAATCAAAAACATACTAGCCAACAACTGCTAAAAGAGCTTTTTTCTCTAACATACAGTATTTTTTACCATGTATGGGTACACTGGTTTCCTCCCTCAGTCCAAAGATATGCTGTAGGATGTTCTGTAAATTGTCCATAGAGTGTGAATGGGTGTGTGATTGTGCCCTGCAATGGAAGTCCATGCAAGGCTGCTGACAAAAAGAAAAATTATCCTGACTGTAAATTACATCTTCACTGAGCTTGAGTAATTAACAACCATATTACTCAAAAATAGTAGACTACTGGATGAGCTTTTTTGTAAAATGCTTTCTATTTTTTCCACATTTAAATAATCACATTAACATATGGGATATGTCAGTGGCTGCCCAGCGACATCTGTGTTATACCAGGGAAAGTTCAGATATGTAAAGCATAAAACACAACAAGGTATGCTGTTATGGGAAAACAATCAGTGATGTAGGCTGTCATGAATATTACTATGTGGCGGAGGGGAATATGCCACCGCCTTGTGGGGCAGATAAACCTTTGACTAAGGAAGACTGAGTGGGCAACAGGATCCTAGTCCTCCCACCCAATGCTTTAGGTCTCAGTATAACGAGTGGTTATATGTTGGTGTCTATCTTGTTGTCATGTGGGACTACAGATAAGGTGAGGTGGGCTTCAGGATCTATCTTATTCCCGGTGGTAGCCTGAAGTGTGTGTAAGTGTGGAGAATACTCAGGAAAACCCACCCTCCCAGATCTAACAGGATAGATGAGACGGCCCCACTCCTTAGTATAAAGGACTCAGGTTAACTTACACACGTTCAATTTAACTAAACAAAAATATTTATTTAAATAAAAAACATTAATCTAATGAAACGGCTCAGAATTAAACCAATATACCATAAAGAAAATAAAAACAATGTGACTTTCAGTTAAACCTTAAACAATCATGTTCTTTGCCACACTGAAAAGTTCACATTCACAATTAGTTTAAATTAAATCAGTTCACCTCAAATTTTAAAGAGTTCGTTTCGAAAATCTTGAGGAAATTATACTCAGTCCATTCATGAATCAAAATGTCCATTCACAAGTCAAAATGTCCATAGACTGGCAACGAAAATATGAGTCTTTTTGTGGGAAACTCACATGTCAGTTTCTCGAACAACAGTTTCTTTAAAGCACAGTTCTGTTTTGATACTTGAAAAGAAAAGGTAACTTGCTTATCAAGCTTCAAGGAAAAACGAACATCACCACCCTTGGGTCCTGGACGGAGCGCTGAAGGGTGTCCAGATAGGCAGGGTACTGTTTCCTTAACTCTTTGATCCCCAACGTTTGCCCTCGTGATCCTGAAAGACACAGCACAACCCGACGAGGCCACAATCCCGTCCAATGGTGATCAATTAGAGGAAACAACGAACACACGATGCCATCCCACAAATCAGCCAATAGTCCCCGCAACAGCATCCACTACGCCTTGAGTTCGTTTGAACTAACAAAAATCTGGATGTAAATCACAAAAAGAACCCAAAAACACGGGGGTATTCAACTTCCGCACCGAATAACTCAAATGACCTTAACAGGCCTGTTGTCCAGCCTCATTCATGAGCACAACGAAAAACTTGCTACATTGCTAATAATAACAGGCTCGTTAAGACGAACGGAGACTTAAAAGCACGTCAGGTAGCTTTGATGCATGTCATCAGTCTAAATGTAACTTCCTATGCTGATTAAGAAGTTCAAAATAAACTACACGTTCTTCCTAAGCTCACCACTGCTCTTCTCCCTTTTTCCTTCTTCTACATACATCTTTCGCGCACGTGAAAGATGTATGTAAAACAAGGAGCAAAACAAAATGGCGGCGCCCATGTCAAAATAAAAGTCCCCTCATAATTGAATCTGTATATCCACTACATTCCCCCCTGCTAAACCCTGCCATACCAACGGACCTCCCTTCAGCGACTCAGTCCTGAAAAATAAAGAACAGAGAATAGCAGGTAAACACTGTCAGTGTGAACATCAGTACAACAATGAAAAGTTTTCAATCAGTAAAATAAAGATACACATGAACAGAGACTTTCAAAACCTTAAGGTTTCAAGGTTTGCATGAGCTTATTTCAAGACATAATCAGTTCTGTACCTAACAGGTAAAGTACCTTTGTTCAAACGCTGTGAGCGTCTAGGTCATTTTCACTCTCAGCTTCAGAACCACCTGAATTTACAGACTCAACTCCAGACTGGTCAATTGAATCTTCAGCTGATATTTCATTATCATGTTCTACTATACTAGTGTCTGATTCATCCCCACTTACCCTTCTACCTTGTGTGTCTGGAAGTGTAGCTGGTGTAAATGTAACAACAGGGACTGCGAGAACATTGAGATCTTCTGAATCAGTGTGTGCCTGATCTGTGGGGGCCCTAGATCCATGTCCTGATATATAAGATGGTAGGGGTGACTGAAAAGTGCAATGTCTAAGTTGATCTCTGTGTACCACCTTACATGGACCCCCATTCTCTGGGTGAATAGTGTAAACTGGGGTGTCTGTGTGATTCTGTTTCACCACAATATAAGGCAAGGGTTCCAAGTGATCTTGTATCTTATTCTTTCCTATGTGAATGATTTCGTAACAGAACACGGTCACCAGGTCTCACAAGTGCACCATGGGACCTGCGATCATAGGCTCTTTTCCTTCATCTTGAAGCTTCTCGTGCTGCAGAGTTAGCTACTTCAACAGCGGTCTTCAATCGGTCATGATGGTTTTTCACCCAGTCATCAAGATTGTCGACTTCACTGACCTCCACGTCTCTTCCGTTAAGGATATCCATTGGCATTCGGGCATCCCTACCGAACATTAAGTAGAATGGCGAATAGCCAGTTGAAGTGTGGACTCGGCTATTGTATGCCATAACCAACTCAGGCAGATACTGTTTCCAGTTCCTTTTCTTGTCTGGGGGAAACGTTCTCAGCATGTCATGCATGGTTCTATTAAATCTTTCGCACTGGGAGTTACCCTGCGGGTGATACAGAGTTGTGCGACTCTTCCCGATCCCATAGACTTTACACAGCTCCTTGATGACATTAGATTCGAAACATCGACCTTGGTCGGAATGTAGTCGTGCCAGACAGCCATAATGAACGAACCAATGCTGCACAAGGGCTGTTGCAGTTGTGTGGGCGGTCTGATTTCTGGTTGGCACTGTCACAGTGAAACGGGTGAACATGTCAGTTAAGACGAGAAAATTCTCATATCCTCCCACAGATGCCTCCAAGACTGTGTAATCCATAGCAAGGACTTCCAGTGGTGCAGAGACATTAATGCACGTCATCGGAGCTCTTATTTTAGGAAAGACGTCCTTCGCGAGAGCACATCTCTTGCATTCCTGAATCCAACGTTGAACATCTTTACTCATTGTCGGCCAGTAATAGCCCCGCCTCATGTGCTCCAGTGTGCTTCTTTCTCCGAAATGACCACCATGATCATGCTGACTCTCGTACACCTTGTAACGCAAAGGTTCTGGAACCACTAGTTGACAAATTTCCTCGCCATCTCGAGAATCAAGGATGGGACAGAATACATCACTCCTTTTTTAAGCTTGAGTCGTATGAATTGTTTAGCAAGCTTCCTTATCTCAGCATTCATGTTACGCTGCTCAACTGGGCTCAGATTCTTGTTTTCAAGAACAACACGGTAGATGGGAGCTATTTGAGGGTCGGTCTTTTGTTGCTCTTCTAGATCGCTCCTTGATCACAAACACGCACTTTCCATGCAACATATTTCCCATGCACTCTATGTCTGCCTCTAGACAGCCTATGATGGGAATGTCCAGGCCATTTGCTGCTGTAAGACGGACCCAGTTTTTCGGACGACAACACAACTTCTCCAAAGTGTTTCTTAAAATGTGACTCAGTGATAGTAGTGACTTCTGACCCTGTGTCCAAGAGACAGACGGTACTGATACCCGCAATTTTCACTTCAATGGTCAAACAGTCTCCAAAAGCACTCTCACAAAGGGACTTAGAAACATCCTCCGTATCACAGTCTGCAGTATGACTTCGAATGACAGATGGACCTCGGCTCTCTAGCACTGGGGTGTCTCGGTCTGCAGTCTTTTCCTTCTCTGCTGTGTGAGGTTTGGAGGTTTCTTTGTTCTGAAGACAACGTCGGCTTGTGTGACCTGGTTTACCACATGTGTAACATATGTATCTACCTTCACCATCCTTTAAAGGTGCACTTTTTATCTTGCTCTCCTTTACAAAAGGTTTCACTTTTTCTTTGCTGTTGACCATCTGAAACAGTTCTTCCTGCCGGGCAGTGATCTGTTGAACAGCTTCATGGAGTGACTCTAGGGTGAGAGGGACTGAAGAGCTCTCTGTCGCCGAGGTAACATGAACGACACCCCGTGAACGAGTACTGGATCTCAGACTGCTTGGAACTTGAACTTCCTCTTCTTCTGACCAAGTAATAGCTTCTTGCATAAGCTGGATAAATGTCAGGTCTCTCTCAGCCTTAACTCTCCTCTTCATTTCACGCCATAGTGAATCATCTTTGAGGCCTAACACAAGCTGTTCCTTCAGTACGCCATCAGCATCAGGAATTCTAGATGGATCTCTGCTCTGAATGATACTCAACTTCTCTTGCAAATCATAAGCATAAGAACGGATGGTTTCTCCAGGCATTTGTTTGCGGTCATAAAACTCTTTCAGCCTGCTGCCAAGGGGAAGTTTGTCCCCATAAGTCTGGTCCAAAGCATCGAAAATCTCATCTACTGATTTCTCCTTTCCTTTGAGCATAAACTTGACTGTCATCTTTGCTTCATCTTTTAAATACTGCTTAACAAACTCAATTCTGTCTTCTTCAGGAATTTTCATCACCTTGAAGGTGGACTTCATTGAACTTATCCACTCTTCTATGCTCAACTCGCCAGGCTTGGAACAACATCCACTGAACTCTGGATGTTTACGATCTCTTGGGATGTACACAGTAGACGGTGCTCTTTGAGCAGCAGCTTGTTGTTTCACAACTGTTTTAGCAAGGAAAAGTGCCTCTCTCTGTTCAGCTCTGGCTTGCTCCAACATGCCGGACTGCTCACTAAACTGTCTTTGCATTTCTTCAAACTGTTTCTTTAATTCAGCAAGTTCAGCCATAGCGTCGACTCAAGGGCTTCAAACTTGCACTGAATAAGGAAGCAGGAATTGATCCTGTTCGTGACGTCAATATGTGGCGGAGGGGAATATGCCACCACCTTGTGGGGCAGATAACAAACCTTTGACTAAGGAAGACTGAGTGGGCAACAGGATCCTAGTCCTCCCACCCAATGCTTTAGGTCTCAGTATAACGAGTGGTTATATGTTGGTGTCTATCTTGTTGTCATGTGGGACTACAGATAAGGTGAGGTGGGCTTCAGGATCTATCTTATTCATGGTGGTAGCCTGAAGTGTGTGTAAGTGTGGAGAATACTCAGGAAAACCCACCCTCCCAGATCTAACAGGATAGATGAGACGGCCCCACTCCTTAGTATAAAGGACTCAGGTTAACTTACACACGTTCAATTTAACTAAACAAAAATATTTATTTAAATAAAAAACATTAATCTTATGAAACGGCTCAGAATTAAACCAATATACCATAAAGAAAATAAAAACAATGTGACTTTCAGTTAAACCTTAAACAATCATGTTCTTTTGCCACACTGAAAAGTTCACATTCACAATTAGTTTAAATTAAATCAGTTCACCTCAAATTTTAAAGAGTTCGTTTCGAAAATCTTGAGGAAATTATACTCTGAATAGACTGGCAACAAATATATACGTCTTTTTGTGGGAAACCCACGTCAGTTTCTCGAACAACAGTTTCTTTAAAGCACAGTTCTGTTTTGATACTTGTTGAAAAGAAAAGGTAACTTGCTTATCAAGCTTCAAGGAAAAACCCATAGATATATATCACCACCCATAGATATATACACTAGATGTCGCCTTGTATAGGGCAGTACATTGGAGCGAATGCGTCAACTGAGCCGCTATCTTGGTACGGGGGAAGCCCTCCTCTTAATGCATTAGCGTCAATGTAGGCAAAGAAATAAAATCACCATAAATCGTCATGAATGCGATTTCTTTTTTTTTTGGTTCATTCCAAAGGTCAGACATGTATTTATCATTAAGTCCAGAGAAAATTTAAGGTTTTGATATTAAGATAATCTACTTTTTCACAATATAATGCATAGTGCTAGTAGGTGTAAGTTTATTACTTACATTCTTCCACTTGAGTAAACTTCAAATGAACAATCACTACTTACCTTATAGCCTACTGCATGCAACACTGCTACAATGGTGTGACTATACATGTTAATTTAAACATTTAAATTGTATTGGTTTATTAAATATGATACACAAAGCAATTTGCAGGTGGAAGCAAATCACAAATTTGAGAGGAACATAATGTGAAAGTTAGATAGTTGAGGTGCCAAAGACCATTCAATCTTTTCTTTATTCCTGTCATGCAATACTTTTGCCACATTAAATAAGTATGTACTAAAGCAGAGGTATTCAACTAAAATTGAGAGGTCCACCCTTGGGTCCTGGACGGAGCGCTGAAGGGTGTCCGGATAGGCAGGGTACTGTTTCCTTAACTCTTTGATCCCCAACGATTGCCCTCGTGATCCTGAAAGACACAGCACGACCCGACGGGGCCACAATCCCGTCCAACGGTGATCAATTAGAGGAAACAACGAACACATGATGCCATCCCACGAATCAGCCAATAGTCCCCGCAACAGCATCCACTACACCTTGAGTTCGTTTGAACTAACAAAAATCTGGATGTAAATCACAAAAAGAACCCCAAAACACGGGGGTATTCAACTTCCGCACCGAATAACTCAAATGACCTTAACAGGCCTGTTGTCCAGCCTCATTCATGAGCACAATGAAAATCTTGCTACGTTGCTAATAATAACAGGCTCGTTAAAACGAACGGAGACTTAAAAGCATGTCAGGTAGCTTTGATGCATGTCATCAGTCTAAATGTAACTTCCTATGCTGATTAAGAAGTTCAAAATAAACTACACGTTCTTCCTAAGCTCACCACTGCTCTTCTCCCTTTTTCCTTCTTCTACATACATCTTTCGTGCACGCGTTGGAGCAAAACAAAATGGCGGCGCCCATGTCAAAATAAAAGTCCCCTCATAATTGAATCTGTATATTCACTACAACTATAACAGCATATACCAAAGCATTTTATTCCTCTTATTACTTGACAATTTTTCAATGCTCAAAATTACTTAGTTATCCTTTATAGCCGTATTTAATATTATGGAGCTTCTGAAAAACGCTTCCTATTATAACATAACATCTATAAACATTCCCTCACCAACTTCTCTAAGTTTCTGACTGTTACAAAGTAAAAACCCATTTTAAACCCATTTTAAGTATATTAATTAAGCATCTGCTCAGACATTTTGACTATATATCAACAATTTCAGTTTTTCTAAAATCCAGTTGGAGTTGGTGTGTCTGCAAATTTCTGTTGTAAATTATTAAGATTTGCACTGGTTCCCTAAAATGTACGAACTCAAACTCAGTTAACTCAAACTGATCACAACTGCTTAGTCAGAGTCGATTATAAATTACTTTTCCAACAGTGCCTTTATTGCCCTGATTGCATTTGGAAATCAACATATTAGTGATGTTGCTTGTCATGACATACATGGAATGAAAAACATGTATAAATGTAAACCAATATCAGTTGTTTTATTACACCAGTGTTTTTAATTGCCCAAGGCACATTTAATTTTTGACAAGAAAACACTCCATTTGTTACGGTCCAGCCCGGACTTTTGGCCATGTGCTTCTGTATACAGTATGTCCTGTGTAGTTTTCATCTTTGTTCCTGTTCTTTGTATTTTAAGTTATTAAACCTATTTATTTGAAGCTATCCTGCATCTGGGTCTGTCTTCCTCACACTCCTCTGGGTGTGACACCATTAACCCTTAATAATAAACTCTTTTAATACGTATTTTAAGTTAATCTTCATTGTCTTAATTCAATAGCAATTTAAGTAAGAATTAATTAATTTAATTTAATTTCCATGTCAAATTTACTTACACATTTGATTTTATTTTCTTATATCACATATAAGTATTACCATTTATATGAAGACCAATTTTACACTGTCCTTTACATACAACACGAAATGTATTTCCTGCCAAGTCTCTGGTAGACTGACTGATCCAGAAAATATTAATATGATTGCCTTTCTCCTCAACCTTCACAAGCAAGTACATATAATGACCATGTATTACTCTGCACCTGTAGTAAAGTCTCTTCATTGCTGTCCTTTCTAGCCCATCACTGTATTCCTATCCTTATATTAGGATAGCATAGTGAGATTGTATGAACTGTTAATGTTTCTGTGATAAAAGCCTAATCGATTCTGAATACGAGATTTTGAGAATTTTTTTTTAGCACTGTCAGTAACACTATTTACAAGGCTAAAAAGAATTAAAATAATTATCTCCCCTGCAACAATAGCAGAAGATACAATAAACTGTAGTAATGCTTGTTCTATCATAAACAAATGTTTTTTGTAAATTTAAAATAGCGAGTTGGCCTGTAAAATAATTGCAAAATCATCTGATTACAATTTTTTTAGCAGATCAGATTATTTGATGAGATTAATCAGCACTCGACTTAGTTAAAATTATCATTGAACTTTCTTAAGATAATCTAAATGCTTTGAACAAATTGCAGTCAGTGTTTCTTTTTGGATTTGATTTAAATCTTTAAACATTCCCTTATAAGCTAGCTACATTTATTTTCCTTTTTATTCATTTTTATTTTTGCTGAAGAGCTTTTTTTTTTTATTTATTTATTGTTTAGCTTGTCCTATGCTAAACTTATTCTAAGCCATGTTCTTTTTTGCTGAATTCCTTAGTTACAGATGTAAGCCAGGGAACCATCACTCTCCCTAGCCTGTGAAGTCAGTTAAATCCAAAAAGTTGTTGCTAATATGAAGCAGCAGTCCTCCATTAATAATATTTAGGAAGCTTGAGAATAAGGACCAGATAAGCTGTGAAGTGGTAACCATTTTTTTGAGTGGTTGAGGAACCATCTACTGCTCAATGTGGCAGTAGATCAAGATCAGGAAGAAGATCAGGTCCTTTAATGTTTGCACCCATCTGGAGACCTTCTACCAGTCTGTTTGTGGCACAGCAAGGCAGCTCTATTGACTGCACACTATCATACACTATGCCAGTATACCATGAAACTAGATACCATCGCAAGGACTGGCCTCTTTTGTGCCATTGTTCTTTTGTGCCACTGCCAATCATTAATATCAGCTATTATGTCAATAATATGTAAATAAGCAGTGGCATCTACACTGTGGAGCCATAGCATCTGGTCCAGGTTTTGAAATGTGCACTGAAAAGCCAAGAGAGATTATTGTGGCCTGTTAAATTGGTGTAAACTAGGGTGGAGAAAATTCCTAGCCAATCTAAGAATTTGTCAATATGAGGCATTGGATAGGCATAAAAAGTGTAAGCCTGCATTCACATTTTAGAAATCAATGCAGAAATTAACACTCTATCCACCTTGGGCTGCTACTACTGCCCTCTCTAGCATATTCCCCAATTTAAACCACTTTTCTTTTGTTTTTAGGAAAGATATAGAATATGTCTGGCTGCAAATAATAATAATAACAGGAGTCTCAGTGCGATGTTCTCTCTGGTCAGTTCACCTGAACACTGGAGAAAAGACAAAACAATTTGGCTTGTGTCTCGACAGCCTCAGATATCTGGTAAAAGATGGTCTCCATGTGGTACTGGATTGGAACTAGATTGTTATTAAACACTCTTCTTGCTACTCATCTCTCTCTGCCACTACTGTTGCCAGAGCAACAAGAACTGCCTCTCTCCACTGTTTCAAGTGATTGAGGTGGTAAATCTATTAGCCTGTCTAGTCGCAATGCTGCATAGTTCTGTTCCTCAATTTTCTCATATGGGGTGTAGAAGAATACAAGCTCTTTATCTTCTGGTGAAAATTGTCTCACTGGGACATGCCTATTTCTAAGCTTTTTTTTTTTTTTTTTTAGCAAATATTTCCATGATGTCTGACAATTAATATCTGACTGATAAGTGTGTTTAGCCTTCATACCCAGCATGCAACAAACTTCATTTATACTGGGTATACCTGTCTGTAATTTTTATTACTTCTATATAAAGACCCCCCCAAAAAAAAACACCATGGATCCTGGGGCACCTCCCAGACAGCAAATTATAGACCTTCTAAACATTTATAATCATTTATAATATAATCATAGGTAAACTTAGCTAAACCAATCATATATAAACTTCCTCAGACGCACTGCTTCAAGATTAACATTTATCTTTTATGACTAAAGCTATTTTCCAATTTGACATACAACTGAGATCATGTCACATAGTCCATAAAGTCTATGCGATGTCACCTTGCTGGCTCATCTAATAGCTTTATGAGATCCATACCAATTCTTTTGGATATGGGAAAGAGGATACTTGAGGATACTTGAATAACCAGCTGACATTTTTATTATGACACATGCCATGGAATGTCTGACCAACAGAATCAAGCTATTTGTCTTTGAAGTGTTTTATATACACCCAGATGTACAATAATATGATTATAATATGCCAAAGGAAAGAGATATCACATACTGTAAATATATAGGCAACAGGGCTCATGTGACCACATTTGTCTTCATCCCTCTAGGTTGTCTCCAAGCACCTCCCTCCCAGTGCTAAACTATACCCACACCCATGCTGCTTATTGTTTAGAAAAGTAATTTCTTACTATAGTTCCACTTTTACTAAAAAATTGTTATTCCATTACAACCCACTTTCTTCCCAAAAGCCTAGACTTGTCTCAATTTCACAGCTGACCTTTCACAACTCATTTACTTTGTATAAGATGGTATAGGGAATAATTCTTAATTCAGACTACAGCTGCATTCAGACAGGATTCAATTTACATGGGGACCTGGGTTAATTCCATTCCACTGTATTTTCTCTGTCCTAGCCTAAAAAAAAAGTCTTACAATATTTTTTTTCCTTTTTTTCATCCCATCTAGAAATGGTTTGATTTGGTCATCTACCATTTCCCACCCACTAGCAAGGTCTTCCCTAACATGAAAGTTACCAACTGCCTTTAAGAAAAACACTTTTTTTCACAAAGGCACATGAAGACTACTGTATCTTTTTCAAATTCTGCTCATGCTGAAGGATTACCTCTTCCCCATTAAGGAGCTTACAGGTGTGCAGGTTAATTGAAATTCAATTAAATTTATTTGTATAGCACTTTTAACAATTCACATTGTCTTAAAGCAGCTTTACAGAAGTATAGAAACAGAAGATAAAAAAAAGAAATATATAAAAGGAATATATATATATATACATGGGTGACACACCACAGTAAATAATGTAAATGTAAAAAATTTAATTTCTACAACAGTTTATAATAGTGCAACCGAGAGCTCCTCAGGAACTAATGGGTCAGCGTTAACTCTGAGTTCACCATGGACCCAACACAAATTCCTTCCTGTCAAATTCTTACGATTAATGTCATTCCCATGAAGAGAGTATGCCCAATTTTGTTCTATATGGCTTCTAGCCCCTGTTGGCTCCGATATCATCAGGATTCGTACTTGCAAACTACTGACGATTGAAGTTGAACTCTTTTCTGTTGTTCAATTTGAAATCCCCCAACATGTTTGCAGTGGTGGAGGCAGACTTTTTGACCTCTGCTAATCACTATATTTGTGGGTACAGCACAAATATCCATTTTCCAAACCATGAAAAAAATGTATGCTTTTTAGTATTGTCAGCAAATAACTTGTCAGGGGTCACATAACTTAGTAGATATGTTTAGATATTGTAGATATTGAACAGTAGATATTGTCAGCCCATTTACAGGGCAGTAAGAATAAAATTAGAAACATTAAAGTCTTTTTATGTCATGCAATGCTTTGTTTTCCAAACTATTTATTGCTATTTATAAGAGATGTGGAAATGGATATGAATGCAATATAACACTTTAAGGAGAAGAAAAAGGCAAACAAATCCAAATCAGCAGGCAAGTTTGAGGTCAAGAGACATTGGTCAGGAGGGCAATGAAAAACAGGACAAACTTGGCAAAGTCAAAATCAAGAGTCGGGTCAACACAGATATGCAAACACAGGATAACAGTCTCAATAATGTCAGAAATGCAGAGCAAGTGGAAGTGTGTGTACAGTAAGTGAAAATCTACTATGTAAAGATTATTTTGTATGCCCAACCAGAAATCTGGTGATTGTGAGTAAGAGCATCCCCCTGCACTTTTATCTGGCATTGTTCCTCTGGACTGTAAATCATCTGCTCCTACTGAGATATTTGAACTAGCTGTTTGTATGACAGGAGTTCAGGATCAAAATTATGAGGTTTGGCTCTCAATGTAGAGCTGATCAGGTGAGGTGGCTGGGAAGATGTTGGTGCACCATCTCAGAACGCAAGACCCTGCAGCGGATTGTGAGGACAGCGGAGAAGATCATTGGGGTCTCTCTTCCCTCTATCACAGACACTTACACCACACGCTGCATCCGCAAAGCCAACAGCATTGTGGATGACCCCACACACCCCTCACACACACTCTTCACCCTCCTGCCATCTGGAAAAAGGTACCGAAGCATTCGGGCCCTCACGACCAGACTGTGTAACAGTTTCTTCCCACAAGCCATCAGACTTCTCAACAACTGAAATGTACTGTACTGAGCACAACATACACACACATCATCTGTATGGACTGCATAGACCCTCACAAAACACACACACTGACACAACATACTGTTTACATGCTGCTTACAATCCAGCAAACTGTTTACATGCTGTTTTGCACACCTTGTCTGCTGTTTTTTGCACAAACTGTCCCAACATTTCAGCCGTTTTTGCACATACTGTACAATATCTCAGCCATTTCGCACATACTATATTAACACATACAGTATTAACACTGGTCGGTCGGCGCTGTTTCTGTGACTGTTTCTGTGACTGTTTACTATTTATTGTCTTTTGTGTACTGCATTTTTTGTACTTTTTGTATTGTCTTGTAACTTGTGTCTGCACTGTCATTGTCCTGCACTGTCTTGTCCTGCACTGTCTGGTCCTGCACTGTCTTTAGTCCTGCACTGTCTTTTGTCCTGCACTGTCTTGTCTGTCTTGTTTGTCTTGTCCTGCACTGTTTGCACCAGGTTGCACAGTTGCACTTTATGTGGCTAAGACTACTTACAAGTCTTTAGCCCTGTCTTTGTTTCTATGTAGCACCTTGATCCTGGAGAAACGTTGTCTCATTTCACTATGTACTGCAACAGCTATATATGGTTGAAATGACAATAAAAGCTTCTTGACTTGACTATGGGACTACGTATGATGGTTCTTCAAGGTATGGGCTGCCAGGTATGATGGGATTCGGGGAAATTCAAGCTTGTAGCTATCTTCATATACTTGCTTAATGACCTTCAAGAGGCAGATGTACCGGGTTCTTAACTTTTTCACATATGGGGTTGATGGAGGTCCCTGGTGGTGAGCCAGACCATTGTTTTTTGGGCCAGTTACTTGAGCAGTTATGTGATGGGCATGGCTTTGAGGTAAAGAGACTAGATAAGAATGGCATTTATATAGGTAATTTTTCTAGCATGTCCAGGAACATGTCATTGATAAAGCACCGGTTCAATGAAGGGTAGCAAGTGAGCCATTATGGCAATAATTCATGATTTATTTTATGTACCTTGTTTATTGCCACCAAAATGATAGAACATGGCACTATATTCACTATAATTCAAATTCAACAGAAGAGAGAAAAAAAATGAAATAAATATATATATTAATAATAAGGAAAAAAATAAGAAGAAAAGAAATAAATGAATACATACATTTAAAGTTTAAAATTAATTTTAAAATATTAATTTAATATTTAAAATACTATATATCTATCCATATCCCTAATGAGCAAGCCGAAGGTGATGGCAGAAAGGAAAAAATCCCTGAGATGATTTGAGGAAGAAACCTTGAGAGGAACCAGGTAACCCACCCTTATTTGGACAGTACACTGGGCAGTAAATAATGTAAATGTAAATAATGTCCTTACTACAATAGTTTTTAATAGTGCAACCAAGAGCTCCTGATGAACTAATGAGTCAGCGCAAACTCCGAGTTCACCATGGACCCAACACTAATTCCCTCCTGTCAAAAGAGAAAAAGAAAACTCGGTAGAAAAGCGGTAGAAAATGAATGAATGAATGAATGAAAAATAAAACGTGCTTCATATAGAACCCACAACCTTACATTATTAATGGGAAAGCAATCCTGTTACAGGTAACTGGTTGGAATAATCTATGGTGCATTCACTCATCAGTTGTTTGATGGACATGGAGAGAAGTATAATGAGACAGATTTGATATCACTTGTCATGAATGCTTATAAAATATATATGGTAAGATGCTTTAACAGCAATTTACATTAGTGTTTTGTATAGTCTAAAATCTGAGAAGGAAGAGGCAGACTTCCAACCTGTGGAGTTTTAGGTTTCTTGTTTATGTACACTGTTGTTGTCTTACACTAAAAAACACAATCTGGCGCAATACCAACACAGAGGATACATTGACCCTGATTTTCTTTAAGGATCTCACTTACATGGTGAGATTTGTAAATTGTAACTCACCACATCAATTAAAAATATTATATAGCATCTTTAACAATAGACATTTTCAAAAGCAGCAATATTGTCAAGGACATGCTTAGTGAGATTAGAGAAACCAAACTCATCGTCGTATGGGTGGTATTGCAAATAATTTTGTGATTTACACAATCTAGAGTGTAGGTTTTCATGTGCAAGAAGTTTATATAGGTTTTTACGGGTGTAAAAAACAGAAACGGTCCAAAAGCAAGGGTCAAACATTATAAGCCAATAACAATAAAAATGATCTACACAAAAGATAACAATCAGCAAGCTTTCTCAATGAACACAATATACCATTATTATGTTCTTTATATAACCAGTAAACAAGGAGTGTGTTTGATTACAGGAAGAATCTCTATAATGTCATTATGCTTCCACAATTACATACAATAATGTCAAACAGTAATGAGTGTGTTGTTCATTATGAGCATCAAGGTCTTTAGGACTACAGCAGAGGTTTTTAGGTACAAGTCTACAGTTAAAAAAAAAAATATTATTTATGATTTACAGAAGAACAATGAATATTAAGCATCATATGTACTTGGTAGGGGCAATCATTAGACTATCTATATGAAATCAACTACATCAAACTTTATGGGACCCTTCTGAGCAGCAGCTATCAGCAACAAAACACACTGAAAGGTTGACTGCAAGAAGTTAGATTGTATTGTGTCAGTTATTGGCTATGACTCATGAAAAAATAAGGTTAAAACTGGTTATTTATCTATGAAAATATGTTGTATCATTCCCTTCCAGTGAACAATAAACTCAAAATTGTATCATTCATTTATTTCATTCGTTTCAGTAACTATTTTTTCCTGGTCATTGCTGCATTAAATCCAAGTCCAGGAAAACTAGGTTTGAAGTGGGAATACATCACCACATGGAACTATATACACTCTCATTTACACATGGGTCATCAACCCACATTCTTACATGTTTTTGGACAGTGGGAGGAAAACAGTAACCCAGGATAGTAACCAACACTCAGGATGCTAGTCCATTGCAGGCACCATACACAAAGACACACCTGCTCTTTCACACATACAGTAGTGGCAATTTGTGACTTGCTACAGTAACACACTGGCATTTTGCAGGTGGGAGGAAACCAAAGAACCCAGAAGAAGCCCATGTGAACACAGGGAATATATTTGATATATTTGAATATATTTTGATATTCTCCAGATCATTCAAATGAAAAAATAAGGTTTAATTTTTCCCTTTTTACAGTTGAATTTCTCATGTGATCAGGTTAAATGAAATGCACCATTAAGCATTACTGAATCTCTTTGATCTTGTTTTCTCATATTTTCCAGTTCACAAAAATTCTGTTTTAGCTTCTGTGCATGTCCTACAATACATTCATTGTGTAATATACTTGACAAATGCTTAACTCCAAACCCAAGCACCTGATGAAACTGGAGCTAATCGTCCCTCTGAATCATGGAAGATATATACAGTACCAGAGCTGAGAGTTATTCGTTTCATTACAGTCCACTTTACCCAGTGAGAAAGCAGTGTTTTATTGGGTTAGCACTGCTCCTGCATTAGTAAATCACATATAAATGACAGATAGATATGGATTGCTTAATCACTCCAGGGTGTAGAGGTACAGGAGCAGCACCTTATTAGAATAGTGATGAGAGAAGCATAGCTCACGGCGGTTTATGCCCACAGCAGAATCATGTCCAACTGATGAAACAGCAAATTAAATGCAGCGTCGACTCCTATTAGCTCTCTGTTGTATCTTTAAAATCAAGGGCTGAACAAATGTTTCCAAGGGGTGAGCAAATGGAAGAAACCAAGTAAGCCTATGTATTTGTCACAGAGAATAAGTGTTTTTTTTGCACCAGCAAATGATAGAGGAATAATAGTAGAACAAATGCTAGTTGTCAGAAAGGGGGAAAAGGAAAAGAAGGTAATGTACTTTGAAATGTACGAAAGGACAAATTCCACATCAATGACTGATGTACAGTCCTGCTCATCACCCCTGGCACCCTTGATGGTTATGTAGATAATGTAAAATATCTCCTGAAAAAATGAATCAAGTGAAACAACTTTTTTCCACAGAGAACTTGTGTTTGATACAAAAAAGCTGATAAACAATTAAAAGAAAAACAATAGGAGGAAAAAAACTTAAAAACTTAAATCTTGCTGTGTAACTGGTATCTGCACCCTTTACTACAAATCAGTATGAAAATACATTTTGATTCACCTGTGTAAATCACAAATGAGAATCACCTCTGATAAATTGTCAGTCCTACTGTATGTGACAAAAATTATCCACTGAATGATGACTTCAGTGTTTTAAAAAGCCACAATACTCCCTGTTCATTAAGGCAAATAAGTCTGTTTCTCCAAAGATACAGTATCCCTGTTTTAATAGTAGACAATGTTATTAAGAAGTTTACCAAGCATGGAACTGTCAAGAACCTCCCTGGACGTAGGGAAAAGAGGAAAATTGATAAGAACTCTTCAAAGGTTGGTGCAAATCATGGAAAAAACACCATGTCTAACATCCAAAGACCTGAAGGCCAATCTGGGGTCATGGTTTCAACAAGTACTATATGTCGCACACTAAACCAAGCAGGGTTTCATGGGCAAAGGCCAATGAACCACCATTGCTGAAGAAAAGACATAAAAATGAATGGCTGGTCTTTGCCAAAGGGTATCTGGACAAACCACAATCATTTTGGGAAAATGTTCTGTGGATAGATGAAACAAAAATAGAGTTTTTTGGCAATGCGCACCAACAGTTTGCTTACAGACGATGTAATGAATCTTATAAGGAAAAGAACACCCTACCAACAGTTAAGCATGGTGGAGGATCCATAATGCTGTGGGGCTGCTTTGCTGTGTCTGGTACCGGAGGCCTTGACGGTATCACAGGAATCATGAAATCAGAGAATTACCAAGAGATTTTGGAGCAAAATATCCTACCTAGTCTACGAAAACTTGGTTTGAGTCAAAGATCATGGATCCTCCAAGAAGACAAAGATCCAAAGCACACATCCAATAACATCAAGGAATTGTTGAAAAGGAAAAAAAATGACTGTTATTAAATGGCCAGCAATGAGATCCCATTGATAATGTATGGGATGAGCTGAAATTTGCCATTGGAAAAAATAACCCTGCAAACATTCAAGAGCTTGAACAAATTGCAAAGAAAGAGTGGGAGAAAATAACAGCAGAGAAATGCAAGAGGCTTACAGATGGCTACAAGAAACGTTTGAAGGCTGTCATTGCTGCGAAAGGGTGTGCAACCAAATATTAAGGAAGGGTGTCTTTATTGCTACCAATCCTTTTTTTTCCTGTTTCTTCTTTGAAATTACTATATGCAAGTTGAAAAACAATATTCTTTGTTTAATTACTTTGGACCTCCAATTAAAAAATCCTGATGATATAATTTTGGTACTGTACATGTTCATTTATTGCTAAAGATATTGCACAGATTATACAAAAAAATAAAGGGGTTCCAATAATGGTGAGAAGGACTGTAGATTTCCCATTCCAGAATGCTCTTATCATTGTCCATCTTGTTTACTACATGATGGCTCTGTGTGACAGTATTGTAAAGCACTGGTGTAGAACAGATTAAAATGATGCAGATTCTCAGAGCAAAGTCACAGTTAATAATGCTATTGAGAGTGAGAATGACATGAGCAGTCTTCTTTCCCATTCAGCTTTTAACACATTTCATGGCTCTTCTCCTTGGCAAATGCATGACCAGCATTCTTCATGAACTGTGGCAGACTATACTGTCAACTTCGGCCACACATGATTGGCAGGCAACCATCCACTGCTTGACACTCTGAGCACAGCTCATAATAGCTGAGCCGTGAGGTGACAGGCTGACTTGTGATGGAGTTATATGGTTACCCTGAACATGCAGCAGCACTGAGATGCAAGACACAATGGGAAAGTGGAAAATTTCTCACATCTGAAAAATTGAGGAATTGTTTAAGGTCTAGTGGAGTAAAATTGAATCATGTAAAATCATGCATGCAGCGCTGCAATATCAGCTGTGCATAATTACAGATTTCATGCTTTAGTTAGAAAAACTAGTGTGTCATATAAAGTGTTTCATTTCATTTAATTTGTACTGAGAAAGTCAACATAAAATATATATGCACTGCAAAGTCATGCACTTGCATGGACCTTTTAAAAGCTTAACTTGCTTCATCTTTAATGATTTCAATTTTGGCTTCAGAATTTCAATTTTCTGTACATAATAACCCTTAAATGAATATTACATTTATTCAATTTGTCACTGTTTCAATTCAAATTCCATGCATGCTGGACTCAGTAGCTCTAGTGTTATATACCGGCTTTTCCTCTTACTGCAGAAAAAAATGATTAAATTGCTGGAAAGTTATTGCCTTCATAGAACATATAGACCAAGATTACAAATTATGTGGTGTTGCCTGCAGTCAGACATGTACAGAATACAAAGGCTTTGCCTCCATTGACAAATTTCAAGACGTCAGCTTTATAAAATATAAGAAAACTGCCTCTAAGGATCTACCAATCAGAACATTAATCAGAAATAATGTGCTTATTGATGAAATCTCAGCTAAAAGATGAATTTGTGGCTTGTTGTGGTCAGCATGTGTATTTGCATTTATGTAAATTATTAAAGTTTACAGAGACATTTTCTACATTTACACAAGAAAAGCTATGGACAAAACCAGAATGAGACATTTAGAAAATGCTCAGGTTCAGAATAAATGACATGCTGCTAGTCACATGGTGATTTGGACTAAATGTAACCACTTCACATGTGCATATGCTCATAACCAATGATTAAGAATCAAAAACTAACTATTGTTGCCATATGGTCATTTGAGCTTCTAATCTAGATCTAGTAAGCAAGAGATTTTATGTAGCTGGACCTTCACATAATCCAGTTGAATTCCTTGCTTTAAAATAATTATTTAAAATAATCCCTTTGTTGAAAAATGTGAATATCAGACTTGTGAGACAGAGACAAAGATATAATAAATTTAGTGATCTTTAAAATCTGTGGAATTACGGTAAAACCACTTTGCAGAGACTTTTTTTTATCATATTTATGTTTTTTTGACTACTGGTGATATTCACAGTTTTGTTTCAACAAATATTTCTAACAAGATGCAGTCTGGAGTCATGGTAATATCCATATTGACATACTGTGACTAAAGAGTATCTCAGTTGATATAATGCATATGGCAACCCATCATACAACCTGAACTGCACTGTAATTTCAGGTCATAACTCTAGTACATTCCATAGCACTATGTAGGTTGTGTGACATTCTCTGGGTCCTGGCAAAGTCTTGGCTGTCTGGAGGAATGTTACAGCACAGAGGGTGATGGATGGCCTTTTTAAATGGCCTTATCTGGGCTGTATGTTTTCTTCCTGTGTGCTGAGAATACCAAGTACTCAGCCTGCCACTGCACAATTATCTGGCAGGCTGAGCAGACTGGCTTGCCCCAGAGTTGATACGCACACACCACACACCCTCACACATATATACGTGTGCTAACACTAATGAGCTTGTGTGTGAGAAGCAGGAAACTCAATACCCAGCTTTTTCATGAAAATGGCACTGGCACAGCATCTCATTAACGCATTTAGCTTGGCAAACAGAAAAGTGTGAGGTAATTGGGTTTGTACTGTCACTACTGAGATTCAGGGACATATGATCTCACGCTTTTCTGTCAGAGAGGAGAGATGCCACACAGTGCAAGTGTCCAGGCAAAAAACCAATATAATTGTTTAAGAACTAAAGACCTGAAATATACAAACCATTCATTATATAGTATTTTGGTACAAATATGTTTTAAGAAACACAGAAAATGTTGAACATAAAAGTTTATAGTCCACTTTCTTTCAAGTATTCCAAAGAGTTGTTATTTGGCTGGAATTTATATAAATAAAGTCATGAGAAATATAGTATGAGGTAACTTTACTTAACTTAATAACTGTAAGATTTCAATACAATTTTTTCATTCCTAATTTCTTAATTAACTGATTTTTTAAAAATAAAAATTATAAGTACACTTTTGGGAAGATGAAAAAACAGGAAATCAATATTCATTTTACTGGTGTGTTTTATTATCTACTTTCAACATGAGTAGAAAACATGATACCTACAATGTTTGAGTGTTTTGTGTTGCAGATTTTTGAGGACACTTTTGATTAGGCAAATTATCAAGCATTAACTGATCAATGTGGCATGCAGTTCAGCAGTTTCCTCAGATTTCCTTCTGTAGCACAAAGGCTCTGTGTAAACAATGTGACAGTAATTAGCACCAACCACAAACCAAACTTTCATGCATTCCACCATATTGTGAAACATCAACATTGCCTTTCAACTCATTAAGAGAACACTTCAAAATTTAAACTTGTAATTAACTGATTCTGAACATAAGATGCCAAACTGCATAACTCATTTGTGCAAATCTCTCAAATCACATTTTTAATATCTTATCCTTAAGCCCTTCTTTTTTGAGGGCTTTAACAAAGCAGCACCTCTGAAGAATATGTGCATGTATCATATTAACATATTGTGTACTGTACATAACAATGAAAGGTTCTGTTAATCAAATCTGAATTTATGCTTTCATAATGATGGCAGAGGTGGGCTTGGGGCTCTGAGAATTCAATGTGTGAGAAATAAAGTGCTTGACTGCCTCATCAGTTTCATTTATTAAATGCACCAAAAGAACAGAGGGCTGATCAAATCAGCTGGTAACAGTGTGTACAGTGCCTTTGCAAAAGTATTCACCCTCATTGGTGTCATTCCTGTTTTGTGCATTACAACCTGGAATTAAATCTGAATTTTATTTAGATTTTATGTAATCGACCGAACATAATAGTCTAAATTGTTGTTTTTAAAGGACACTGCAACACTACTGAACAGGCAACGTAAAGACCAATGAGCTCCTGAGACAATTGTAGAGAAATAATCAGGCTTGAGTGTTTAAAAAAATATATCCCAAACTTCATCCCATTAAGCAACATTAAATCTATTATAACAAAATGGAAAGCATATGGCACGTACTACAATCCTGGCAATAGACAGCCACCTACAGTACTGTACAGTACTGTACTACAGTGACTACTGTTACTACAGTACTCACAGACTGTGCAAGGAGGGCATTTTTCAGAGATTCAACAAAGACATCAAAACATAACATTGAAGGAGCTGCAAAGATTCACAGCGGAGATGGGAGTTTCTGCCCATAGGACCACTTTAAGCTGTACACTCTACAAAGCTGGGCTTTATGGAAGAGTGGCCAAAAAAACACTCCCCAAACACATGGAAGAAGATTCTCTGACTAAAATTGTACTTTTTGGCCATCTGGGAAACTCTGTGTGTAGCACAAACTCAACAATTCCCAGCACCCTGAGAACACTATTCCCACAGTGAAGCAGAGTGGTTAATGCATTTTGCTGTGGGGACACTTTTCATTGGCAGAGACTGGAAAACTGGTCAGATTCACCTTCCAGCAGGACAATGACCCTAAACATATGCTAATGATACACTTAGTGGTTTAAAGGGAAACCTTTAAATGTCTTTTAATACACAGTCAAGATTTCTGTTAATTAATTAATTATTTGAAAATATTTTGCCCTTGAATAGTAGGCATGTTGTGTGTGAAAGATTTTATGACAGTTCCAAATGCTTATGCATGGGTGGACCTGTCATTAAGATAATGTCATGCCTATGAACATTATTAATATTGCAAGACAATGTATAATAATATAACAAATTCTGAATACCACCAGCACCACTCAATGTTTGGAATACGCCCAAAATCCAGGATGATGTTACATTTATCAGTTTAATTGAACAGATGAACAGATTTTTGCCTATTTCCTCATCCCCACCCACCCAGAATTAATTCCTGGCAGCACATCTGTTACAGCATGACAATTATTTCTTGAGGTCTGTACTCTAATTTTGAGTAACCATTATATGTATATAGCCACAAGGGTAGTCATGTGAGTTTTCAGTTTATAATTTCCTCAGAGGCCCTGCGATGGGTTGGCATTCCGTCCAGGGTGTATCCTGCCTTGATGCCCGATGACGTCTGATAGGCACAGGCTACCTGTGACTCGAGGTAGTTCGGATAAGCGGTAGAAAATGAATGAATGAATGAATGAATTTCCTCAGAGGGCTGGAATGATAGATCCAGAGAAAATCTAAACCAGTGTGAAGCATGTCATATTGTAGTCTTTGTGTCTTTTTAGCACTTACAATAATTTAAACCCATTTTTCAACAATTTGAGTCTGAAAATTATAGAATTGTATAGCATCATGCTACATGACAAGACATACTGTAAATTAAAAGATTTATCTTTTACTTGACTCTGTGTTAGGTCTAGGTCACAGTAGTTAAACTTCCCTGGACTATGCAGCAACTGATTCAACCTGTTCAAACAAATGAACAAGCAAACAATATACCAAAAAAAAAAAAAATGATTTTAATACTTAAATGATTAAAATCCAAACTTTACAGAACTTGTAGAGTAGTGAGCAATATATGTGACGTTAGATGATCCTACATTATGTTTTTCAAGTAGTTATAGCATCCTGCTCAGAGAACGCAGCAAATACAGAATACAATTCTTATAGCTTATTGCAACTGATGTTTCTCTTTTGCAAGAGAATTTCAATTGTAGAAAGATTACATTAATATATAACATATTTATATAGCGTTCAGCGTCAGTTCAGGCAGGCCACATAGTCAAGCTTGGCTATCAGCTGATGTCAATTTTCTAACCCTGCCCATCAGCTGATCTGATTCCTAAGCGTGCTATTGGTCCCTTTCAAACAGGGCGCCCTATTTAAATTTTTCAGTCTGTCTGCTTGGCTGTTTCCTCTGCATTGCTGCAACCCACCTCCTCCACTAGCTCCTCCTTGAAACTTTGTGTTTATCTTAATCAGTGTCATTCTGTTGTCACTGATGCAGGCTCTGTTCTAAATGGGGGATTTTGTCTTGCTGCTTTCCCAGTTAAATGGGAGATTGTCCCCCCACGAAGCTGCTGCTGTTCCCTGACTAGCTTTCATGGAGCTCATGAAAAGGATGGGGAATTCAGAACAGAGCCATACCGGCAAATGTAAATTTTATAAGCTTGCAAATAAAAAATTTAAATATATGTCAAAGAATTGTCTTTATTTTGACTCAAGTGGTCCTGACTGAATTAAGCTGGACTGGTAGAGCTAGATTGCTATAAGAGTTTCAACATTGTCACCCCAAGACATAAAGTGTTGCTACTAATTAGCCTTCTGAAGTGATGCCAAAAGGCAAAGTAAACAAATTAATAATACTACAGCACTGTAATATTGTCCTAATGTTTAACTTTTTATTATAAGTATCTAGATTCTTTCAGTATGTGTCAAAATTGCAACACAAGCCTAATTGGTTTTGTCATGTTCATACCATAACAGTACTCACCTCAGGGTTTCAACATCTGTGCCTTGGGTTCTACACTACTGGGTTGAAACTATTGGGTTCATTAGGAGGTAATATGCTAGAAAGCATTATGACAAGAAGAAACTCAGCTGGAGACCGGATTGTACCAAGTCTCTGAGGCCGGCAACATACAACCTCCTCCACCCCAATACTCCCCCTAATGCAACTCTGATTTCTTCATTAGCCTGGATGTGCGCAGATAATTAGCATCTCCTGTCACGGAAAATAAACATTGTGTTTATCAGCAAAGCTCTCCTTTCCATCTCTATACCTCCCTCCTATCCTCATCTTTCTCATTCACATGAATGTTTTTCACTGAGTTAAACGTTGTGGTTGCAGGAGGCAGAGCGAGACGTTTCATTCGCTACTGCCAACTCTTTGCTGGCTGACAGAAGCTGGCTGCTGTTGCTAAGCCTAGGGTGGAAAATAGAGGTCTGTGGAAGGATTTTGTCTTTGTGCTCCAATGAAGTGGCCTAGACTCAATACATGAAGAGTTTTTTTATTTTTGCCTAAAATCACATTCTCTAGCCAAAACATTTACTTGCTGGTCTGTGAACACTAAATTCAGCCTTTTATCACATATTCAGCTAATAATCCATATTTACCTTTTTGGGCACTTATTTAATTTAATTATTAAATCAGAAGAAACCATTGCATTGACAGTGCATATATCTGCTTGGTACTGCTGCCTTAAATTCACTAATTATTATCTAACTCTTTGGTCAAAAGGTCTTACAAAGTAAATGTAGAAAAGATTTGTTTATAGGAATCAGTTCAACAGTTTTTAGTAAAAACAGTTATAGATGCCTTCCTTATATTACAAAGATGTGTGTACTGTGAAGCCTTGTATTAACTACGTATAGATAAGCTGTACTGTAAATTTTTACATTTGATATTTTTATTTTCTCATATTTGCCTTTTGAACAGTGCAGGCAAAGGTTTATGTCTGCATGATTATAATACAGTATGGATGAAATTTATATAGCTATATAGCTCAGGTCTTGCAACACACACTTATCACTCTCTCTGAATACAAATATGTGATTTGGAGTGAGCAGATAATGTGTTCTAAGCAGACACAAATACATATAAAAATATGTGGAATAAGAAAAAAGTTACTTGTGCGATAGGGATTTCATTTCAAGAGGTGTGATAAGAAACTTGTGGGACAAGAAGCTTGTAGGACCACATTCATTAGCTTGCAATTATTGCATTCATGCTTTCATCCTTAGTAACTGCATAGTCAAGGTTGTGTTGAATTAATTCATCTAAACCTATCATAGACTGTTACAAACAAACAAAAAAAGTGTGTGAAACAGAATCAAAAACAGTTCCATGCACATCTCTAGTTGAAACCAATTATGAATACATGGCTGAGGTTGATGAACCGTCATAGCTAAAATTCACAGATAATGCTGAAATGGTGGCCTTTATGCCTCCTCTTTTCCTGTGTTTTCTAGTGTTTTTCCGAGGGCACGGGGCAAGGTTCATATTTCACAAAAATAAACTGTTGCAGATGTGTGTTTTTTAGAAGAAGCAAGAGAATGAGGAAACAAGCCAATTAACACGCAATACCTACATCTTAATTGTGACTGTTTATTTAACACAAAGCAATTAGCACAGTTTTCTCTTGCCTTACATTGAGTCTGCCCAATTCTTGAATTGCATTGTGCCACAAAAAACAAAAAACAAACAAACAGATTTAGGCACACTTTGGGTTAAATCTGAATAGTTAGAGCACTAATCAGTTAACAGCAACTATATAGAGAGTGCAATTGTTACAGCAATTACAGGCTGTAATTTAGTTATGAATGCAATAATTAATGCAGGTATATTTTACATAATGCCAATTAATATATTAATGATTTATTTATTCTTGTATTCATATATTGCTTGGACCTCCAAATGCTAGAGCAGGCCCTGTTTGCTTACAATATAAAATAAGAGAAATCTTGTCTTTTGTCTTCTGCTCATGCTGAATGACTTGATCTCCAAATGTGATGGTGAAAATAGATTCACAACAAAGCTCAGTCTGTAGGACACGTCACAATTCAGGTACTCACACAGAAATGTAAATATCAATACTACCACTAGCATTCTTAATCTGAAAGCAGTATATGCTCTTTAATGCACTGAAACTTCAAAAGGAAAGGATAGGCCAAAGAAGATGAACAATGAGGATCTGGTTTTCATTCCAACCAAGCAGAAGCCAGACCCATGTATTTAAAGCACATATAAACTGATTAAAACGGAAATGGAAATGGAAATCTGCACCCACACCAGCCCTTTGTAGATAAAATTGGACACGTCTGAACTAAAGGCATTGTTTCTGACATGCCAAAAACTTTTATGTGAACTCTTACAGCGTGGTGTAATAATGTAATGATGTAATGCAATTGTCATCATTACCTTGTCATACTGTGCAAGTCACATGTAATTTAGCCATAAATAAAAAAACTGCCTGAGACAGCAAAATTGTCTCAAAATGTTGCCACAGTCATATAGCACAAGCCTTTCTCCCTGAGGAAAAATGAGGATGAAGTGTAACAGACAGATACTTAATGCTGATGTTCTGTCTATCTGCTAGTGGTTTCATGCAACTCCCACACTATGTCAGAGCAACATGCTAGAGCTAAACACCCGGGCACAATTACAGCAGCACAGACTTGCAAACACTCTGCACAACCTGAGATTGTCATCATTTCTTTTTGAAGATGATTAAATTGGAGTGGGAATCTTTTTTTTTTTTTTTTTTTTTTTTTTAACATAATCTTAGCTCATTCAGGATTTGTCCATTCCAAGATGTTTTAGCATTTTAATGGAAATTTGTGTCTATGGAAATTGACTGACCTTGATGACTGAAAAAGGAGGAATATGAGAGCGGTATGGTCTTAATTAAGAAATAGTGTGAGATATCAGCAATCACCCCCTCCCCTCATTCTAGAGGAAAGCTTATTTCATGCATCACTGAATCTCTCTCATACACACAAGGAGGCACCTTCTGGAAACACAATATACATCTGTTATTTACAGTATATACAGTATGTGTATATCTTTGCAAATATTACCATGCTTAATTTTCTATGCTTAATATATGTATGACTGTATTTAAATAAAATACAGGCAGCAAACCTCTATCAGCTATCAAACCTCTGAAGTGACATAACAAAGCATCAATGCCCTCATGACTACTGCTATGAGTTGCAGTCCAATTAGTATGGAGAGTCTTACTGTTCCTGGTTCATCCATGCTGCTGTTTGAAAAGTTTTTTTAGTTTATAAATCTGGCTCGCCGCAAATTCCCAGCTCATTATCTAGGTTTATATTTTCAACTAACTCTCTCTGACATGATAGGACACAAGCTTTCTTGAGCTCCCAGTTCCTAATAGTTGTAGAAATGTCACAATTTATATACCATTAAGCACAGTTAGGGTCATAACAAAAAGTATGTTTAAAACATTCTGATATAGTTTTTGATTTTCTTTTTTAGGTAATGAAAAAGCAATAAACTCTCAAAATACTATCTCTTTTAAGATATTTTAAGAATTTGCCAACTAGCTTGAAATCTCAGCTTATTATTGAAGTATTTGTCTGAAAGCAAACCTATTATTTTGTAGATATTTTATTTAATGACTACAATAAAGCTAATTCAAAAAATGTACAGTTCCAAAAGTGGAAAATGTTTGTTTAGAGCTTTTTTCGTGGTTAGTAATAGATAGTGGTTTTAGTGGTTAGCATTATTAATTTGCACACTTCTATTTTGTGAGTTGGGGGATAGGGTAGAATATTATTTTTTTTTGTTATAGCTTGGTGTATATACTGTATACATACATATATATATATATATATATATATATATATATATATATATATATATATATATATATATATATATATATATATATATATATATACACACACACACATACACAGTTCAGAACCCAAATGCTTAGGTTTATTATTGTGGAGTATGCTCTTTCATGAAGTACATGTTCAACTTCAAAAAACATACTGATGTTTTTATAGGGGTTTGCTGCTTTGGTTTGCTCAGTGAGGGGCTGTTAACTGATGTTAAGAACATTGTATCCTGTATAACTGCTGTTTGATATGAAGTTTTCATATAACAGAAACAGTGTTAATGACAAGGCAGTTACAGTATCGACTGTTCCCTGATGTTAGAAGCCAGACTGAAACCAAACTCTTTTTGTGCCGCTGTGACCGACAAACTACGTTGGAGCTTTTCCTGTGTGAATTAGTTTTCCTTTGAATTGTTAACTAAATATAATGGTGCAAAACTATATAAACAGTTGGAATGGATTTGGGTTGAAATAGAAATATAAGCATAGGAGGAAATTATTAATAGAATTAACCAAATGGAAGAAAGACAAAAACAAACTAAAATTTATTCATATACCAGGTACGGTATATGTGCAGGATCTGTGAGTAATTTCTTGTCAATGACTTATCTATTTAGTCAGTGTTTTTACTTGCTCATAACTCTTCCCTTTACCATTCTCCCATTTTGCTGCTTATATGATGCTTATTTTTATACACTTCAAAAATATCTGCATTTTAATTGGATGTTTGTAATGTAAACCTAATAAATCCATAAAAAATAATACTGATGGAAAAGGAAGAAAAAGTAATGTTTATTTAGATATGTGCACTCAGGCATTGAATTAATTAGAAAAGAATGTGCATGCATTCATTTAAACATGTTCCTCCTGATTCCAAAGAAGTTGATCTTTTTCATGGTGGTTTGCAGGCTCAGCAAACTCAGTCCATTAGTGGTCATTAATAATCTTTGATGCAGACTAGCACAGGTGGCTTTAATAAAAGCGTTGTTTAATTGAATTTACAAATCTAAATTCTAGAATTAAATAATGTTAAGATATAAAAAGTTAATAGTAAGCCTGTTTTTCAACATGTTTCTAAATAAAGTGTAGTTATTGAAGTTCAGTAGCTTTTTTTTAAATAATAATAACAACAGCAATAAAAACAACAGCAATAAAAACAACAATAATAAATATAATAATAATAATAATAATAATAATAATAATAATAATAATAATAATAATAATAATAAGAAGAAGAAGAAGAAGAAGAAGAAGAAGAACTGAAGTTATTGCAGTTACACAGACATTATGAGCTGGTTAATAAAAAAGTCTGAGGCTATAATAGTGAGACAAAAAGGAAAGTACCAGAGATGGGGGACTCGAGTCATATGACTTGACTCGAGTCGGACTTAAGTCGCAAGTTTGAGACTTGAGACTTGCTTGACAAATATTAAAAAAAGACTCGACTTGACTTTGACTTGACATTCATGACTTGAGACTTGACTCGGACTTGAGTTAAATGACTCGAAATAACTTGTTTTTTGTCTATTTTGTTTTTAAATCTGTTTTTAAACGCACGCAAGAGCGTAATATAACCACGTGACGCAGCAGGCAAGCAGAGGGAGCGCGCGCACTAACTAATAAACCTTAACAGTCGTGACGAAACATGGAAGGCGCTACACCAAAAATAATTAAGTTCGGGTACTGGGATTTTGTGCAAGATGAGAAGAGAAGAACAGCAGTATGCGACCACATCGCTCACAATTGAATGACAAAGTTCTATCAAATTAAATTTTTTGTAAGCGCCATGTAGTGTAAATGGTTGGTCACCGTTTATGTGGAAATGTCAGCTTTTTTGCAGTAGCACTTATAATTGGTCTTCAGTGTTAGGCTTTGTGTGAAAAGCGTATGGATCGTTTATGGGGATGCATATATATATATATATATATATAAAACATAAATATAAATATAAAAAACTTCAGAGTTGCAAGCAGAGCCATATTCTTGTCTAGCATGCACACGCGCACACATTCAATTTAAAGGGACAGTTCACCCAAAAATAAAAAAAAATATTTTATAATTTTCTCGCCCTCATGATGGTACAAACCTGTATAAATTTCTTTGTTCTGATGAACACGGAGGAAGATATTTTAAGGAATGTTTGTAACCAAACCATTCATGAGCCCCATTCACTTCCATAGTATTCTTTTTTTCACTATGGAAGTGAATGGGGCTCGTGAATGGTTTGGTTATAAACAGTCCTCAAAATATCTATGTGTGTTCATCAAAACAAAGAAATTTATACAGGTTTGTAACATCATGAGGGTGAGAAAAAGATAACAGAATTTTCATTTTTAGGAACGTTTTATTTATTTAGTTTCATTTTAACTATCCCTTTAATTAATAAATTACACTCACTCCAATCATCTCTCTCTCTCTCTCTCTCTCTCTCTCTCTCTCTCTCTCTCTCTCTCTCTCTCTCTCTCTCAAGGTTTGTGGGATTCAATAATTTACGTTTTTTGGTTGACATGATTGTTGTTGTTATTCTGTTGTTAAAAAGGAAGGATCTAATTTAAGGATGTGTTCATGTCCCATTAAAAGGGAATGCCTGTTCAAAAAATGCCATTTGGTTGCATAGAAACCATTGTACTTTTATATATCTACTTTTCCATGGTCTTCTGCCATGTTTGAGGCATATTGAAACTTTTCATGCTTTTACGTTGGCCTTATTTCAGTTACATTTACATCTTATTCTTTGTATTCTTATTCATTTTTAGATTTTTACTGTATTTACAACTCACCTGTATGTGGACACCTTTTAAAAATAAATGCATATAATCATTTTTGTTGCAAATAAAACTCTCATAGTTCATAAATACTGTAGATTTAACTTTGTTTAATATATACATTTAGTTAAATCATCAAACATCTGTATGACTTGCCAGTGACTTGCTTGACTCAAGCTACGACTTGACTTGACTTGCTTGACATAAAGCAGTGACTTGACTTGACTTGACTTGACTCTCACAAAAAATGACTCGGACTTGCTTGAGACTTGAAGGTTAAGACTTGAGACTTACTTGTGACTTGCACATGTGTGACTTACTCCCACCTCTGGAAAGTACATCTAACATAACTAAACCTAAAGTCCTATGAGAACATTGTGGTACAAACATAATACATAATGACATAATGACATAAAGCTATATTGTATATGTATCAAATAAATATCTCTCATACTTATATATCATTCACCGAGTTGCCAAATTAGATACCTACTGTATCTAGTAGAAAAATTGTACCTCAGTACAAGCACACACAGTCACTATATATCTGTTCCCAGCATGCCACGTCATATAGTTCCAAAGGTGGTGCTAAAATAGGCAGGGAGAGGTTGTATTGCACTACAGGTACCCTGAGGTCTGTGTTTACTGCCTACACACAAGCACACTTGTTCATGACTGCAGTTTTTTAAGAGATATCTAGGAGAAAAATGGACTAAGGAAAATTATTTGTACTGGTATCTTCTCTGATCTCTGCTGATATATTAGTTCTTGGTTAAATATTATGCAAAATCAGAGATGAATCAGACAATACATTGCATTAGGTAGTATAATTATTGACTTTGGAAGTATAATTATAAAGTATTTTTTTTCTGTTGTGCATGAAACTGTATGCCTTTACATGTTGTGTTACATGCATGTTTATAAAATACTTATTGTGAGCCTCTAAGTAATCATGCATAGAGTAAAGCATATAGCTGTACTGTACTTTGGACTGCAAACTGGTGCACTTAAGGTCTCCGTAGAAACCTTTTGTATTGAGGCAACCTGTGGTGACCAAGTCAGTCAAAAAGGGGTCTCCTGAGGCTATGGATACTCTGAAGTGATGCTTTGAAACAACTGACTCTGATGTTCTTTGTGAACACCATGCTGAGGTTTTTGAGGGTCTGAGAGACTTTATAATTTCTGTGTGACATTGCTGTGCAACCTAAGTCGGTGCATTGTTTAGCAAACAACAAACCTTGGGGCAATATTTCCCTGAATGCCTGTCTGAGCAAGAAGAAGACTTTATAGCAGGTGACAGGAATAGCATGAATAGTATTCATAGGAAGATTTAGTGAAGATTAGAGAGAGGATGGAGGACTATAGGAGGAAAAGTGAGAGTGATCTTCAAAGAGGAAGGTGAAAGAGGTGTGGAATGGGATGAAGGTGTCTGGATACAGCCTGCCCCGAAATCAGTAGGCTGGGGAGAGTTGTATAAAGGCAAATGAGCTGAACACCTTCTTCAGTATGTTTGCTATTTGGCCACATATCAAATAGGCATGTCCATGACATCTTTGCATTGTACCCTCCCTTTGGGTCCTCTTGTGCTGAAAATGATGGCCAGTCCTCACCGTCTTACCCTCCCCTCCACACCCAGATCTCTACATCTACATATCATACATCAGGAAATACAGGTAGCCTTGATGATCACCTTCATATTCCGCCTTATCAGCACCTGAGACTGCAGAGGGTCCCAGTATGTTGGAAAAGCTCCTGCATTGAAGAACTCCAGGAAATTAAATAACCATAGACCTGTAGCATTGATGTCACACCAGATACAGTCACTTCAAGACAGATGTGGGTGGGGAATTGGACTGGATCTGTTGGGATGAGACGTGAACCTGAACAGGCTATACAGAAGGTCCAAATCCAGAACTCTATGTCCTCAGGAGGATAAGGTTCTTTAATGTGAAGGGCTGTTTTCTGAGAACCTTATATGAGTCTGTGGTGTTGAGACAATCTTTTATGTTTGTGCTGGAACTGCAGCATTTCAGTGAAGAGCACAGACATACTGACAAGATCATTTGAAAGGCCGGCTCAGACCTGGGAGCTAAACTGGACATAGTGGAAATGGTTGCAGTGAGAGTGATGCTGGCAAATGTTCACGAAGAACCCCTCACACCCACTCTATAAAACACCACTGGGGCAGAGGAGTATGTTGAGAGGCAGAATGCCTTTGCCCAGCTGCAGGAAGTAATGCTTTCACAGGTCATTACTCCAGGCAGCCAGCAGTCAAATCTGCACTTTAATTCATCTTTTTATTTGTGCATAATTGTACAGCTATGCATTATCTGCACTGGACACAAATCAATTTCCTCATCTATAGATAATACTGTATGCAAGCTATTATGCTATATGCCTTTAGTTCAGAGGTGTCCAATCTTATCTGCAAAGGGCTGGTGTGGGTGCAAGCTATTACACAGTATTGAACTGTAACAAACTTATATTATATCTCAATGTTATGCATATATTTTTTTATTCTCAACTATTTTTATCTTATTGTCTAACATTCGCACTTGATTTCAAGCAAAAGGTGTACACGATTTCTTAAACATATTCTACATAATTCCCAACTGCAGAAAATTACTGTTGAGTAATTTATATGTTGACATACTATTGAAAGGTGCCCATAAGCAAACTATTTCTAGAGATATCAGTCATTATCAACATTTTGCTAAAGGTGTATAAAAATGATTCAGTCAGTGTGAAATAGACATTTTCACTTCTGTCATTTCTGATTTCCAATTCTTTCCATGTCTCTGTTTCTGAGTGTGCTTTTGTGCATGTCTGAGTGTGTCTGTGTGTGTTTTGTTTCTATTTTCTTGTGTGTCTAACTTCTCACATACTCAATTTACAAGCCTACTGACATAAGATCCATGGAGTGAAACTGCCTTGGAGTGTTTTGGGGCTATGTAAAGACATCCAGTGTCAGGAAGGCTAGCCTGTCCCCAGGGAAGAAATGACTTCTCTTTGCCTTCAAGCTCTATTCCCTCTCACTAGAAAGTAGAATTAAAACCAAATATGCATACATTTTCTCATCAGTGCTGCTTTACTGTGTTTCGTCTAATCCCTGTTTTAAGGCAAAAATAGAATACTCGAAAGGAAAAGCCCAGCCATAATTATATATATAAATTAATCAATTAATTCATTATCATGTGTGAGGGATACAGCAGTTAATTAGGGTGGTCAATCACCTGCTATGATGTCTCATTAGAGATGCTGCCAACTCAGACAGTGTTTGTGAAGACTGCCACTCCATTTAGTTTTCGAAAAACTTGAATTATCTGGGACCAGTGCCAATACATCTCAGAGTGTCTAGATTATGAAACTTAATCAGCAGCTGTTTTTCTTCTTTTTTTAAAAGACATTAACTAATAGTCATAGACTATTTGTATTTATATCAGTCGTATCAGTCACATGTGTATCATGCATCAAGGATATCATGAAAGATACATTGATTTGGTTGTCTTTACTTAAAAAGTAAACAAAAGTGATGAAGTAGAAGATAGGGGAAAAATAGGCATCATTTCTGTTTATGAAACTTCATCAGAAAAGCCAAAATTCAACCCTGTGACATATGATAATTTTTGAATTGACACTGAACTGCCACAGATGAGCAGAACTATTTTTACCATCGGGAAGAGACTGTAAATTAAATGACTGTGTTGTGGAGTAATTTGGATAATAAATATAAGCTATTATTCATTGACATGGTATTCATGTTGTATTATGTTGTTTAAAGGATATTATTTATTTTGGTAAGACCCAGCATTCAAAGCAAAAATTTTATGTAAGGTTGTGTGCATATTATGAAGCTTAATGTTCAGATGACTCCTTCAGTCTTCACTCAACAAAATTGAAATGTTATGCTTGTAATCCCTCATTTGCTCAAGGTCTATAAGATGACATTAAACACTACTGTATTTCATGACGTGACCTTTTCCCTCTCTATCCACTGGCTGGATCGCCTCTCCATTGGTGATGTTTTACAAATTAAGAAACTGTTATGTATGCCAAACTAACAAACAAGCATACAAGGTTGTGCTAAAATAAATACTGTGAAAAAAAACGGATTTAAGAAGAAAGAATTATTTTCCACTATATAGTAAGCAGGTTATTAAAGTTACAAAGGAATGCACACAGAGTGCCTTCTTTTAATTTAAATGTTAGTAAACAAGATGAATCCTAAAGTTTCTAATCCATTCAAAGTATTTTCATTTGAATCAAAGCTTTAATTTTTAATGCTGTCATTTTTAATGGCAGGATAATTCATCACCATAAAGCTCTGTACCAAACAAACAGCGGTAACAAAAAAGAGAAATGTTTCATTGCATATATCACCCTTATATACAGTATCTATTTATTTATTGTGGCAACACAAATTATGACAAAGTGAGCACAATGCTTTTAAGGCTGAGAAAGTGAATATTGTAAATCAATATACACACATTCAAGGATTGCATAACTAGTCAAATTACTGTGCAAATGCACATTGCTAAAGGAAAAGATAAACACAACTATACATGCATCTTAAAAAGCCTCACAGCTTCACTCATTTTTTTTTATCAAAAACATCAGAGCTATTCACAGACACTGTGAAAATCTGTCAGCTCCTCAGACATCAGGTGCCTCTGGGGAACCAGAACTGAATGTCAGAGCTCAGCAAACCCTGTGCAGGAAGATGACCTGAGAAAAACATGTGAAATGTTTGGACATGGTCTCTGTCTGGAGACCTGAGATATGAGGTGATCTGCTGTAGCTAACAAATTTTGTGATTTTTATGTGTGTGAATGCTGACTAAAACCTCTATTTGTATGACTTACTTAACCCTGACCACATTACCTGTAAGAATAAGAGACTATGTATGAATAAGCTTAGTTTTATCATACAAATCCTCTCTCCACATCTATTTGGCATATTTCTGTGGAGAGGTGCTTGCACATGGGCATTCTGAATGTAGTAAGACCAAAACAGATGGCATAACAGCATAACAGACATCCACATTTGTTTAAAGAAGAAGTCCTCAGTGGGTTGCTGAAACTTCCTTTCAAGTTGTTGACTGACACTTTTATTTTATTTGACTGAAGCTCTTAGAAAAATAGACTGGCTACTGTCTAAATGAAGTCATTCAGGTGACGCAAAGCATACCAGCAAAACCTCAGAAGGGCATCTATGTGACATCACACAAGCTTCTATTTGTGTGAATGAAGTGTTATGCTCAGCAGGTGCCAAGCAATGCAATGTCTCCTTCCCTCCTCAGGGAACCGGGTTACATATGTAACCTAATGTAATTGCTTTTTGACTGATCTCTGTGCTGTGTCATGGCTTGATGTTATGGGAACATCAATACCAACGTCACCACATGCTGGGGGATGTCAGTCCTGCAAAGCAATGAAAGCGGCACATGCAACTCAAAGAGCAGAACACCAACTAGGCCAGAATGACATGGGACCCTGGGGGAATTAAAGTTCAAGCTATAAAATCTGATAAAAGTGTTCATGAAGGACTGGTATGCCAGAGCACAGATATCACAGAGAGGAACACCACTAGCCAGGGCACTGGATGAGGCCACACTTCTAATGGAATGAGCCCTTATGACTATAGGAAAAGGCATGCAATGTACCTCATAGGGCCAGGTGATAGACTCCGCTACCCAATTCGCCAGGGGCTGCTTGGAGACCTTATTGCCTTTTTTGCGGCTGAAAAAGCAGGCTTAAAGAGAAGAAGACTTATACTGTACCAAACTCAAGTGATGGGCATTAATGCTGAGAGCCCGAACTGGGCGCAGCAAAACATGGAGTGGAGCAGGGAAGGTCTGCAAGGTGACCAGCAACTGGCTGCTGTGGGCACCTTGTGTATGTATCCAAAGAGAGAGCTCAAATGGGGCTTCTAACAGCCCCTCCTGGACCACAGATCAGTCCCATCAGTGGAGGCATGGCCTACAGGAAGGACTCAGCCACCTGACACTATGCAGCAATCTATAGACTATAGGGTGCCTCCCCAGGGAGCCCCCTTAAACATGAATAGCGAGCCTTGCAGAAACAATGGCCACATACCCTTACAACGTGGAGGCCGTTAAACCCTTTGAGCGGTGTGCCTGTGAGAATTCCAGCACTGAACCAGTGGTGCAATGGCACCAGAGGTGCCAGGAGGCAAAATATTCTCATGGAGAGACCCCATGCATTTAATATGGCATCCACAACCTCCAAAATACCAGAGTCTAAGAGCTGGTCCACCTCAGGGGCCAGACACAGAATTTCCATCTTGGTGCCTGAGACAGGACTTCCCTTTTGACTGGAATCGTCACAAACCAGACCTAAAAATCTTTCAAATGAAAAGCGTATAGACAGAGCTACCGCCACATAGGTACAATGGCCTCAAGCCCTATAAGGGCTGGAGGAGAGTCCGATAACCATAGTTGACAGAAGAGAGACTCCTTGAGGGTGAACAAATCCACTTTCATTGGTCAAAACTCTACCATTTGCATTCCACAACCAGCGAGTGGAGACACCATTCTCTGGACCTCAGCTTCTGACTCAGCTCTGACATAACATCCGTGCCACGGTTTATGCTCTCTGAAACATAAATCACTCTCAGAGATAAAAACTTGGTCTTTGCCAAGGGCAGGACATGCTGCATCATCCTGAAGAGTGAGTACAAACACAGACCACCCTGATGATTGATATAGAAAACTGCTTTCTTGTTGTCCATCCAGATGAACATGTTAGCCCTTGAGTTGTGGGAGAAAGTGTTTCAAAACTAGAAATATAGCTCACATTTTCAGTTAACTTATGTGCTATATGAGATGAGGGCCTTTCCACCTGCCATGAGTGGGGCGGCCATCTAGGACCGCACCCCAGCACATGAGGGAGGTGTCCGTCAATAGGGTCTTGTGACAGAAACATGCCTCAAGAGTGGGAACCAAATTAAGGAACCTCTGTCTTTTCCACAAGAAGGGTATGAAGTGTATGATTCATAACCCATATGACCATGAAATTGTGATTGTGGGGGTGAAACCCTTTTGCTCCTGAGCCAGAAATGAAGTGTTATGATGTGAATCAGACCCAAAGGAATAACAGCTGCTGTTGCCATGAACCCCAATAACTTCTGTGCCTGAGCAGTAGAGAGTTACTGGCCTTGCAGAATGTATTTTATAGCTGAAGGAATGGAATTCACCAGATCGAGAGACAAGCATTCCCCAAATTGTGGTTGAATCCCAAGTCACCCTCAGGAAGCAAAACTGAACTGCTGATCATCCCAAATGATTCATTCCCAGGTCATGATCTTGCAATATCCCTGTATAACAATCTGATCTCCCCCTCAGTCACAGCTCGCAACCTTGGGGTACTCATGGACATTCAACTGTTATTTTCCTCGGATGTTGCTAATGTGACATGCTCATGTTGGTTTCATCTCTACAACATTAGAAGGATTTTCCACACAGGTACTTGTTCAGTCTCTTGTCATCTCAAGACTCACAACTCACTGCTAGCAAATCTATCTATAAATGTAATTTGTCTTCTGCAAATGATCCAAAATGTAGCATCATGACTTGTTTTCAACCTGCCTAAGTTCTTGCATACCACCCCACTTCTGCGTGCCCTCCACTGGCTTCCATTAGTTGCACGATTCAAAACACTGATGCTTGCCTACAAAACCAAAAATGGACCAGTTCCCTCTTACATCAAAGCCCTCATCACGCCTCGCAATGCACCTCGCACCCACAGAGCTACCAGCACTGCTCGACTGGTCCCACAATCTCTCAGGGTAAGAAGTAAGTATACAACAAGACTCTTTTCTGTTCTGGCACTGAGGTGGTGGAATGAACTTCCCCTAGGGGTCCGGACAGCTGAGTCACTGGCTATCTTCTAATGACTTTTGAAGGCCTACTTCTTCATGAAATACTTGAACTAGCACTTTCTCCCGTGTTTGTTGTATATGTATATAAAAAAAATTAAACTTTGAACAGTGTTTTAGGCCCATGGTATCTTAAGTCTGTAACCTAGTGAACCAGAGTTAATGTATTCAATGATAGAGACTTAAAAGCACTTTTGTATGCCGCTCTGGAAAAGGGCATCTGCCAAATGCTGTAAATGTAAATGAAATTTAGGAATGGAATTCACCTAAGTAGAGGTAGGAAGATGGTTCTTTCCTGGTTAAGTCTGAGTCCCAAACAACTCATGTGGGTGAGCACAACGTCTCAAAGTTTGGCCACCATCTTTCAATTAGGCTAAGCTAAGCCAGTCATCTACTGTAAATATCTGAGTACACAGATGCCCTGGAGATGCAGAGGAGCCAGGGCAGAATCCATGAACATGCATAGAGACAAAGCTAGGCTGGAAGGGAGAACATGATACTAATACACTTTGCCCCCAAAAGCGAACCTGTGTTCTGCAAAGATGATTATATGAATCATCTTTGCCTATATGCCTATATGAAAGTACAAATCTTTCAGATCTGTTCTTACAAACCAATCTTTGGTTCTCATTTGAGACATAATTAGTTTTTTAATTAGCATCTTGAACCTGTATGACTTCAGTGTACAGTTTAGAGTGTGCAGATTTAAAATTGGATGCAGTCCCTCTGTCCTTTTTGGGTACTAGTCTATAACTTGACTGCCAACTCTGAAATCCCAAGTCTTTCTCTGGTAGCATCACCAAACAGGCTTTGGGGCCATCCAGAAGGTTTGTCTTTTTCCTTTATCCCCGTTAAACTGAGCCACAGGTGCCTCTCCATGACAATTAACGCAGCCATGGAGCAGCCAATGGTGCAGGCCATCTGCTTTGTGGCATAGAGGGCAAGTTCTGTGGTTTGGTGGAGGCTTTCTCCACACTGCCATGAAAGGGGAGAGATAGGTAGCTAAATGTCTCTTCAACCCTGGGTAGTGTCTCTTCAACAGTGTATCCATTCTCAATGAGACCTATGAGTGACAAATAATTCAAGGAGGCCACGGTATATACGCAAGAAGAACACCGATTTTTCCAGGACTTTGACAACTCAGCGTGAAGGTCAGGAAAGAAAAGAAGATTCCTGTGTGGAGTCAGCACACGGCCTGATGGCAGATAGCAGCCGTTAAGTTTAAAACGGACAAGAGTAGCCTGCTCTATAGGATAATTCAAATTAAGTTTTGGAAACAACACATGCAACCACCTCAAATGCCAATGATTCTTTCTCTTTAGGATACATTTCAGTGGCAACCCTCCCGTCATCATCCATATTGAGCTCCTCAGAGCCTGATGCAGACATTTACAACTTCTTGGGTGAAATTGCGGAGCAACATCCCAAAGCCAAATCAGAGACATCATAGACAGAAGAGAGGACAAGAGCAAAGGATTCACCTGTCTCTTGTTTCATTTCCACCAACTTGACCTGCAATCCCCATGACCAAAAATTTTAAATCTTATCTTAAATATATTTTTTCTATGCCTGCAATGCCATCCAAGCAATTCAAAATATCTTCTTTTACCCTATTCTCCACAGACACAAAAGACAAACAACAAAGCAAACACAGAGTGCTTCCGTAAGACAAACAAGCTGGGGTGATGTGATGTAGATGCCGTTACAGTATATGATCTTGCTGGCACGCTTTGCTTCACCACATGACCTCCTTGAGCCAATAGATTGGTGCGTTTTTACATACAGTAGCGCTTCAGACATCAGGCCATGATGCACTGTCGAGTTCCCGGAAAGGAACTGTCTATAGTTCAGCAACTCCATATTTTTAAGCATCAAAAAGCAATGAAAATGACAATGTTTTAGGAGTATTTATTAGATTGCTAAATATGTGGCTAGAAGCATGCATGAACTCACTAGTTAACAAACCTAGCAAACTATTGATACCCCAAAAAAATTTGGTTATTTTAGCCAGCCAGCTTACCCAAGAGATGTCTACTTTCGCAAAATTCACTTTGGTTGGTGAACATAACTTATGGATATATATACTTGGTCAATTGTAAATATTCACTTTTAAAAATGTACAAAATTACAAAGTTTACTTGTAATTTTATTAATCGCTACTTTTTTCTCCATCCATTCTCTAAACCACTTATCTTACAGAGTCACAGGTAACCTGGAGCCTGTCCCAGGTACAAGGCAGGGCACACCCTGGTCAGGATGCCAGTCTATTACAAGGCACAATTGCAAACACACACCAAGGGAACCCCTAGACAAGATAAAACACACACAGCAGTGGCAAGAATCAAATCCCTGGAGGTGTGGGACAAACATGCTAACCAGCAAGCCAATGTGCCTCAAGTCACTTTTCACTTATTGATAGCCATGATATAATTACTAATGTTTAAGATCTAATCTTTATCTGTTGTTATCTTTTATTCACTAGTATTTTATGTATCATTTGTTGCTTATCTGGTCCTTTGTTAGGAAGAATTTTATATAACTGGGCCTTCACAAATTTTCTTGAATTTCCTTGCTGTAGTGTTAATGCATGATATTAAAGAAAATATAAAAAATAGGCCCAATACACCAATGAAAACATATTAATGCGTATCAATGAAGGATGTGTAGATGTCTGTGAGAAAACAATGTGATCTCCACAATTATTTTTTAGCGCATTTGACTGCTTCTTTGCTTGAATAAAGTATTCTTGATGTGGTAAATATGATGTCAGTGCAAGCCTGGCAGATCACAGAACATTAACTCACACAATGCTCACTAGTGCATTTGCAGTACACTATGCTCTCAAACGTTTTCTGTTGTAAGTCTGAAATCTCTTTGAAAGCATGCAGCTGGTGGCACTCCTCTGCCTTGCTTGACTAAGGAGCTGTTTTAGAGAAAAGGGAAAGTGCACTGTGGGAGTAATGATCTGCTGCTAAGCATTTGCATGGAAATAAATTGGTGTTTGTTTCTGCAAATCACAATTCTTGCCTGTAAGCTTTAAACCAATGACTGGTTTGGTATGCAAAAATGCTTTGATGTATTGGAGAAGCTAAGATAGCCAACAGACACAGATCCTTGGGCACTCTTCTCGTTTTGCCTATTGAAGCAAAGGCCACATGCTGGTAGATCAGCTGCATTTATCTGCTGCACAAATCGCCTAATCTCAACATCTTATCTTCCCCATAGGGAGCTGATGCTAGCTATCATCTATTCAGGCTTGTTCTAGCCACTTAGCCATTGATATCACAATGGTGTGGAGTAATGTAGAAAAAGCACAACCTTCTGCATAGCTATATCAGGACTCACTGAATCTGAAGAGCTTTTGCATGGCTAAGCACTACTATAAATGTGACACTAGATTGAGTGTACTAACGTTAGTGTGTGAGTCATTTTAAATGCACACTGAGTGGGAAGTGATGACAGAGACGAACATGTGGTGCAGAAAGAAAATGATCCAGTGTTTCTTTTTCTCTCTTTTTTTTTTTAAATTTTGGCTACCATCTCTAAGGAGTCCTAGACTAAATGTAGTTTGCTGTAACATATAGACCCCACCCCATGCCACAATACAATACAAAAAGTAGAGAAAATTTTGAAAATTTTAAGACTTACAGTTTCCCTGGAATTTGTGTATCAGATTATATATCTTCTCTGGTCTAGTTTCCAACACCAGGACACTGCAAAAGACAAAAAATTTAATGCTAAAATCAACACTGGGCATTAAGGAATTAATGGAATTAATTAGATGAATCAAACAGGCTATGAAAGATATACAGTCATTAAATAAGGCAATGAAATTCCGAAGATTTGTAATTAGGTAATGTGTCAGGGGACAACAACCAAGTATTTGTAAACACAAGCTCACGTTAATTAATCACATAAAGCAGACCATGGCTAATTCTGTCATGGAAACAGGAAATAATTTTTTTCGGTAACATAAACCCAGATCACTAAAGATTTCATTACACAAATTTCATCTTTTTGTCTCAGGCAAAAAGTAATATATAGCTTCATATACATCACATAGGCAATTTTGTCTAAATTGAGTAGACTTTTGGTTTGTCTGTAAGTGTATTCAAATAAGTGGCAATATTCAGATACATTCATAAGACAATATACAAACAAAAATAAACTGGCTGGTAAATTTTAATTAGCATCTTGAATTGAAGATTCTGAAGCAGATTTTCTGGAGACTTTTTCACACTTGCTTCTTTTTTTTGCATACAATACACAGCAGCTTAGACATCAATGTGGAGTTGGTCCCCTTTTCCATTTTAGCAGCTTCCACTCTTCTTGACAGTCTTTCCACAAGATCTTGCTCCTTTATTCAGTACAAAGCATTTGTGAGATCAGTCACTGATGTTGGACGAGAAGGACTGGCTTGCAATTTCTGTTCCATGGGTGGGGGTCAGGGCGTTGTGAGGGGTTGTTAAGTTCTTCCACACCAAACACATTCAACCACATATTTTATAGACTGTTGTGTGTTTTGTGCACTGGACCACAGTCATGCTGGAATAGAAAAGGGTTTTCCCCAAAGGGTTCCAAACAAAGCAGATCATTGTACAAAACATCTTGGTAAGCTGAAGCATTAACATTTCCTTTCACTGGAAGATAGGGCCTAGCCCAAACTTTGAAAAAGAAAGCACCATATTATTCCTTCTCCACTAAACTTTACAGCTGGCACAATGCAGTCAGGCAGGTAACATTCTCCTGGCATCTGCCAAACCGAAACTTGCCTGTCAGTCTGCCAAACAGAGAAGGGTGATTCGTCATTCCATAGAACACGTTTTTACTGCTCCAGAATTCAGTGGCAGCATGCTTTACATCACTCCATTCGATACTTGCCATTGTACTTGGTGAGGTGAGCCTTGTACAGGTATGCAGCTGCCCGGCCATGGAAATGGATTCCATGAAGAGACCACCAGTTTTTGTAGTGATATCAATGCCAGAGGAAGTTTGGAACTCTTCAGTTAAGGAATCAGTAGGGCATTGGCAGCTTTTATGCACCATGTGCCTCAGCATTCAGTGACCTCACTCTGTGGTCTTCCACATTAAATGAGTTGCTGCTGTTCCTAAACGTTTCCACATTCCAATAATACTACATTCAGTTGACTGTGACTAGCAGGGGTGAAATTTCACAAACTGACTCACTGCAAAGGTGACATCCTATAACAGTTCAATACTCTTCAGAACAATCCATTTTTTCCACAAATACAGAATGTAGGGCTAGCTGCTTGATTGTATGTGGCAATAGGACAATGAATTCCAATACTTATATCCATATAGTATATGGATCTCCCTTGTTCTATCAAAACAGCTCTGACCCCCATCAAGGCATGGACTCCCCAAGACTTCTAAAGTTCTGCTGAGGTATCTGCAAGACATCAGCAGCAAATACTTTAAGTCCTGTAAGTTGTGAGATGGGCCTATTCCAGAGATTGGTCACTTCCCACACTTGCTCAAATAGGCTGAGATCTGGTGAATTTGGAGGCTGAGACAGCATCCTGAGATCAGCATCACTATTTTTGATGTGTGCAATATTCTCTTGAAGAGGCCACTGTTATTTTGGGGTGTTGCCATGAAGGGGTGAACTTTGTCTGCAGCAATGTTTAGGTAGGTGGTATGTGTCAATGTGACATTCAGGTTTATTTACATTTATGGCATTTGGAATATGCCATTATCCAGAGAGATGTACAAAAGTGCTTTGAAATCTCTAACAATGAATACATCAATACAGGTTCACTAGGTCACAGGCTAAAAATATATCAGTCTAAAATTCTGTGGGAGGGTAATACAGCTAGAAGAGCAAACAGACGAACAATTGTATAATTTTATAAAAAATAAAACAAGTGCTAGTTTACGTATTTCAGGAATAGGTGAGTCTTCAACCATTGTTTGAGGACAACCAGTGGCTTAGCTGTTCTGGCGGGGCAAGTTCATTCCACCACCAAGGTTCCAGAATCGAAAAGAGTCTTGATGCATACCTACCTAGTACCATGAGAGATAATGGGGCAACTCAGGCAGTGCTAGAGGATCTGAGGGAGCATGGTGCAAGGTGCTGATCTGTTTTTGACTTGGCAAGCAATCATCCAATGCAGGCAGCTACCAGAAGGCTGTTGAGGGATCACAGCAATGGGGTTGTGTGCGAGAACCGCATGTAGCTTGTATGCAGCTGCTCGACCATGAAAAGGAATTTCATGAATAGGCCACCCGCAGTTTCTGTGTGAAATTAATGCCATTGGAAGTTTTGAATGCTTCAGCTATGAAATCAACAGAGTGTTGGCAACTTTTTCACATGTGCCTCAGTATTTGGTGACCTCACTCTGTAGTCTTCCACTTCATTGTCTGAGTTTCTGATGTTCTTAAAAGTTTCCATTTTCCAATAATACTACTTACAGTTGACTGTGGAATATATAGCAGGTATGAAATTTCACAAACTGACAAAGGTGGCATCCTATCACAATACAGCAACTGAATTCATTAAGCTCTTCAGAAAAAAAAAACATTTTTTTCCCCACAAATGATTGTAAATACAGTCTGAATGGCTGTAATTCTATACAATGTTTTTCTGACACCTTTCTTTTAGAGTAAGCATTAAACACTAACACTTGTATACCAGGAACAGACCACAAGACCCAGTAATCTATCACATCCTAACCTTTGTCAAATACTCACACTTACCAATTTTTCCTGCTTCCAACACATCAACTTCAAGAACTGTTCACTTGCATTGAATATATCCTATCCCTTGATAGGTGCTGCTGATAGGAGATGGCCTGTCTCCTGCCAATTGTTTAAATGGGTTAAGTCTGCTGAACTAATTATACTGAAAAGAGCTAGTAATGCTCATAAAGACTTCTCGCTAATCAACAATGCATGCATACATATTAATTAGCAGAAAATGCACAGGTCTAAATCTCTTGGGTGTATGAATGATGTATTATTTGCATGTACTCTGTTTATTACAGTATACTCACAAAAACTTCATAGTGCTTGATAATGTTAGATCTCTGGTTATGGTGTTGTTCCCTAGGCATTCATTTATATATTGGAAGTTTGTATGTCTAAGAGAATGTCCAAGAAAAAGAAAAGGATGAGGGGCTACATTTACTCCCTATCAGCTCTTTGGGCTCTGAACCAGTGAAAGGTGAAAGAAAACAATCTCCTGGCGCTAATGGAAAAAAGAGATTCCTTTTCTGTGCCCCGCCATCACTGAGGCATTGTTGTGTAGAAGCCCTGACATGTGCCAGCAAGCTGAAAAGACAACATTTTAAAAAAGAAATTAGGAAATGCTACTCACAGATAGCTTGTTGACATGTGTGTAAACAGAAACACCTTTATGTACAAAATAGTTGGCAGTATTTTCAAAATAATAAATCAGTCATGGCATAAGAAAGCCTGGCACATCTGTCTTAGATTTGTAGACTATGCTCTCTTGTACTTTTAATGTCGAGGCTGCGAAGAGAATCTGTTATCTAGCTAATTTAGCAAGCATGGTTATGCTTTTACTGTTCTCACACTGAGTCTAAAAAAAGAACAGTTAGAGAATAATCAGTATAAATTAAAATCAGGCAGCAATCACATTACTGTGTTATTGTCCAAGTTAAATGCCTATATTTTACTGGAACAGAAGTGAATAACCTCATAGCAAAACCTATCATAGATAGTTGTATTTTTATTTATTTATTTGTTTGTTTGTTTGTTTGTTTATTTCTGATTTTAATTCAAGCATCTTGAGAGCATGATTTTAAGATTAAAGACTAGTTCACATTTTATTTTGCAGAATGACTTGTACAGACAGTCCTCCTAATATCTTGTAGTTTATAGTGTCCCTAATTTAGCCAAAGCATTATGGTAATTTTGATAAATGCTCCAAGTGAGACATAGAGCATAATGTATTTCAACATGGAGATCAATAATACACATCTGCATATAAGTGTTTATATATATATATATATATATATATATATATATATATATATATATATATATATATATATATACATATACATACACACACAGTGATACCTCGAGATACGTGTGCTTTGACATACAAATTTTTTGAGATACGAGCTGTGATTCAACCATATTTTTGGCTTGAGATACGAGCAAATTTTTGAGTTACGAGCATCCGAGCCACCGCCCCCGAAATAAAGATCCCCAACAACCATGTGTGCTCTGTTTCCCCTGCCTTCTTCCCGTGTCTCACTCGGTTAAAGCCGCCTTTCCACTGCACACGACAAACGACGGCCGATAAACAGGAAATCATTCATTTCCTATGGAGAGTTGCAAGGTCGCTGCGTGTGGTGCCGACCATCTGTGGATCCGTAATTTTCGGATCCGTTTTGGATCCGTTAAAAAAATTTAACTTGTGCGACTACACCGCATCCGATTTGCCGACCGGATGTGATGTATTCCAATGGTGTCCAATCAGGTTCGTGTGCGCGAGGTGATAAGAATTATTAAAAAGTATTAATATAAACTTTAGTAATTTTTAAACTTTATCAAAAACAATATTTTTGTTTTAAATACATTGTTATTGATAAAAAAAAGTAATAAATTATTAATATTTATATTGTATTATTTTTAATGTTCCCATGTTTCCTCAAAAATTATTCGCGGTCTTTCTGGATTTATTGTTGCATTGATTGTTTGTACTCCTAACTTCATTCACCATGATAAATGGAGGGAGAATACAGGCTAATTAAGTTTGCAAACATTTAGCACATTTTGCAAATACAACACACCTGAAAGACCGACAATCTCGGCAACATGCTTCCATGCTTCATTTTTCCTGTAAGCATCTCTGTATGATTCAAGAGTTGGATCATAAAGTAACGGGTGTTCGGAGACCGCGAGAATCACGCTTCTTTCCCATGTTGAAGTCTGCACGATCATATTGCACATTACGTGCGACTGTCACTAGGGGGCGAAATCCGACAGTCGTGTCCGTTTGTCGTGTGCAGTGTGAAGGCGGCTTGGATCCGTTAAAAAATTTTAACTTGTGCGACTACATCGCATCCGATATGCCGACCGTACAGGTTTTTATTAAAACGACCGGCAGATGTTAGTGAGGAAAGAGTGACAAAAAATGCAAAAACAAGTGAAGAGAAAAGCGATGAAGAAAATTAAGCAAAATGAATGTAAGGAAAACAGAAATTGTAGCAATTAAGTTCAGTTAAGTTAAGAGAAATCAAGCATCGCGTTAGTTCTGGCAGGCCACCTCGTCAAGCATGCATTAGCTGTTAATCAGCTGTCCACAACGCGCACCAATCCGGTTACGACATCCATATTACCCGACCGTTTAAATTCCCATTCATTGAGCCGCTTTCTAGCGCTTCGCTGCTGCTGCGATTTAAACTCCCTCCTCCAACCCTGACTCCACCATGCCGAAACCTGTGTTCGTTGTACCAGTTTACATCATAAATCTCCACATATTTTTCTCTCTCTAAGTGAATAACATTGATTAACTTGTAACAGTGGTACAAGTTAAGGGTTGGGATATGTTAGGCAACAAGTGAAGTCAGTTCTTAAAATTGATCTGTAGAAGGATGAAATATGGGCAATAATAAGAATATGAGTGACTGAGTGAGGGCTATAATATTTTAGGTTGAATATGTTTATGTTGCCATTTAATTTTGCGACAACTATTTAAAAGGGGTCACTTCTGTCTAATGATTAATATATAACTGTACAAACCAAATGCAAGGAATTTATGAAGTGCTTATGTTTTGGCTAGGGATGGGTTTAGCACTTGACAACATGTGGGGCAGCCTGGCTATAATCAAATAATAAATCTGGCTCAGAAGCAAAGTTACATGCCTTACACTGACTATAGTTATACAGTATAATTCTGGCCAACACATAAATATATCAATAAAATAAACAGATTTATAGCTGTAAGGCTTCCATTACTCTGTCTGTAACTGTGTCAACATGATTTACTAAAATACCTGTCCCCAATCTGTCAGGCTCTATTGTTTTCCAATTCATGGTCACACTTTGGATTGGATGTTGCACCTTGACATTTCATGCCTTATCTTTATGAATGTGTTTGATGTTCATTCCTGTTTGAGCAGTAGCTGTTCCTCCCTTCCTGACACTATTCAACGTGATGCTACGATCAATATATTCCTCTTTCAAGTCACACACTTATTTCAAAATGCATGTTGTCATCCAAGACGTGTTGATCTTTTTAGTTTGGATAAAAATAGTGAAACCAGAATTTTAGTACATGGTGGTTGGGATTGTAGAAATGTTCTGCCTCCTGCACACATTCAAGGAAAAGGTGTTTAAGAAAGTAATAATCTGTTCCTGCCCTTCTTCCTGTTCCTCTCCTGAAAATCTTATAGATCATATATTAGGCATATATGAATATAAACCTATTGTAATTAAACAAAAGAGACTCTTACTTATTGCAAACTAATGCCACCTAGGAGAATGATATCTCTGAAGATTTTCCTGTTTTTCTTTTTTTTTTTTTGCAGCTGTTTTTTTTTTTTTTTACATATGTAACTGTGATGATACATCATTATATAGAACTATTGAAAGTTTTGTATCAAACTCATCACGAAGATCATCACAAAGATCATCACATCCTGATGGAAGTATTTATGCTGCTTCCTGTTCCCGCTACTCAAAATTAAATCACTCAAAATTAGATTGCAAACTCTTTGTCACTGTCACTGCTTTACAAATGTCTGCAAGCAACACTTCTCTTTTATTGATGCCCAGGTGGAAACCATAGTGCATGGTTAAAGCCATGTAATAGATGAAAATGCAACTTGACCTGAACTTGTGTGCCTGTGCAATCACTACCTTTACCAAATGGGCTAATCTGTCTGCAGTCAGTGAAACCCCTCAGTAATCGGCTGATAGATTTATATATATACTGATGCTGTATGCCAAGCAGGTTGAAGGTAATCAAGTTTATGTTAGTCACCAAAAAAATAATAAAAAATCAATCTGCCCACTGTGCAGAGCCAATGATGCCAAATACATACACACATACATATTTTAGGTTAGACAAAGAAAGTTAAGCTTCTTGTCAACTCTGGAAAAACATGTTACAATGGATTTGTACATATGCAGTTACTTGGGTCTCCAAGTTAACAAGGACTGTCCCTCATTCATGTTTAGATACAAGATTGGAAACGTTAGCCAGTGTTATCCATGTGGAGTTTCAAACAAAATTGAGGAATCTAGGGGTAATTTTTGATGCCAATTTAACGTTTGAGCCACATATCCAAAATACGGTTAAAACTTCGTTCTTCCATTTCAGAAATATTGCCAGATTGCGTCCAATTCTGTCATTTTCTGTTGCTGAGAGACTGATCAACACTTTTGTCTTTTCCCGTATTGATTACTGCAATGCCTTGTTGGCTGGGGTGTCTAAAGCTACCTTAAACAAATTACAGGTAGTGCAAAATTCGGCGGCGAGAATACTTACTAGAACAAAGTTAAAAGATCACATTACTCCCGTTTTGGAGTCCTTGCACTGGCTCCCCGTTAGGTTTAGGGTTGATTTTAAGATTCTGGTGCTTACCTCCTCAATATTTGGCTGATCTTTTAATTCCTTATATTCCATCTCGCAATCTTCGTTCTTCGGAAACTGGTCTTTTAACTGTTCCTTTAACTCGTTTAAAATCGATGGGAGATAGGGCCTTCTCTTCACTAGCTCCAAAACTGTGGAATTCATTACCAACTGAGATAAGGCAAGCAACATCTCTTGGCACTTTTAAATCTCTGCTTAAAACTTATTTTTTTACGCTAGCTTTTAATTTGACTAATTGTAATTTTACATTGCTTATTTTATTGTCTATTTTTGTTGCTTTAATTTTAATCGTTATATTATGTGTGTAATTTTGTTGCTTTTATTTTGCTTTTGTAAAGCGCTTTGAGATGTTCTTTTAAAGGCGCTATAGAAAATAAAGGTTGTTATTATTATTATTATTATTATATTATCCAGTCCAAAAGAAGTCCACCAGCCTCTGGACAACAATCCAACTAGAGCACTCAACACAGCCAGCAAATGCCATAAAGTGGATGATGCCAGACTGTTGACTATCATCACACTTCATCTGTAGGACACTTGTGAAGTAGTGTTTTTGTTGGTCACAGCTCCCCCCCAGTTTTTTTTTTTTTACTACTTGCTCTCAAGTAAACCACTTCATATTAAGGCCTGCCCTGCTCCACTGCAAGCTCTGTAGCATCTGTGTTTTTCCAAGACCGTTCAAAAATGCTTTACATTCCCCTATTTAACCTTAGCTCACTAGGCTTTGCTATAAGTAAACAAACCTTTCCTCTCTGTTTGTATATCTTGCTTATCTGTTGTAACATCTGCATACTCTAATACTGCATAATGTTTTTTGAACCCTGGTGACTGACTGCATTTGCCTACCTATGCAGAAGTGATAGCAAACACTTGGAATATAAAAGCCAGAAAACCCTGTAGGATACCCCAGACTGCCTTCACTGGTGTACTCAGGTTCTCTTCTACTTTGACAAGGCAAGCGTCTGTTGTGTACAACAGCTTTATGCATTTGATAAGCACAAAAGTCAATGGCTCAGCAGTTGTTAAGTAGTATCTAGCTTGAGCCTACAAGGTCTTTTAAAACGATTAGTAGATTAGTAGACCTAGTAGGCCTACTGACATTTGAAAGGTAGCATGTTCTAATGTTAGTGGACAATATAACATATTTTTACCTTCAGTAGACAGCTGGAATGGATTTACACATGAAGCATAACATTCAGCAGACTTTTACGGGTCAAAATAATATTCTACTGCTCACTCCTGCACTCCTATTTGTTTTTGTTCATTGTATTGCATTTATTAATTGAAGAAAAATTTACTTGGTGCATACATCATTCACATGTCACGTGTAGCTCATAAAAGTGCTTATTTTGTCCTGTTTTGGATAAATGCTCAGATGGAATGCAGGAATTCTTGCATCTCAGTCTGCAATCATACCCTGTTTTGTCCTCTTTTTAACCTCAGTAATATTTTGATCTATCTATCTTGCTGATACCACACTTTTTGCTCCTTCAGAAGGCTATGGTATATTGCTAACCTTAAAGCTTTGTGGGAGTTTTCACTACATCCTGCCATTACCTCAAGTATCCAAAATCATCTTATTCCTTGCCCACTTCATCACTCTAAAAATCCTGTTGAGAATGAAAGGTGGTATCCTCTAAAAGCTTTACATTAAGGTTAAACAGATAGACAGACAATTGGTAGCCAAGTGGTTTAGGTGTTGGTCTACCAATTGGAAGATTGTGAGTTTGACGCCCATGTCCACCGAGCTGCCTTTGCTGGGCACCTGAGAAAGGCCCTTAACTCTCAATTGCTCAGTTGTATTAAATGAGATAAAAATGTAAGTCGCTCTGGATAAGGGTGTCTGCTAAATGCTGTGAATGTAAATATATGATAATGATCTGAGAAACACACTTTTGCAACTGATGCCCTGAAAAGGGTGCTACAATGATAATTTGGAATAATAAAACCAATGATGTTGAGCTGTACTATTTTATACTCTGTTGTTTTTAGCCATGTTCAATGGGACAATGTTTAATCCTCCAAGAGTTAGATTAATATGGTATGTTATGTTCCCGAATATTCTGTCATAAGCTAAGTAAGGAATTCTCATTTCTATCTTTAATAAAGAGTACCTTAAATTTCTGATCTCCCCTTAATAACTATACTGTAGCATCTTGAATAATACACCGGAATAATTTGTTTTACTGTAGCAAAGATTTGGAGTATACACGTTCACAAAGATTAAAAAAGGCATTAACAAAAGTTTTTTTAAACCTTTGAGTGTTTCTTACCTACCTCCCTGTCTAAATTAAAGTTAAAAATTACATAGATCCAGCACTAAATTGCTACTCCTATTACTATCATCGAATAGTATTTCTACTTTCTATTATTGCCTTAACCTGCACTGCATCATCACCATCATTAATGTAATGTAATGTATAGATTATATATTTTATATATTTTATATTTTTGCTTTTTATACTCTTGAAGCATTTCTTATTTAAACCCATCCCTAGCAACATTTATATTTTGCAGACTTCTATAAGTTTAAAAAGGAAAAAAGAAAGGAAGAGCCCAATAATTTCATACTTCTGATGTCCATTTTCTTGATGAACAGTGTTCACATCATATTAGCATTAGCATATCCTTTGTGTTTAACGCTAACCTCTTCTGTCTTTAATATGGTTCTGCTCTGTAATGTATATACAGTTCTAATCTCTGACTCTCCAGTGGTCCCCCACTGACTGACACCTTGCTGGTGTCATTGCAAATCAGCCCACTCACTGTCTGAGTTCCCCTGCTGTGCAACCTTGTGTGACAAACACATATTTTTGTACCTTACACCTTTTGCCCATATAATATTTTCAGTCCAACAGCTAATTAAAGCATGTACAGCAGTGCTAAACTCCCATCACCTTTCAAATGTAAAATATATCAATTTAAGATATTTAGCTTCACGTAATATTGTTATTTTGTCTTTAACAAATGTTTTAAAGCAGATTATTCTGGCTCCATGTGTAACAACACAACCAGTAGCTATAAGAAAAAAAATGTTGTGAAGAAATGAGGCTGGGGTTGAATTCTTTCTAGCACAGACTGTACATCCATGCAGCATATTGGTGACAACTGTGCCAGGTGATTATACAGAATGAAACACCAATGAGAATCTATAAAAGGTCATCAGCAGTGATTGAGAAGGCATGATATACTGCCATACATTTTTCAACCCACAAATGCATTTGGAGGAGTGTTCGTGTGCCCCATATCATTCCTATAATGAGACATCATGAAGTAACACATTGCTATATTGCATAGTATAATTATAACCTTAATAGTATCAGTGTTGACTTAATTATAGTCATAAACTTCAGCACTGGACTAAGCACTCCCATCTATGTATTATGATGAGGCATTAAAAACACAATCATGTCTTTGTTCAGATGAAGAATACTGGACATTGTCTAATTATTCTCCAGTCTCCAGTACTTACTTAATACTATACCAGAGAGAAAAGTTTTCATGTTGGCCTCAGAGACCATGGCAGCCCACATAATACACTTTAGTACTTTTTAGTACTGTAGTACTAAATTAACACACCATCTACAAAATCCCACTTCTAAGTTACTTAAAAAGAAACAAAATAGAATGAGAGTGATAATTAGCCAGAAAAGAGCCAAAAACCACCACACGTCCTTTTGTCACCCTAGCTCCTTAGAAATCTGAATATTGTATTCAGAGTTGGCATGTTAAGTCAGCAACATAAAACTCAAAAACTATGTCAAAATCTAGACTGGGAAATTTCAGATGTCAGCTTCACAGTTTTTATGAATTTCAGTCCTCCACAAACCAGAGTCTCTAATATAGATGCTGTTTCCTTTGATGTCCTTTTTGTGTGGACTTTTAGAGGACAATGTCAATTAATCACTAATTATTATAATACTTAGCATTGGCCTCAACATGTATTCCATAGTGGTTTTTTTATGTGCATTTACTGCCTAAAACAAACTTCAGCTTGACTTTTTGTGGTTACATCAAACTGCATGATAATGGTGCCTGACCTATACTACTACTTGGCCTAGCTGAAGCCGAGTCCATTTCAGAATTGTGCAAGAATTAATAAGGGCTTCAGTTAGATAGTGAAGGAAACACGACTCTAGGTACAAAAAAACCTCTGAATAGCACTTTAATCTGTTGTTACCTGTGAACTAAATGCCAAAGTGTGCAATTTCTGTATTAAATCCTTACTGTATGCATACACCTCTTCTTCAAATATGACTGTGACAGACATACATAGAGAATAATGAGTACAAATGAAACCAACCCAAACACAGCGGCATTATAGTTTTTAGTCTATAAATTTCTTTCTTCAAAAGGCCTTCAATAAGTATGCCAAAAAACAACAGGTTCTTATGTTATCAACTTATTTTAGCAGATTGAGCCACATTATACACAAACACAGCATCCTGCCAACAGCATAGTCACAATCAAGAAAAAAACAGGAAGTTTTTTAATCAGAGAGTTTATTAATTACACTGTGACACAAACATAAAAAGATTCAAAGTGCACAAAACACAAGAATGTAACTGGCATTGTGAGTCACATATTTAATTAAGGTGCAAAAGAAGTCTGGAGGACTTTATCTGCTGCATTTTCACAGTCATCAACAAATGTGAAAAGTCAAAAATAAAATCTGTTTAATGACACAGGGCATTGCTCTTCTTCCCCAGCTATCTTCCCTGCTGTTAAATGCTGCAAGTTTTATCCTTAAGTTAAGGAAAAATAGGATATTTCTGCAGCCCAGCAGTTAATTAGCAGTTTCAGCTTATCTGCTATCAGCTTGCTTCATCATTATGTTAAATTTCACCATTGCAAATGATTAACAGTGCAGACAGTCCCACAGAGAACGATGCAATTATACATCAATCAATGATATGCTGGGGCACTGATAACTCCATGCCACTGTGCAGGTGTGTGAAGTCCTGAAGTCCACACCACAAAATCTTGAGTCATAAGGTTATCATTTGTAAAGAATATGAATATCACATTTGTATCCTACTCAACACACTTTGTTGATTTACAATATCAAAAATCAAGTTATCAGTCTAAATGCCTTCTACTAATAATAGTAATAATAGTCTACTTCTCTAGTAATGATATTCATTAGCATATTTATATATTTATAGCAAATTATATCATAGCATGAATGGGAACCCTTCACTATATTTTGTCTTATTCTAAGATTAATCTGTGTCTGGAAAGCTACATTTACATTTACATTTATGGCATTTAGCAGACACCCTTATCCAGAGTGACTTACAACTGAGCAACTGAGGGTTAAGGGCCTTGCTCAAGGGCCCAGCAGTGGCAGCTTGGTGGACCTGGGGTTCGAACCCATGACCTTCCGATCAGTAGCCCAACACCTTAACCACTGAGCTACCACATCCCTATAGAAAAAAAGCTAGCCTATAACATGTCTTCCCTTATCTAATTAAACTTGGCACGCCTTTCTTTTCTTGGCACATCCATCTAGAGCTGTATTGATTTATATTAAATTGTTCTCTACATTTGCAATGTCTTGAATAATGCAAGAAAAGAAAGGGCCACTTCATATTCCTAAATGCAGTAAATATAGATTCTTTCTATCTCTAGAGTCTCACGCTCACACACACATACACACACACACACACACACACACACTCTAGCATCAAATACACATCCTTGTTGATTTCTTTTGAAGTAACTGCAGTTACATAAAGAGTCATGTCCTTTACGCCATGCATTTTTAAAACAAAGCACCCCTACATGCTTTATAAAAATGCATTAGAGCTTTTAGTGGTATTTTTAAAAGTTTGGTGGCATATCAAACAGACTGCTTGAAATTAGAGTTTGAGGCAATTGCTTTTGCTCAAATTATGTTCTGAATCATTCTTGGAAATACCAGAACATTTTTAAGTGCTTTAGAAATGACAGGTAGATGTGAAGTAATCTCGCTGCAGTTCAGACTTCATCCATCTGCTAAGGTACATAGCAGCATACATCCCAAAGTCTTTGATGTCCATTTAGTTTTTAGCAGATCATTACTAATCATAAATAATCTTCATTGTTTGAGTCGGGGGGGGGCACGGTGGCTTAGTGGTTAGCATGTTCGCCTCACACTTCCAGGGTCGGGGTTCGATTCCCGCCTCCACCTTGTGTGTGTGTGGAGTTTGCATGTTCTCCCCGTGCCTCGGGGGTTTCCTCCGGGTACTCCGGTTTCCTCCCCCGGTCCAAAGACATGCATGGTAGGTTGATTGGCATCTCTGGAAAATTGTCCCTAGTGTGTGATTGTGTGAGTGAACATGTGTGTGTGTGTGCCCTGCGATGGGTTGGCACTCCGTCCAGGGTGTATCCTGCCTTGATGCCCGATGACGCCTGTGATAGGCACAGGCTCCCCGTGACCCGAGGTAGTTCGGATAAGCGGTAGAAGATGAATGAATGAATGTTTGAGTCGGCAATGCCGATTCATTCAGCTTTGGGTGTATCCACTGTGTCAAAAAAATCCCCAATTCTTAAGATTTTAATGCTGTCAGTGTAGATGATTGCTGGAGCTATAATGTATATTATTTATAAGCCCATGCATGGCTAATAATACATTTATTGACACTAAATTAATGATTGTTGTCAGTAGCCAGAATTCTTTTGAAGCCTGAATGCAACTGGCATAAAAATACACATCACCTCTCATTATAAATGTTTCTTCTAATAAATGAAATGGAAAAAATCTACTGAGAGCAGAGGTTTTGCAATAGCAATGACGGTACTTTATGTACACTTTATTACTGAACTCTTGAACTTGTTCCAGTGAGAGAGCAAGAAAGAGGATACATTAAATGCACTCAGGCAAATCTCAGTACTTTACTGAAGGTCAGAACTTTCATTTGGTTCCTGTTTTCTCCTGCGGCATTGTTGTGCCTGAATGATGTATCTTTATGGAAGTATCTGAAATGAGCATTTCATCAACTATTTAAGCAACACATAAACCTTATTAGTAGTACACATATATTTGAAAATGTACTGCATTTACCAGTGTCAGTGATACAATTTTATTACTTTAGGGCTTAAAAAAGCTGATATTTATCAGCCAGAACTGGGTTTTTTTTTAAGGTGGAGTGAATCATAAATATTTACAAAGACCAGTTGATTTTAGTGCAAAACCTTCATATGAAGTTTAAAATAAATACATCCAATACATCCAAGTAAAAAATAAAAAAAAACAACAGGCTTAAATAAAAGAACCATAAAGAAAATAGGAAGCTTTGAGCTGCCAGAAAGGATATACTGTATATATATATATATATATATATATATATATATATATATATATATATATATATATATATATATAACCTGCTTGCAGAAAATATTAAACCTTTATGTTGAATATGGATGGGCTACAACAAAAGAAGATCCTATTGAGCTGAACCCCTGTAAGTCAAGTCAAGAATCTGAGACTATAATGGCCACAACCTGTCCCAAATTGTACATTGTGTGTGTGTGTGTGTGTGTGTGTGTGTGTGTGTGTGTGTGTGTGTGTGTGTGTGTGTGTTTGTGTGTAACCAAGTGCACCAATGGTCATAAGAAAAATACATGCTATGAATGCTATGCTATGCATCTTAAACAGGGGCTAACTTTTCTACAGCCCAAATTGGATTTGAAGGAAACATGTTATTACAGTTTTGAATTACATGGATATGGATGTCTAACTGCCTTTGTGTGTGTGTGTGTGTGTGTGTGTGTGTGTGTGTAAAATACCATGCCCTAGATCATTCTTATTATGCCATAGTTGAGGTCTTGTCATATAATACATTGTTTATCCTTAGTAGTTTCAATGTCAAGCCAGAGACTGATATGTCTAGGCATGTTTAATATGTGTTTCAACCACACAGTTACAGACTTTACACAGCATATCTCTCTCTGAGTCATTCTAATTAATAAGCTTCTCACCTATATTTCGATTTTAGGATTTCTTTGAATATTTTATGCTAGTAACCTGTGTGTTTGTATCATACAGTTGATATATAGACAAGGGGAAAGAGCTGGCTAATACAGTATGCAAAATGGCTACTTCTCTTATCTGCAGTGTAATAAATCTAAACAGAGGCTGCAGAATGGTGTTGGCTGAGAAATAGTGTGTGTGCCTGTGCTTGTGTGTTTTATGACCAAATTATTCTTTGCATGCTCAGCATTCCTCAATATTCACACATCATCCTTTCCGCCTGTTTAAATATTCCACAACATTGTATTGGTTCTACAAATTATTCAGACTGTAGCTGCAACACTGAGCCACGTATGAACATGTTTGTGTCTAATGTGTGCCAACCTGGAGAAAAATTTCACACTGTAAAATTTTGATATGTGATGTTTAGCAAACTTATTTAAACCTGTTCTATTAATTCCAATAAATCACCATCAAAAACCAGCAGAAATTGATCATGGACAAATGACGTGTAACCTTATCAGTGGTAGTCTTTCCCTCTGATAGCTTTGAGAATGCTATGACATCCCTATTAGTCTGCCAACTGTGTCAAGGAGGCATACCCATGGGCAGAGATTGCCTGGCCAGTGCTGAAGCACCTTTGAACTCTTATGTGACCATGAGTCTGCCCAGGGAAAGATTACCAGGGAATTCCAGTCACAAGTGAGAGCAATAGTGGAAAGCTGGGAACTGTTAGCCCTTTTTGGTGCTTCAAGTACACCTGTGGTTCGATTGTTAAAAGCTGTGCAGCGTGGGCAGCAAAGGATGTGGGAATGCATACAGTAGGCCACTACAGTGCTTTATTGAAAAGGGATGTTTGGCTCCTCTAGAGAAAACAGCAGACAATATGGGTGGCTACCATTCCTGCTCATCACTACAATAATATATTTGTGTAAAGGTATACTTTGATGCTAGGGATCTTCCGTGTTTTGTCAGACTGAGAGGTGTAATATGTGTGAGGGGAATGAACATATGCCTGTGACATGGTGAGCTCCTTGGTAGATCCAAGGTTTTTGCAAAAAGCATCCCAAATGGCAGTACTTGTCTTTCCAAAATGGCTCTGCAGAATGGGGGCTATCCATCAGAGATCTTATGTCCTGTACTAGATATGTCTAATTCTAGTTTCACTGCAAGAAGTGAGGCTTCATTCAGCTCCAGCACAGAGGGATCAATAGCTACAGATTGGGCTGATCAGGCCAATGCAAGCAGTAGCACACTGTAAAACCAATGGGTGGTTCTTAACAAACTACTGGGTTACATAGGTTTTTTACAAAAACGTTTAATAATAGAGTATATCTCAATTAAGCATGTTAAACAACATAACCAATGCACTTAAAGGTAGTTAAAAATAAACCAACATTGGGAGGATACTATATCAAGCCTTACTAAGTAGGAAAAGAAAAGGGAATGTAGGACATTGCTAGCAGTAAATTAATCCTGGATCAAAATGAAACTCAATACTGAAGCCTAGTTATGAGTAATTAGCGATAATAAGCACTGCTAGCAAATTTCTGACAAAGGCTGTTTTAATTCTTTCCTTCTGTTTCAGGATTTGGTTCTATCTGTTGTCTGCTTTTTCAGATAAATAAAACAAAGTATATATATATATATATATATATATATATATATATATATATATATATATATATATATATATATATATATTCATTCATTCATTCATTCATCTTCTACCGCTTATCCGAATATATATATATATGTATATATATATATATATATATATATATATATATATATATATATATATATATATATATTACTTTTATTTTTTTTCTAAAGATTTTTTTTTTTATATAACTAAATATTTTTTTATATAAAATATTAGAAAGCAATACTTGAGTAAAAGTACAAGTATCGTTCTAGAAAAATACTTTGGTAGAAGTGAAAGTTACCTTTTAAAATATTACTCAAGTAAAAGTCTTAAAGTATCTGATATACTGTACTTAAGTATCAAAAGTAATTTTCTGATATTTAATGTACTTAAGTATTTGAAGTAAAAGTAAAAAGTAAAATTTCAGTGATTTTTGGTAGGCATAAGAGGCACTTCATCTGGTAGGAAGAATCTTTCATTCCAATGTATCTTTCATTCCTTGCAAATGGGGTGGCCAGGGGCCAAGGCAACTTTAGGGGGTCCACAGACTTATGTCACAAATTACCCTAACAAAGAGCATGGATGAATCCCATAATTGCTCATTAGAGGTAGAATATACCTCTCATAATCTATTTTATAATTTGTAATATATTATGTTATAATTTTATCTTGTGTATGTCACACATAAATCAACACCTAATTACATTTTTATGTAAAGCCTAAACTGATTAAACCATCTATAACAAGCTAAACTTAAATTCTGAACTGGACTTGTGACTAACTGACTGACTGCCTGGTGGGTTCTCAAAATTGTTGGTGGTTCTTGTGAAGTCTGACTACTAGCATCAGGTAGGAAGCTGCTCTGGGGTACTGTGGTGATGCAGGGGCTGGGGGCTGGGCTGGGGTCTGTTTGCACCTGATCTGTATGTGTTTGCTTCTTTAAAAAGAAGTCTGATATCTTTGCCTTTCTTTTCATTTTTTTTATTGACCCTATGTAAAAATATGACACATGGATATAATACATTTAAGCATCAATTTTTTTAAATTAAAACTCAACTTTAACTCCAAATCCCACTATAATAATTGCACTTTAAAATCAACTGTCAGCATAAATGACTACTTTAATCACCTTTATGATAGCTAACAGGCTGTCTGCAATTGCAGTAATCTTTTGAGTAACATTACCAGATACATAGTTTAATTACAACATTGAACACTGACAGCTGTAAAACTAGTTACCTCTTATTAGCTAAACAGTTAAAGACTTACACACAGACACTGCACTGTATACATGTATAACTAGCACAAATGTCTACATAATGTACTGTATATTATGGCTAAACTGGGGAATGAACCGATCTCTTGTGTCTGATTAATCTGTTAATAGCGTCCAACGTCAATTTATATAGCGACGTAACTTTCGAAATATTTTTCTGGAAAACTAAATCTTGATGTTTAATCTCAAAACTTACCGAAATCTGATGTTACAGTATTCTTCTCTACCTCTCAACTCTTTCTTGTCATTGATTGACGGATTTGAAATGTTGAGCGGTGCCGCGACCAAACGTCAAACGAAGACTTCTTTTGATAGATGAAATGAGATGTCAATCATCACCAAACGTCCAATGCTATCAAATAAAAATTCGGGGTGGCACCTGGGGTGGCCAAGCAGATGTCAGGGGTGTTCAGTGCCACCCCGGACACCCCTCTGGCTCTGACACTGCTCCTTTGGCAACATTACGCTGAAATAGAGCGTGCGTAATGCAATCTAGGAGCAGTGATTCGCCAAACCTCGCTTATTGCAGTCGCACACATTTCTTCTGATCTTATTTTGTATTAACGAGTAACGAAGATGCTTAGTGGAAATATAGCGGAGTAAAGGTATACATTTTATCTAGGAAATGTAGTGGACATAAATTTAAATAGCGAAGTAAAGTACAGATACGTGAAATTTCTACTTAAGTACAGTAACGAAGTATTTGTACTCCGTTACTTTACAACACTGACTATTATTGACTCCCATGGTGGGAACCAACCCAGCCACAGAGGGGTAAATTCTCAGTGGCAGTCTCAAGCCCATACAAAATGGAGGGTTGTGTCAGGAACAACATATAACTAGCATTGACTAGTTTAGTATTTTTGTTACTGTGCTTTAGAAGTTATAATTTTTATTTCTTAGATAGAAGCCAATATCGAACAATGTTAAATGATAAAACGTCAGTAGCAAACTGAGTTTGTTCAGTACTGCTGTTGTTAAATGCATGTGACTTTGGGATTTTTAGTGTCATATATGCCAAAGATGTAAAGTACTTAAATCAGTGTTATTTGTTAATAGTCTTTATTTAAGGAAAGATATTAAATGAGCTGATTTGATACGTTTGTGCAAAGATAGAAATATGTTTATCCATCTGTCTAATTGCTAAGTGTTAGCAGTCACTGTTGTTCAAAGAATAACATTTTAATGTATAACTTAGTAACCTAGTACACTATAACCTAGTACATAACCTGTAAACCTATATAAAACTCCATATTTCTATACATGGATATTTGTAAATTATAATAGGTTGAATTGTTATTATTTTTAATTAGTTACTTGTATCACAGTAAGTATGTAACATGTCAGTAGGTAGTACTAGAACAGTGTTTACAGAAAAAAAAAACAGCAGAATATTTCAGTGGGCTTCACTTGCTGCCACTGTGTGTGATCATTGATTTATTTCATTTCATGGTCACTGGTGATCACAGGGAATTGCTTTCTGTGTTGTAGAGGTTATTATTAAAGATGGCTTGTTATTACTTGCTGCAAGATGTAACTGAAGTAACACCTCCGTAGATAATATATGAAGTATTTAAAAAATAAAAATAGCTTATCACCAAAAAATACAAATTAACTGGAATGGAGAGTTATGAATTAGCTTAATAGGGCAAATCTCAGCAATGACTCAGCAATCTCACAAATCTCAGCAATAACCCCTGAATTAATCACATACAATATTTAAACACCTTACATATTTCACATTATGTTTTTAACACATTTCACATGTAGTAGACTTTTTCTCAAATGATTCGCTTCATTTGACATTAATTTTTACATGATTTCTTGCACAAGTCATTTACATTGTTTATTTAATTCACAACAGTTTTTTTGTAATATTTGTGGTTTACCTCTTCACATGTGATTTTCTCTCATGAATATACATATGTTGAAATGTGCCTTCAACTTTTTCCATGTGATCACATTACTCACATAATCACATATGAAGTACATGATCACATGAAATGGATGTGTTTTTTATTTAAGGGATATCATGATCATGAACGTTAAAGTAAACTTTGTCTACCACAAAGTATTACACATTAGCCCCATATTTCCATGTATTTCAAACCCGGGTGCCTGTTTATCTTTTTCAAAGAAAGTGAATTGAGCTGGATAGGATGCTGCAAATGATTTTGTCTTTTTAGTACTCTTTTGATCCAAAAGAAAAAAACAGGGCCAGCAAGCAAACATATTTATGGGTTTGATCTGAGTCTGTTCAAGATCACTGGTTCCAGGTTTCAGTGTTTGAGCTCAGGTGTTTAGTTATTCATACATTTTGAGACTGTTGATACTGAATTAGTCTCCAGATATTGCTGACTACAAAGCACTTTGTTGAAACCAAATATTAGAAGTGGGTGCTTCAATCTCCTGCTGATGTTTAGGCCTTCGTGGTCTGTTTCTTCACTTTTCTCCATGTAAGAGAAAGTTTCAATTTATAATTGTTCTGAGTTTTTCTAATCAATTTCATTGTCTATTAGAGCAGATCTACAATTAGTACCATCTATAATCATAAACAAGACAAACATCAATTGACTGTCAATAAAACAGTGTTGGTGCTTCGATGCAGTATTTGCCCATTACTTTCTGTTCCGCTTGATGTGGGACATATGACATTTTGTCGTATTGTTGATAATTAACACTGCTGACATTTCAGGGATTTGCATGATCACTTTTATCTGGGATTGGCTGAGTAAGGTAAGTAAACACGACAGTATAATTAGCATTTAAGGCTTGAATAGCCTTCAGTATGCCAAAGTAGTTGGTGATAAATGAGCACTGCAAAGACATCTTGCTATACTTGGTTATACTATTTTGCTTCCTGAGCCAAGGGAATATTTGGTTTCTTTAATGATTCTGTGCCAAATCATACCTAATTTGTATTAGCTCTAAAAATGCCTCTGACAAAGAAAATTAATATTTTAACTTTTCATATGGTGGTATATAAAGGGATAATTGTAATCTATACAAGATACAGAAGAGTTTTGTGATATGATTGTAATATGTACAGGTTTTATATTATAGTTTTTTAATAATTACTAAAATGGTTGTATAATAATATCTCTTAAACATGCATTCACATGTGCAAACTCTTATAATTCACATGTACAAACAGGTTTAAAAAGTAATGCTCCACTAATTTTAAGCTGAATGGCAGGGTTACAGGTCATAGTTTTTATTATGACTTCATCTGAAATCCAATAAATTGGTTCATTGACATGAAATCATTCTTTCTTTTTAGAACCCCTGAGAATTTTATATGAGATGGGATCACCAGTCTGTGTTAAATGTGAAACAGTTGGTGGATTGTGAGATGGTGGTGTGCCCAGTTGGAGCCAAGCTTCAAGACTGACCATACACACAAACATCTGTCAAAGCTAGAGGAGATGAGAAGACTGAGATTAAATGTGCCTGTGAAGTTTTGAAGAGCCTCTTTTGAACCAGGTGTCATTTTATCTCAAAGCGGAGTAGCAAATATGTTTTGAAAGCCAAAAACAAATTAGAAGTGAAGAGTAGGATTTTTAGCATTGTCAAATAATATAGCGGCAGACAAACAATAAATAAATAAAAAGCTGTTTAAAATTGTGTTAGCCTTCTTTATTTTGAATGAATTGGATAATCTGATCCTTTAATCTGTAACAAGATTAATGTAGACAGTCAAAAATGAAAACACACACACACACACACACAAAAACACACACACACACACACACACACAAACACACATGCACGCACACACACAAAATTTTCTGGAATCCAAACAGCTTCAACATCCAGAAAATATGCCGTTTAACCAACACCTTACAATTAAACATACCAAGAGAAAAAATTTGTTATACACAGGTAAATAATATATTTTACATGTAATAACAACATATACAACAAATACAGCAAAATCTCATAAACAAAATAACAGGGAATCATTTGCTGAACATATGTTGTTAGTGGAAATACAATGTGCAACATTATTTCACAATGCCAGCAGTCTACTCTATAGCCTAATGAATTAGGTTTCTAAGCAACTACAACATAGGACTGGGCAGCCTGCTGGCTCCACTGCCTTCCAATGTACATACGTATCATTTGCACACTGATTTAGATATTGTTCTGGCCATTAAAGTAAATTGGTACGTTCTTTAGGAAATATGTAGACACAAATCACCCCTTTTTATTGCCTATTTGGTATTTTACCTGCATTTCAGATTAAAACACATAAAAGCAATCATTAGTAATCTATTGAGTGAAATGCTCAGTATGAAATCCAATAAAATGCACTTTCATATGGAATTAGCAGTATCAATAATGCTCAATAAATGATTCCTTATTTATAATTTGTACGACATTGAATACCATGCATGTCACCTATGGTTTCCGCCTCTGAGGTCACACTCTCAGGACACACTTGAATTTTTTTTTTTCAGTAGAAAATCCAAGTGAGTTTTCTCAAATGTCTGTACAAGAAATTCTCTTATTGCAGTTTTTTTTAACAGACAGACAAGTAAGAATTAACTGACTTCACAGTATGTAATCAGATTAATTCTACGTGGACCATCGCTTTCAGAACAGATGTCAGGTTTTCCAACATGGTCTCATGAATGCAAATTAGCATTTTGATGTAACAAACCTGCTCTTGTAGGAATTTGATGGGGCAGAATTTTTGTGAGATCTGAAAGACTGTTCAGGTGTTTTCACTTCTGTGAGGCATCCAAAGTAATGGCAATGTGTTTGGTGATGTGAAGGATAAGGTGACCTGTCCTATCCTGTTCAGCTGTGCTGCTCGGTCTGACTTATAGGCCTGACAGTGAAAGGGCTCTTTAGGGACAAATATAAACATCACAAAATACATCCTGTGTTGTGTTTTCACATCTGAACATACACATATAAAAGTCAGCCTTGAATATCTATAATGTTGCATTTAAGAGTGGTGCAACACAGTCCCATGTTAAATCCCATGTTATTTAAAAATAAAGATCACTAAAATCATCAAATAGTAATATGAAAAATAATGTGTCAATGTATTTAGATTAGTATTATATGTTATTAAATTCATTCAATCATTCATTCATTCATTCGGTCAGTGTTGAATTAGATCTATAGCCCTCTATCCACAATAGCACAATGGGGTCTTTTAGTTAGAGTTAGATACCTGCCAGTTTTTCTCACTGAAAAAATTGAACATTTAAAAAAATAAGGTCAGTTTCCACTTACATGTATTTAAAATGTGTAAGTATATATATATATATATATATATATATATATATATATATATATATATATATATATATATAATGTTTTTCTATAACTACATTTTAGAAGATTTAGAAAATATGATATTGAGTAAATAGTAGTTGAGTGCTGTTTGTAGGAAACTGGCTCATAATCCATGGCATATCTGCTCATTTGTGAAGCATTGTGGCATGTACATGCATAGCTGTCAGTGGAACTGGCTCACTTGTGTTTATTGATGGGGTTCCAACAGCATTTGGAGAATAAATTCTGTAGGGAACGGAAGCATCTTAGCTGCTCTCGTCCAAATCTAAAGCATAATTCAGACTTCAGGCAATCACTGATTGCAATTGATTGAAATTGTTTATTCATTCATTCATCTTCTGTAACTGCTTTATTGCATTCAGGGTTGCAGTGTATCTGGAACATATACTCAGAACAATGGCATTATACAGGAATATGTTAACTTGGGCAATTTCGTATGGTCTCGTGAAAGAGGACTCAAATTTGAAGGTCCACGGAAAAAGAACTATAAAATGACTGCATTGCAGGCATGGCAGAGCATCACGAGGAAACACACTCAGCATTTTCAAGCAGTCAGTAATTGCAAAGGATCTGTAGCCATGAACAAAACATGACAGTATGTCAAGATATTATGTTAACCACTGCAGAGACTTTGGTCTTCTAAAAAAAAAAAAGGAGTAGGAAAAGAGTTTTACATTAATTACAGTACATTACAGTCCATTGTCCATTACAGGGTGCAAAAAGTGTTGTACTGTATCACTAAAATATATGTAAATACTCTCAGTCTAATGCTGACGTTCATTCGTCAATGATATCAGATGTTTTTTTTTTAAGTTTCAAAAGCTAGCACTATTGTCCAATGCGAATAAAGAAAAGAACCACATCTATAGCAACCATGGAGTTTCTCATCAATCAACCTAAAGTACAATGAACTACAGAAAAGAGAATATCAAGCAATACATTTCCTATAATAAGCAAACATACATCATGGTTTTCAGGCTTTGTAGCTAAATATTAAACATGCCAGTTACATTTTTTAGAATTATGTTATATTTACTGAATATTCAATTGTTAGAAGTGGATTTGTACCTAAGGGACTGTTACTCCTATATTGTTCACTCAATCTACATATAATCTTGACATGATCGTTTGCATTTAATTAATAGTTTTATTTAATTTTTTTTCAAAAGAGCCTCAACAGACTGTAGACTGCACTTTGTGTTCCATTGAACAATTACTGAAGACATTTTTATCACTGTCATATAAGTCAATTTTATGACTAGTCTCAATATATAGCTATTAATGGTTTATAGTAAATTTTATCATTATTGCCATACAAAATCTGCAGCATTTGAATGAATTGGTTTGTTAGTATGTCATAAAATGGAACTGATGCACCACCAAATACCAAGTAACAGCGTCCCATTATTACAGCAATTTCCTAGCAAATCACTATTAGAATCTGAGTAGGAAATGTGCATCTTTCTTCTTTCTTTAGGTTATAAAATACTGAGTTGGCACTTGTTAAGGTACATCTGGTATATGTCCTCAGTATCTTTTATTATTATTTCTCAAGCTTCTACATTTCTTATTACATCATTTGCAAGCACAAAGAACCTCTACTGTTATATGTGGAAATGATTTGCCTATAATCACATGGGGCATAATTGTCCCTGCCTGAGGAACAATTTCTTAAAACAGAATAATCTTATAGAATACCACTCAGTCAGTTCCAAGAAGTCTGTTTCTGTATGTTCAGCATTAACCATTATCAACATCCCATGCCAATTTACATTTATTGTTTACATTTATAGACCTTTTGAATTTGTGAAAATATAGCAACATATAATAGGTATTTGTGATTTACAATTTGTACAGATTTCTACAAAGGGAACAATTTTCAGTAACAGTATTCCATATGTAAATATAATGCACTCCTACAAACTCTTAAACTTAAAAAGAAAAGGATTACTTTTTAATGGGTCATTTCTGATCAAGTATACCTTCTAAAACATCTGGATTATTTGCACAGCAAAGACTTCAAGTTGTGGAAGTCTTGTTAATTAGCATAAGTTGCATAAGTCTTGTTAATTAGCAAATATAAAGTGGCCCAAAATGAATCAATGGCACTGCCCTACCCTTCCCCATCTCAATTTTTTGACACATACATCAATGGAGTGTCTTTGTTAATGGCTGCTAATGTAATTACGGAGTGGGCGTTCTGAAAGGAGCCCACGAACACTTTGCTAGCTTGTCACTGGCAGAGTCAGTACTGGCCCAGCATTGTGTAACTAATTGTGACACAGCCATGTGCAAATGCATTTGAACCCTCCATCTTTTTCTAGAGTCCTTTATGTAAGTAAAAGATCTTTCAAAGACTCACGGCTGGACTGCAGCACTCACGATCAATCACTCGCTATGGGAAAAACATGAACAAAAGGCTTAAGGAGTTAATGGTTTTGGCAAGAGGCTGGAGAGGCGTACAAATGGATCAAAGTTCTTTTTTGGATGAATTATACATTTGGATATTACTGAATATAGTTTAACAGAAAATGTCCAGGAGTGGCAGAGAATATTTAGCACAGTGATTGTGGCTGTTTCCTCTTTCTAAACAATTGTGTTCTTGGATGTGACATGTGCATTGCTTTCAAATACCATAGCCCTGATACAAAGGCATTTCTATTTATTATCTCCTTATTTTGACATAATGACAATTTATACTTAATTAATGTAATCACAAATGGCTACATAGTGGACTTTTTGACCATTTCAATTTGAAATAAAATCTCTGAGTACCTTTAAGTGAGTTAATATCAACATTATTATATCATACCTATATATATATATATATATATATATATATATATATATATATATATATATATATATATATATATATATATATATATATATATATATAGTATATTCTTTCTTAGTTACATTTGATTTCAAATGAGCAATGTTATATTTTGATATAATGAGCTATTTATTTAAAACTCTTGTTAATACGATCTTGTAGAAATGAAGACATAAAAACTTTTTCAATACTTGCTTTTCAGGGCTTCTATACTCAGTATATAAACAACATGACTTAATCATGACTTAAGTATCACAACATTTTTTTTTAATTAAGTTTTTAAGGAAATAAGTTTATATGGAAGCAAAAATATTGCATGGGAAAACGCAGACACATAATATACAATTCAAATTGGCTGCTCCTACAGTAAATCCTGGAATATTTACCAGCCCTTTGTCACCATTGAAAATTCAAATAAGCTCTCTTGGCTAAAAGCACCCCTCCACCAGCACCACACAATCCCTCTCAGCAGCTGTGCAGGGTGATTTAGAAGCAAAGTGCTTATAGGGGAAAAAAGGATGGCTATATATGAGGCTGCTACCTGGGTCATGGTAAATCACTGTTGTTTCAGGCACAATTATCTTGATAAAAAATGTGGGAGCTAGTATTGATGTTGGGATTTATAAGATAATCATTTTGCAACTCTTTCTTTGAGCAAATCTATGTATTTCTCATTGAAAATCAGGGGATTGTATTCTACCACATGTGCCGTGTGGATTTACAGGCTGGTTCAGCCCCAGGGTTTGAGTGAGCCTGGCTCTGCCAACCTGCAATTTGTTCCTAATCACAATATGTTAAGCCAATGTGACATCTAATTAAATTCAAAGCAGAAGGTCAATTCCTTTCTGTTCCTTCTGAAGATTTCAGTCTGAGGTCTAGTACATAAGAGAGATTACAGTGATGTTTTTCATCTGATTCAATCTGCTCTCATTTACAACACTTAGATTATATTTGCTAAAAATTATGAACTAATGTTTAATGAAGGTTTTAATCCTGCGCTGTCATTGCAGCGTCCTGGGTTTGACTCCCGGGCTGGGAGCTAAGCCAGACACTGTAGTGTTAACTCTTAGTGCCAGTTCCAAGCACAGATAAAATGGGAGGACCAAATCTAATATGCGGACCACCTGATCTGCTGTGGTGACCCGGAGCAGGGAGCCGAAAGAAAAAAAAGAAAAAAAAAGAAATGGACTAGATTTTCAGTGTCATTACATGTAGAAATTATATATGCCTACCCATATAAAATCATGTTTTCTGAGTCATATGTTGTTGTTGTTCTTTCAGCTGCTTTCTGTCCGGGGTCGCCACAGCGGATCATCTGGTCTGGCGATGATTTGGCACTGGTTTTAGGCCAGACGCAACCCTCCCATTTTATCTGTGCATGGGACCGGCACTGAGAGTTAACACTTCAGTGGCTGGGTTAGTATCCTGACCAGGAATCAAGCCCAGGCCTCGGCAATGAGAGTGCTGGAACACAGCTGGACCACCAGTACGCTGTTTTCTGACATGTATATTTTTCAGTATTTCAAATTTCAAAGATTTAGGAAACAAAAACCAAACCCAACCACAAAGTTAACTATTGGCAGAGTTTTATATGTTTAAATATGGAAATGTGCAAAATAAAGAAAAAATTTAAACCAGCTTTTTAAACACTAAACTAATTAATTCCAACCTGATTAGTCAGGGAGAAAAAGACCTTATTGAATACAAACTAAGTGGTCTATTAAACTAAGTTGTCTTCACTATTAATAGTATTAAAGTTTGGTTCACATGTTTCTATGTATGGAACTAATTACTAATACAAATATTACATTTTTGTTTGAAAATCAGAATCCTGAATAGATCTTATTATTTTGTGCATAGCTGTGAGGGATTTTGGGTTTCTTATTTTTCAAATTCTTATTCATGTTAAAATATAACATGATAAAACATGACATACCGTGTGGTTATATGAAAATTGTGCACCGTTTCAATGTTTACATTTTTTTAATGAATGACAATTTAATTTATTATTTTAATGATTTATAGTTAGATATTGTGGATCATGTAAGGGACAAGTTAGTTGCTGTCCTTACTTACATTTTAGCCTTAGTATACATCCTCTCTCTCTCTCTCTCTCTCTCTCTCTCTCTCTCTCTCTCTCTCTCTCTCTCTCTGTCTGTCTGTCTGTCTCTCAAAAACGCAGCCTATCATTTTACAGATAAACCACAAACTCTTCTGTCCTGAAAACTTATCATGAAGCTTTGCAAAGCATGGTCATTTTGGTAACCGTAAAGTGCTCAAAACTGAGACTCAAATATATTTGACCACATCAATGATTTCATGCTTCACTTTGTTAAACAAAAACACATTTCTTAAATATGGTTATTATTATTTTGTGTGTATGAGCTGTAGAAACAATAATGTATTAGAGCATGTGTACAAATGTTAACCAATCAAATTCACTGTGGTATAAGAGTGGTTAGCCTAACAATAAAGAACACACGATATATACAAAATGCTAATATACTGAACACGTCATATGTTGCACAGTCATTGTGTTAAAATAATGCTCAGAAAAGTAAATAAGTCATCATCAATATGATTCCTCAAACAATACGAAATTTGCCCCAAACATCAAATGAACACATTATTTGGTTTGTTTAGTCACATTTAATGGCCTGGCAGCTGCTATAGTGAGAAACATGGATTAAGCAGTCAGAATCATGCATTTTCCCATCTGTTTCAAAGCCACATTGCTCCAGTATGAGCTGAGGGATATTGAGGTGGCCACTGATGAAGTACTGAAGATTTACTACAGAAGGGAAAAAAAGGGACTAATTTTCATATGACAAAATATCAGTTCTTATGTCATTTTCAGTGGAATTGTGCTAAAAGTTATTAATTATTATTAGGTTAATAATAATAATAATAATAATAATAATAATAATAATAATAATAATAATAATAATAATAATAAATAAATAAATAAATAAATAAATAAATAAATAAATAATAATAATAATAATAATAATAATAATAATAATAATAATATGCAAAGACTGGCTGGGTGGTTGTGTAAATTATTTATAAACAAATTCCTTCACTGCCGTCACTTCTACTACAGCATGTCATCAACCTAAAATGCATGAGAGTGTTGCACATATAATTATACAGATTTTAATTTTAATTTTACTTAGCATATTTCCTAGTGTCTCCTGAATTTATTTCCTGGCTAAACCACTGTCTAATAAATATTTAAAGGCTTAATGCAACTTTCAAATCATGGTGGCTCCACACATAGCGAAATGACTAGTTTATGAGAGAAAGCATGCCATTAATGCAGGGTAGATTTTAATTAAAACATATTAAAACTTTCATTCTGAAAGCTAATGCAGGATTTTAACACAGGCTGCACACAAGCCAGAAAAGTGTGAAGTGTGAATTAGATCATATAATTGAGACCAGAGTTAAGAGGTTATTGGAAGCAAGCATTTGCCCTTTTAAAAACAAATTAAATTCAAAACTCTTCTTAAATTTCCCAAATTGTGCGTGCGTGTGATACTTACTCACACTCGCCACCTCTCTATCCTATTATCATTAATCATTGTAATGAAGTGAATTAGCTTGCAAAGTCCCCTTTTATGTTAATGGCATGGAAATAAAGCAGTAGAATGCTCATTATGTTATATTTGTATATCTTATGTGTGATTGTTTGTCAGAAGGAAATACAAACACAACTGAGCTTGAATGTCTAGCATTTCTTTTTGAATTTGATTATAAAAATAATAAAGTAAAGTGCTTTGCAGAGATTTTTGTTAACCTCAAATTCAGACTCTATAAACTCATAAATAACTCATTTTGTCTCTGTTTTGCCTGAATATCAGCACTGACATTTTGGCTTGAACTAATTAATAATTTTTTAACAAAGCAGTCACTCGCACTTAGTGATTGTAATTCTGCAGTCGTCCCTCCACCCAGCGCAGTGAACATTCTGTAGAATTTTGAAATGAGTAATCATTAGAAACTATCTTAGAAAAGGCCGAATAGTTTAATACATTTGTTAAATAATTAAAACTGAAATGATAAAAAGACTTAAATCTGAGGTACGAGTTTTATCAATACTATATAGTTTTTCATAGCACGTGTTTTATTTTTTAATAAATATACTGTCTTTAATACTTATATAATATAATGTATTTAATATACTGTCTAAATAATAATAATAATAATAATAATAATAATAATAATAATAATAATAATAATAATAATAATAGAGAAGCCCTAAATGATTCTAAAAAAGAATAATCAGACTTGAATTGGAACCCCATTGAGTTACTTTCAATGAACATTTTAAAATGGTTTTATATAAAGAAGCATTTTGGGCTTGGAATATATGAAGCAATTGATAGAACCATTCTTTTTAAGAGTGCAGTGGCTTCACATAATCCAATAATAAATTGAGAAAAACCTCAGATGACAGTCTCATGTTTTTTTTTTTGGTCTTATTAATAAGAGAATCACTGCTTATAGCTGCTATAAATATGCCATGGATCTTCAACCTTATCCACAAAGGGCTGGTGATTTCACTTCATTTTATCTTAGTCTCTAATCAATTATCAATCTTTTCTATATCTTCTTCTATATGTGGATGTGATGAAATCACATATCACCGCCCACTCACCCATTGAAATCTGGTGTAAGTGAGGACGAATGAACATGTTTTGTGGTGTAATGTTTTTTTTTTTTTTTAACATTAAGAGTAACTATAAACAGTTCAAATGTGTGAAGTCTCATTTATTAATAAATTACAATTTGTTAAATAACACCCTTTAGACCATGCTTTTATAATGGAAAAAAATCCACATTACTTTATGCTGGGCATATCACAAAACCCCAGCATATGTAGATTATTTTTGTATAACATAATGGTCCATCTTATGTTATTCTGTACATAATGTGAGAATTAACTAGGCAATAAAAGCTTTTTAACATTGCCCATTAAATTTACAATAAAACCTGCATGCTGTCTACTTACACCCATTTTCTAGTATATGAAAAATCTACCAATTCAGTATACATGACAAAAGCATGACATGCACTCACATTTGCAAATTCATAACACTACAAATGGTGATATTGAAAAAAAAATAGAGTTTGGGGTAAGTTTTTTTATGTCCACATTTACAGTGGTGCAAAAAAGTGTTGGTCCCCTTCCTGATTTTTTTTTTGTTTGTTTGTTTTTTGTGTGTTTTTTTCTGTACATTTTTATGTTTGTCACACTTTTATGTTTCACACAGGGCCATATAGGTTTGGATTTTGTTTTCCCTTAATAATAAAAACCTTCATTTAAAAACTGCATGTGGTGTTTACTTGTGTTATCTTTGCCTAATATTTAAATTTGTTTGATGATCTGAAACATTAAAGTGTGACAAACATGCAAAAAAATTAAAAATTAGGAAGGGGGCCAACACTTTTTCACACCACTGTATAAGAAATCCAACCACAACCTCATGAATTTGTATAGAATTTTCATGAGGAGTTTGTTTATTTATTTAGTGAACTTTACTTACGGTTTGTGAACTCCTTATGGTTTATTAAATGCCCCAGTATCTTTTAGACCTAAGTTAACTTTAAAATGATGAAGAGCATCTCAATAAAATTGAAACCAGCAATTAAAATGGGCACACAGAAGAAGATTGGTCTTACTTGAATGAATAAATCAAAGGCATATATTCTTCCATTACCAATTTGCTTTGAGAAATGAAAAAATGGTATCCCTAAGGCATCTACCAATGGACAAAAATATTAATTGACACTTAAATCATGCTGACTGGAGACTTTCTTTGAAAGGGGAAAAATGATGCTTATTTAGAAAAGCACTTATAAAATTGTCCTAAATGTCTGTTAGCAGTCTGCACTTAATAATATGTTAATTACTGGTTAATTACTTCTAAAATAGTTTGTGCCTCACAGCTTGATCTTAATGAATGCCATTTTTTGGCACTGCACTTAACAAATTGGGCACTGAGTTTTGTGGATTCCCATCCAGTGTAACCCAGACAGAGTAAACCTTTTCATTACATCCTCCCAAATGACTCCATTAGCTCTCATAAATTATTATGGCTCATTCATTATCTAAGCAAGTTATTAAATGCAATTACTTTGCAAAGTGAAATGTGAGATGTGCAACTTTAGCCACAATGAAGCTAAGTCCAGTGAATGTATTAAAAAAAGAGAGCAAGAAAAAAACAGTGACACACCACGTATTGCTGCTAATATCAACTTATGTAAAATTGATTTTAGTAGATTGAGACCATGCCATTTTCTGCTTCTTTAAGTTGTGGTAATTTGTTAGACTTGCCTACAATAACTAACAGATGATATGATAACCTATGATAACCTCTAGATGTTTTTGAACAAGCCATAGATTTCTTTTTTTTCAAGCCTTTTGACACTGAAACTTTCAAAGTAAACAAAGTAATACTGTGCTGAAAGGTCTTTTGTTATGTATTGCATCCATGTTGGAATTATGAGACAGTAGGCCTTGGACATGCCAGGAGATTTACAAGAGACTTGAACCATACTAAAGAAATGAACACTATTCTTTATAAAAGATATTCTTTCATTTTTTTTTCGTGTTGGAGAGCACTATCTAATGTATTAGTTCAGTTGGGAATGAGATCTAGCTACCATGAAGGCTATTTCATATATATGGTCACCAAACCATTCAGTTAACCGTCATGCATTTTGGATGGTGACATTAAGAAAGAAATGTTTTATTGTAGGATAAAGGAGGTCAGTCAAAAGACTATTTATTGATTTGCAGTGATGCCTCTCTCTAAGGGTTGTTTTGGAAACAAGCCATGCAGCAAAAATGTCATCCACAGTATAACAAAACCGCTGGAGTTTTATTTAATTTGTCACACAGTAGCCAACTAACTTAACTCATTGCTTAACAAAGTCTTGGCTGTAAGCATATTTTTCTTAAAATTAAGCTTTGGCTAGTGTGAAATAAATCTCTGAGAAAATGACTTTGCAAATTAATTAACAGTTATTGATATCCTAATTGTGTATCTGTGACCAAAAAAATCTGAGAGAAGTTTTGATTCCCAACCTGGCGGTGTGTTATAGAGCTAAGAGTAATCGTGCATGGCTAAAATGCATTGGCAACTCATTATTGTTAACATGTATTTATGATAGTATATTAAAATGACATAACTGAATCAGTATTTTTTTGTCATTTGAAATCAAAAGGTTTTATGTAAATACTAATACAGCTTGTGGCCTATCATTTTTGATGCTTATCATTGGTTAGATACGGATTAGCTCATGAAAGGCCTCTTAGACCCAGATTAGCAGATATTTTGAATCATTTCTTTTAAGCAATTCAATATTTGTATGGCTGTATGAACATATAGAAACGTTTTTGTGAAGAAAATCATAGAGAGAAATTTCACCCCAAATTCATATAGTACATATTAATTCTATATACTGTATATACAGTGAGGAAAATAAGTATTTGAACACCCTGCTATTTTGCAAGTTCTCCCACTTAGAAATCATGGAGGGGTCTGAAATTGTCATCGTAGGTGCATGTCCACTGTGAGAGACATAATCTAAAAAAAAAAATCCAGAAATCACAATGTATGATTTTTTAACTATTTATTTGTATGATACAGCTGCAAATAAGTATTTGAACACCTGAGAAAATCAATGTTAATATTTGGTACAATAATTACAATATTGTTTACAATAGAGTTTACAATATTTGGTATTTGGTACAAATAATATCCTTTGTTTGCAATTACAGAGGTCAAACGTTTCCTGTAGGAGGTTGTTCCCAAAAATCTCGCAATACATGGCCCCGGTCATCCTCTCCTTAATACAGTGCAGTCGCCCTGTCCCATGTGCAGAAAAACACCCCCAAAGCATGATGCTACCACCCCCATGCTTCACAGTAGGGATGGTGTTCTTGGGATGGTACTCATCATTCTTCTTCCTCCAAACACGTTTAGTGGAATTATGACCAAAAAGTTCCATTTTGGTCTCATCTGACCACATGACTTTCTCCCATGACTCCTCTGGATCATCCAAATGGTCATTGGCAAACTTAAGACGGGCCTGGACATGTGCTGGTTTAAGCAGGGGAACCTTCCGTGCCATGCATGATTTCAAACCATGACGTCTTAGTGTATTACCAACAGTAACCTTGGAAACGGTGGTCCCAGCTCTTTTCAGGTCATTGGCCAGCTCCTCCCGTGTAGTTCTGGGCTGATTTCTCACCTTTCTTAGGATCATTGAGACCCCACGAGGTGATATCTTGCATGGAGCCCCAGTCCGAGGGAGATTGACAGTCATGTTTAGCTTCTTCCATTTTCTAATGATTGCTCCAACAGTGGACCTTTTTTCACCAAGCTGCTTGGCAATTTCCCCGTAGCCCTTTCCATCCTTGTGGAGGTGTACAATTTTGTCTCTAGTGTCTTTGGACAGCTCTTTGGTCTTGGCCATGTTAGTAGTTGGATTCTTACTGATTGTATGGGGTGGACAGGTGTCTTTATGCAGCTAACGACCTCAATCAGGTGCATCTAATTTAGGATAATAAATGGAGTGGAGGTGGACATTTTAAAGGCAGACTAACAGGTCTTTGAGGGTCAGAATTCTAGCTGATAGACAGGTGTTCAAATACTTATTTGCAGCTGTATCATACAAATAAATAGTTAAAAAAATCATACATTGTGATTTCTGGATTTTTTTTTTTTTAGATTATATCTCTCACAGTGGACATGCACCTACGATGACAATTTCAGACCCATCCATGATTTCCAAGTGGGAGAACTTGCAAAATAGCAGGGTGTTCAAATACTTATTTTCGTCACTGTATAATAGAACAAATTACTCTAAACAGGTGCTCTAAATGTATTGTAATAGTTTGAATTGATATAAAGTTGTGAATTAACTGAGGATATAGCTGAATCTTTTTTCCAGGATGATTCAAAGACTTAAAACTGCAGATTTTGGTGTTCAAGTGAATATGTCCTTCTGAAGCATTATCAGCGGCATCACCAAAGAATTTCATCTTACATCTTACCCGCACCCAGCTGCATTATCTTGGACTTGCTGTGAGTAATTTTCAGAGAATATTGATCTTGTTTGAAAGTAGCAGATCACTGGTTTAGGTGTTGGACTACTAATCAGAAGGTTGTGAGTTTGAATCCCAGATCCACCAAGCTGCCTTTGCTGGGCCCTTGAGCAAGGCTATGAACCCTCAATTGGTCAGTTATATAAAATGTAAGTCACTCTGAATGACAGTGCTGTAAACTTATTATAGTGTTTTAGATATTTTGTCTTTGAAAGGGTTATTATTTAAAAAACTCTAGTTTGGAATTGATTTGAACTCTATATGTTAGTAGAATTTTAACTCCATAGGAGTTTATTTGTAATTCCTGAAAAGAGCTGAAAAATCAACTCCCAGAAAAGAATAAATTTAAATTTGTGCTAGAGTATATTCAGTGGTCTCACTTGTACACCCAAATGTAGTGTACATTCAGGCCTGAATTTGCTGTGTATGGAGTTCCTCTGAGCCTTTAAAACTGGAGGTGCTTTAAGATCCCACCTAAATCAGTCTAAATCACACCACAACACCGACACAATCAGTCAAAAACTTTCAAAATTAAATTGTGTGAATTCTGAGAGTTTTGTAGAAACATAGCAAGGTTTATGAGGAATGGTTGATCCGCATAAAGGACATTCATTCATTCATTCATCTTCTACCGCTTATCCGAACTACCTCGGGTCTCGGGGTGCCTGTGCCTATCTCAGGTGTCATCGGGCATCAAGGCAGGATACACCCTGGACGGAGTGCCAACCCATCGCAGGGCACACACACACACTCTCATTCACTCACACACTACGGACAATTTTCCAGAGATGCCAATCAACCTACCATGCATGTCTTTGCACCGGGGGAGGAAACCGGAGTACCCGGAGGAAATGCAAACTCCACACACACAAGGCGGAGGCGGGAATCAAACCCCCAACCCTGGAGGTGTGAGGCGAACGTGCTAACCACTAAGCCACCGTGCCTCCCAGCATAAAGGACAAGTTAAACAATTATGGTAATAAAGTTGTGAGATGCAAGGTGCAATGAATTTACTGTGAACAGAAAGCAAAAAGATTATGCAAGTTGTCAGAGTTTCACATTGAAGAAGGCAATGCATAGAGAAGTCAGTCATGCCTTGGAACATCCATGAAACCACACTGACACTTCAGTTCAGATACCACAAAGGCAAGAATAAACATGTCACAATAAATGAAAATAACATTTTCCCTGTGGTCCTAGAGCAACCAATGATTGTGGAGGTTCAGGAGAAGTGGCCTGCACATCTTATTAGATGCTGAGATTGCAGTATGTAATATGAACTCAATATTGTTTATAGTTTCATTATTGTTTCATTATTGTTTATAAGTTTCATTATTGTTTATCCAATGCAATGCAATTGTTAATGAATTGTATTACTTATTTTAAACAGATCTATAATTTTTTTCCCACATCACCATCAAAGACCATTGAAAAGTGCACAGCTAAACTATGCAGAGCCAGAAGAGCAGATTTTGAACATGACATGAATGAGTTCCTGCAAAGGCTTGAAGAAAGGGCAAGTTAAGTTCCAGTACTTAAATATTTTATGGTTTGATCTACGTCAATTTGGCTAATGATAACACCATTCCCATGCTTGGCTATTTGGTTGTTACTTTTGTATGTTTTTGAAGGTGACAAAATTTGTTACCTGCTATAACACCGTGTTCATTCCAGTATTTCTACACACGTAATATTGTCTGAACATACAGTATTTACACTGGTCAGCACTGTTTCTGTCTATTGTCTCTTGTGTGATGTCTTTGTGTATTGTCTTATAATTTTTTTGTTTGCACTGTCTTTTGTCCTGCATTGTCTTGTCTGTCTTGTTGTGTCTTGTCTTGCACTGTTTGCACCAGGTTGCACAGTTGCACTTTATGTGGCTAGAACTACTTACTGTGTCCTTAGCTCTGTCTTTGTTTTGTGTGGCACCATGGTCCTGTAAAGTATATATCCAAATCTTTAAAAGGTTTAAAGCAGGTGTGTCCAAACTATATTCTACAGAGTGTAGCTCCACCCTACCTGGAAATACTAGCAATGCTGAAGAGCTTGATTAACTGTTTAAGATATTTATTTACGAGCATCAAGTTGCCTTGTTTTTTTTTTCTTCCTACATTTTCTCAACTTTTTTTTTTACAGTGAAGAGGGCATGAGAATGATTCCAGTTTGCACAAAATGCATGTAAAAATACTAAGGAGCATAATATGTAGAAATGTTCCAAGGTATTTTTTTTAGAGTTTCTGGGAAAACAGATAAATAGCTGACATAATTCTACATAGATTTTCATATGTAAGATCATTTCAGTTAATATTAAGGAAAATTTCTTAGAAAGCACACACATCTAGTGACTGTTGCCCTCACTGAACCTCAACGGTGTTTCGTATAGCTTATTTGTTAATTTACTGAAGACATCAGCACATTTATAATTACTGTAAAGAGATGTTTATAATTTTCCACATTTTACATCTTTATACAATTGGGAGTAGTTTTCAGTTGCAGAATATTAGCATGTTACCCAATCAAACAATACCCTGAAAACTACTTTCAAATAATTACAAATGAAGTGCATGAATGGCATGTGAGCTGAATTTGTTTCATAGGGCCAGAGAATAAATAAATACTTTCTGACAATACTGATAAGTTTAAATCATATTATACTCTGGGACAGGTGAAAGTGGCAAATAATTAAAAAATGCCAATACTTTTCTCCCAATTAACACACAATATCACTGGTATGTATGATTTTTGTTTGCATTATATCTGATGCATTATATCTGATATCTTATTTGTTCATTCTATTGTCCATGTATTATTAATGGTAAATGTTGTTTAAACGTCTGAGAGAAATTAAGGTTTTGTTTTTTTAAAAATTCCTTGCTTGTATAAAACTATATAAAGTGTACTGCCAACCAACAATATTTCTGCTTCACCAGTTTTTGGAGGACTACAAAGTTTCCAGTTCCTATAAGGACCATGGTTTGTCCATTATGTCAAATAAAGGTTCTATGTAGCATCCTACAACAAAGGCTTTTTTTTATCAGAAAAAAAAAATGTATGAACCAGGCTCATGATTTCTCATAGCTTAAAATTCACATTCTAGACATTTTATACTCCCAAATAATGTTCAAATACACAACTGATATTTTAAATAATATTCTTTAAAAAAATATTTTAAAAAAACATACTTCAAGATTATAAAACAACAACAACAAACCTTAGGTTTCTGCAAATTAGGTTTTTGGTCTGTGTTGACTTTTAGCCTTTACATCATAACTTTGAAGGATTAATAGTACTTATTTCACTTAGCATTTTAAATGTTAAAGATTTACCATTTTGTCTTCTGTTCCCCATTTTGTGTTTCATTAAAAATGACCTTTTCCATCTGTGACTATTCTAACTCCTAATGGCCTCCACTGTATATTGTTCTCAAGGCATGCTATTTCAGAGCCACAAATTACTTGTGTTAATCATAAGTGAAAAGTGTCTGATGCTTTGCGATGCATGTGACCCACAGGTATTTGTGCATGGCATGGTCTGTACAATGCTAAAGTGCCATTAGCTCATTTAAGTAGATGAGGACTTTATACAGGCTATGACTCATTGTTCTCTAAAATACCAGAAGAGCTGCAGGTCAGGATTATCTAAGGTTTAAAGTTCTGACCTTGTGTTTTTATTTTTTATTTTTCCATAAATTGTGCAATCTTGTCTAATGCCAATCTTGGCTATTGTCAAAAAGCTAAATGGCAAGAACATATTGCATACTGTCATATTACAGTACTTGCCCAGGTTCATGTCTGACAGCATAATTTATATATTTAAAAATAGAATAAGAGTGTTGTTCTATGAGAATTACATTCAAGCCCTGGTATACATTCAGTGGTCTGAGGGCTGTATATGCTTGCGTTTGAAAGATATACTGTAGCTTATGGGCTATGGGCTTTCTCACTTTTAGCTAGTGATGTTTATAATTTTATCCATAACATATTCTTTCCTTAAGATGGCAAAAAATAAACCTCTTTGTAGTTTATGTAAACATTTTATTTCATTTTATTTATTTTATATATTCATATATTCAATTTTATTTAATATTGTTAACTATAAAAAATTATTTATTTAATACTGAATTCAAATTAATAATTTCAGGTTCAGGTTGAACTATTCTGCACTATATATACCAGTATAAACCATGCCTTAGAAAAACCTCCTCTAATCATATAAGTGATGTATGCATACAGGAATGATGTAGGCACTCAAAATATTAAATACAGCATTTTCTTTGAAATACGCAAACGGTGGTGAATATAACGCATGTAGCAAACTGGGAAAGCAAGGATAAAAAAAAAAAATTCATTAGCACAAACAACAATATATAATGTTCACCAAATGATTCACTGACATTTGCAAACACTTTATCAAAACAAGACATCAAGACATGCTACTTCAAAAGCTTTCAGACGTGGGTAATAAAAGTTCTTTGCTTCTTAAATAGCCGTACAAACAATTTCCCAACTAATGCCATCTCTTGTGCATTATTATATGACTCATGCATTAAAGTTCTAAATTATGGCTGCAGTAGCTGGAGTTTAAAGTTTTAAAGGCATTTAAACAACAGTCTGACAAGTATGGAGTTGCTGCGAATTCTCTGGAAAAGGTTAAACGATTTAGCTTTGCACTTCTATCAATATGAACAGTGTGAATCTGAATACACATTAATATATTTTTAAAAAACATTTTGAATTAATTAAATTATCTGTGTTCATATCATGTACTTCAGGACATTGCTAAAACCAGAAAGCACCTTTGTCTATGCTCCATTTATACAGCGTAATAATTTATAGATAGAACTGTGTTTATAAATTGATGGTAGTTTAAAAGCATAAAATCCAGATTTCTTGTTTTTGTAGAAAAACCATTAAGAATTCTGAGCAGTGAGATGACCAGATAATATAAAAACCCAAAACAAATAATTTCCATATTGTAAATTGAGTACTCAGTCTCCTGTAGGTTTGAGAGTATGATGTGTATTAATTAAAATAACCAATTAGCATACTAATATTGACATAAGTATAAAAAGTGGCCTTTTATCAGTTTCATTAACATTTCTTGTAAACCTAATGGGGAACTGAATGCATATTGCATAATTAAAAAATTAAAATGCTTTGCTAATGTGATAGGTTGTGATTACCCAAGTGTAATCTAGCTTTATTACTTTTGGATTATTTCTAATTCCATAAATAGGTCAATATTTATTGATCATTTTGTTAATTATACAGTACCTAATAGCATTAACGGGATAGGCTGCATAATGTGCAAATATGCACTCTCAGGCCACTCCCAGGAACAGGAAAAATGCAATATAAATAATATCATACAGAGTTTTTGTTAATGTACACATGAAAAATGTCTCAGTGACTTTGACCATGTCATGGTTCTTGGTGCCAGATGGGCTGCTTTGAGAATTTACAGAAAGTACTGATTTCTTAGGATTTTCACACTCGTTCAGAACAAAGAATTGTGTAAAAATCAACGACAATAAAAACTAAAAAAAAACTCCAATCAGTGTCCAATCAGTTCTGCTGAAAAGGCCTTATTGATGAAAGGTCAAAACAATAAAACTGAAAAAAATAATTTGCCATGGACAATAGTTTAGGTTGGCTGTGATGTAATGGGTTTTCTTGGAATACATTTGGCACAATAAATGAATGATTCATCATTTGAATGCTGCAGACTATTTGAGCATTATTATTTATGGCCAATTTCCATCTCATTGTCTCAGTCTCACCAGTCATTGCATTTAAAACCAGCTGAACACCACTGAGAGGTGGATGAACATGAGATTTGCAGAATGAATGCGCAGCTGTCAAAGTGGCAGGTTTTCAACTGCTTGTGTACAATGATGGCTGTACTGAGACCAAGGTGAGGTCCTACTGTACCCTGTATTAGTACAGTGTTTCCTATAAAGTGGCTGGTGAGTGTAAATAAATTCATACATACAGACACACAGACTTTTTTCAAAGTTTGAAAGAATTTCATAGTATTTTTTAACTGAAGATGAAGACTCAATAGCTTCCACTAAGAAAAATGTGACTCTCTGAAAAGTAACACCAGCAAAGAAAAAACACCTAAAAAAAGGAATGTAGCTATGTCCAAATATTTGTGCCTCAGTGGTGATATTTTCTGTTTGTGAGCCTGAACTTCTACACCTGGATGAAGGAGATATTAAATAAGTTAAAGAGAAGCATAAGGCATGGCTGTGATAATATTAGACTGTACTGTATCTCATAAAAACATGTTAGAATGTTTGGATAGCAGCAGCTACCGATACACGAAATGAGATTTGAACAATGCTAATCCCATTCTGTAGACCAACTGATTCAAATAAGACAGCTGAATTCAGAACAGCTTTTCGTGTGATTCACAAAAAGCCTGCCTACTAAGTAAGGCCACACACTGTATCTCTGGCCCTGCTGCTGAAATCTCAACTATGGCTGTTGTACAAGGAATGATTGAAGAATAAATGGAGAAAGCAAGTCAGTGAATGGCTCTGGGGAAAAAGGCAGTGACAGATGGTGGTATGCAGCAAGCACGATTTACACATGGTAACACTTAATACTGAATTATACAAATGACACCATAGGAGTAAAGTCACAACAGAGATTGGTAATGCAAGACAGTGTTGAGACGGCTGTGATAACACAGGGAATATAGAGTCATGCACATGAACAGAAGGAGCAAGAAGCAACTCAAGGTGTGTATGTAATGCAGTCTTATGCGATGCTTTTCTGAGTAGATACATTTTTCATGCCAGTCTCCAAATGACAGAGGATAAGACAGATAATGTCACTTACAGGCTGATAGATTAATTATTGATTTTGTTCCTTTATCGGTGGTTTATAGAAACACTGGAGCATATGATAGCTAGATTAACACAAATTGTTTTATTTTAGTTTGTTGAAATACTAATGCAATTTTGTCTAACTGTCATAATTATGCCTTTCCATGGTATAACTTCATTCATTCATTCATTCATTTTCTACCGCTTATCCGAACTACCTCGGGTCACGGGGAGCCTGTGCCTATCTCAGGCGTCATCAGGCATCAAGGCAGGATACACCCTGGACGGAATGCCAACCCATCGCAGGGCACACACACACACACTCCCATTCACTCACACAATCACACACTAGGGACAATTTTCCAGAGATGCCAATCAACCTACCATGCATGTCTTTGGACCGGGGGAGGAAACCGGAGTACCCGGAGGAAACCCCCGAGGCACGGGGAGAACATGCAAACTCCACACACACAAGGCGGAGGCGGGAATCGAACCCCGACCCTGGAGGTGTGAGGCGAACGTGCTACCCACTAAGCCACCGTGCCCCCGGTATAACTTCAAATTCTTAATATTTTTTGCAACTCAATTTGTAAGAATTCCTTTCTTATATATTTGTAATGGATGCAATACTGTAAATAACAACATTTATTATTTGAAGCAGTGTTGGTTACTGTTAATGAATAGCAGCATACAGTTACAAAAATTATTGTTTAATAAAATATAATGTTAACCAGATAATTATATAAAATATAATGTTAACCAGATAAAGTGTGAGTGTTTTATTGCCTCAACAAACTGAAATACTAACTACAGAGAAACAAGGTCTGTGTATTACAAGAGCTACAGCGTGGACTCAGGGGTAAAGGGAGAAATGCATTAAATTCTGCTAATTAATCTGAGTTATAGATAAAGTACGAATAATCAATAGTACCACCACTATAATCCTGTTTGTACCAGTTATATTGGATAAATGATGAAATAAGGCCAGTCCCAGTTCCCAGTGCTTCTCCAATATTGTGCATGCAGATAATTACATTTGCTTATGTTAGTGATCTCATGCTGTATCTCATATAGCCAAAATGTATTACCGTGACCTGCAACTGTAAGATATTAGCCTAAGTGTTATACTTAGCTAAATGAAGGGATCTGAGGACATGGTGCTTGCCGGCTCCAAACTGGAATAGGCCAAAGCTTTGATGCCTTTAATGAAGTAACAAGAAATATCAAATTTTATATAGTGTAGTGAAGATGTTTCTCTCAGATGTGTCTCTCTACTATCTGCTACTAAATTTATCTTACTACATTCTACTTTTTATACATTGTTAACAAAATTAAAGCTGTTTGGTACACATGTATGCTACAATTTAATTTAATCCACATTTTCCTTGAAAAAGCCTTATCATCATTGTTTGTTATTATTCCTACAGATTTTTTTATGAAAATGTATAGATGATACAGCAGTCTCATGAGGATGTAATCATAACCACTTATAAAAATTATATTGTATTTGTATACCATGAAATGTACTAAATTCAAGTAGAAAAAATTTAAATACATTTTGGGGATGATTTCTTTCAAGCCCAAAGCCCAAAAGATTCATGCATCATTTAAGATTCCCTAGATTTGGTCTCAATTTGTGGTTTCCTTCTACCTTAGTAATACTATCAGAAGCAAATAAAAAAGGCAACTGGAAAATTAACTATTATAGTGAGTGTAGTGAACCTGAAAAAGGTAAAAAATACTTCAAATTGATTATGCATATGATGACAGAACAGATAAGTAATAGAAATGATATGCATGACATAATATTGCACATGGCATGAAAACAAATAATGAACCAGATGTAGATTCATACCAGGTGTTTGAGTCTGTGTTAGTTTGAGTCACTGAATACAGTCAAGATTAAAGAGATTGATTTGAAAAAGCTATCCTGTATGACACGTTATAAATCTGAGCTTTTCTTGTGAAATAAAGTCTACAAATATGCCATGTTAATCTATATTGACTGTAGTATATACAGTTTCTCGTGTAATGCAATGTGTAAAATATCCCCAGGTTTTTGTGGCATCAACAATTTCAAATACAGAGAGAAGGATGGAATATAAATTTTAAGTGCTGCAACTCAGAATCAGGATGTAAAGGACAAAATCCATTAAATTCTAATAAAATTTTAATCAGATACAACTATATGTTTTGCTACAACTTTTCATTTTCACTTTGTGGCATTTAAAGATTTATAAGTTATTGAGTAGCTCAAGCCAGTCATCTATCTATTCCTCTTTTCTTTTATGGTGGTCTGTATTTTGGTCTGTTGTTGTTTTGGGAATAGAACCAGATGACATTGAAATTAATGATTCATTTTGAACCCTGTCTGTTATGCAGCATGCATTACATATAGTCTCACATGCATATTTATGCATGATTAGCGCTTAACAATGCTTTAAATTAATCAAAGCAGTATGTGTTTAGATGATTAATTTAGCTCTAGGATGATAATCCATACAGTACAAACACACCAACTGTGCATGAAAATGTGCCGAGGTGAGTCATTGTGCCTCAGGAGCTTCACTCTGAACATTCATACAGTGTGAGAATAGAGTGAGGTACTACAGTTACTGTAATGGTTTATTTAGTTTTATGGTTCTCCTTGTTTTTGCACTTTCTCATGAGTAGAGATATGCAATGCATTTTGGCATTTGTGTAGCACCATTTACACATTAGTAAGTAAACCATCTAACAGGACTTGAGTGCGCTCTTGACACTGACTTGTGTCTTGTGAACTGTGATGTTGGTAGACAGGTTCTGAGGTCCTGGCAAAAGCTTCCTCTTAAAGAATCCCTTATGATTTGATCCGCAGGTTCCCCTCAAGCGGGTTTGAGTGCTTCAATGTGGATTTATCACACATCCCATGGTGAATGGCAGCATACCACAGAAAATAATGCAGACCATGCATCATGCTGAGAACTATTGTATGTACTATTGTAATAATGAATAGGTTTGTGGTGTAACAAATTTATAATATTATCTCTTTCATACATAAAAGGGTACATTTAACTAATAATTATCACAGCTGAGAAGTCCTAGTCTAACAATAAATCATAGATATCTGCTTGTACTGCACTACTGGATTTAATGATCAATGTCAAATTCTTCATGTCAAATTCATTATGAAAGAAATTTTGTTGGCTTTCAGATTAATTCCCTTTGTATTTATGAGACAATTGCCCCTGTTTGGGAGATACATAAAATATATATTTAATAATATATCTATGTACAACTTTTTGTCACTGGTAATATGGTAAACAGCGGCACATTTATACAAGATTTGGTTTGGTTCAAATGCATAAAGAAAAGTTTTAGGAACAAAAATCTTTACAAAATATTAAATAAATGTATTTAAAATAACTAAATTATTTTCTGTCTATTTTATATTGATGCTGATTTTGAAATAATGATGTCATATTAGCATATGCCATGTTTTATATTACTCATACTTTCATCAACACTGATGTCACATTAGCAAGAATGGCTTTGTAAGCAAGTGTGTTGGAAGTGTGGTGAGGCCATTGCATCACCATCAACATTCAGGATTCCTTCCTTCCAACTGCAACTGAAACTTCATATAGGTTCAAGCAGTTACATTTATTTTGTAACGAACATCATACATTTCTTGATATTTCTGGTGATGTAAATGAAACCAAATACACATAACTGGATATATACCTGTACTTGGAAACTGATAAAGCAATAGGATGTATGCCAATATGAATGTAAAATGGGACATAAATAATCATAGACCAAAAGGCCAGGCTTGATGATTGTTTTACTGCTATAAACATACAGTATTTAAATCTATTACAAATCTACTTTAAATCTACTTATTATATCTATTCATTTTTAACTTAAACAATAAAAAAAAAAAAACAATAACATAATATTCTTTACTCAGGTTAGTAATTACAAGAGTTTTTAAGTCATATAATATAAATCAACAATAACACAATTATTGTAGATGGTGTAACGTAAGGTAACGATAATGTGACAGACAATAAAAGCTAAAGAAAATTCAAATGCTTATATCGGGTCCACTTGATGATGTTGAAATCCATTTAAATTGATCATGTATTTTCAAAGCTCTAAAATAAACATCAAACTATGTTTACAACTGAGGCTTTTACAGTTACATTGCCACATAGTTAATATTATGTGAATTGATCATGTTCATGTTCTAAAATCAATTACAATTTAAAATTGTAATCTGGTGTTTACAAACTTGTTTGCATTGAATTTAGTTTAAGCAATAAAATGATTTGATAAACGTACCTATTTTTGTAAACTATACATAATATAATATTTTTTCTTATAGCTAACCAACAACATCTCAATTGTGGTTAAAACTTACAAATTCTATAGTAATACTAATCATATGTAACTTCAAGTGCACTAATAAATATTAAGACCATTTGCTAACAAATTACATCAAATTCAAGAAAAACTGTAATAAATCTAATAACCGGGTGCAGAGGTAGCTCAAGTGGTTAAGGCTTTGGGGCCTTGCACAGAAGGGCAGGGTTCAAGTCCCAGCATGGCCAGACTGCCATTGTGGCCCTGCTTGAGCAAGCTCCTTAACCCCCTGTTCCGGGGTGCTGCATCATGGCTGACCCCATGCTCTGATCCCAACTTTCAAAGCTGGCATATATCAAGAAAGAATTTCACTGTGCTGTAATGTATATCTGACAAAAATAAAGGCTTCTTCTAAACAGTGAACGCACATCACCAACATAAAGACTACTGTACATATAATTTCTTATTTCAACACATTTTTGGCTGTGCTTTCTCCTGTTTAAAAGGTGTCAATGATTTTTACATGCAAATGAGTGAACACTCAGAATTTAATTCAATCTGGAAAATCACCTCTACTAAGGCAGCAACATTGTATATGTGAATTTAATCTCAAAGCATTTCATGTTGTTTCTTGGTTATATCTTTAAAAGAATTCACATTAACTAGGTAAGGGTCACACTGACTGTATAGACGTGATTTTATTCATTCTGCTGTGTCTTGTATTTATTTATTTTTTATGTTTGTGCATGAACAGTTGAAATCAATAATGCACCGAATGACTTATACATGTGCGCAAATGATCTTTCATAGTTTGTTGACCTTTTGACTTTAATCCCAATTTAGCTGGCTGGCATTATTTGTTCTCAATACACATGCTAGCTCACAGCTAATTTCTCATCATTATTTAGGCAATAAATATGATGATGCTTATCAAAGTGTTTTAATTTTTTTGATTGTCTGTGCACACTGTTAAGTATAACAGCTGAGTTGTTAGTTGTTAAAATATTTTATATGTATTTTACCAGTAGAAGCGTTCGTCCCACCCATAGGAAATTGCAAGTTAAAATTCTCATGCAACTGCCATCCATGACCAGGAGTGTATAGAGCAAAATTGGGTATACTCTCTCTCCCCTGTCAATCACAGCAGTGTCTGTGAAATGATATATGTAGAAAACAGCAGAGATTTTTTGAGACTGTGTTACACTGCCCTGTGATGCAGCATCAGCAGAAGTTGAAAAAGAAGCTTTGGCCAGCTTCATGTGTCTCTGAGTATGCACTGTGTTAGACATCCTATCTGGATGGTAGATGTTATATTTTGTGGGAAAAGGCAGCTAACCAAAGTCAAAAAAAGAAATCAAGTATGTCAAAGTTATGTCAATGTGTGGTGTTATTAATAGTGTACATGAACAAAATGGTTGAAAGGGGAAAATGAACTTTTATACTTTATTCCATTTTAGTTAAATTGTGGTTTTAAGCAAAAAAAATTTAAACAAAATTGGATTTTAAAATACCACTGCTCTAGTCAATTTAAATGTCACAACCCCGATATGTCATTCCACCCTAATCGGCATATAAAAAAATGTCACCTTACCAAAATAGCTATCCCACCGGCATCATACACTCAATAATAAAAAGTAAAAATAAAAGTGCTTTTCCTCGTCAGTGATGTGGTATACCATCAAGGGTACATTTTTTTTTGTAACTATGTGTCTTTCACCTTTGCAAACAATTTAAGGCACACAACTGGACTTTGATGACCTCTAATGCACATATTAAAAGGTTTTATTCTAATTAAAGTTAGTCCACATGCACCATCCCAGGTAAAACATACAACAGATGTACATTTGATGGTACCAACTAAGACACTAAAAAAGTACAGTTTTTTTTTTTTTTTTTTTACCAGTACTGCTTAGAATACATAAGCTAAATATGCTTGCACAGGCACAGAATCAGAGCCTCAAATTGCTTATAGCATTCAGAATATACCTCCCTAATTAAAAGTGCTTAATTTAAATAGGAACAAGCAGTGTAAATATTTACCCAGAATCTATAAATGGTATATTCATACCATAGCATAAGCAATTCTAAAGAGGAGACAAGCCACTTGAAAGAGTTAAGCATCTGGAAGCGACTGAAAAGACTGAGGGGTGTATGGATTAATCTGAGAAAGTGGCTAAGCAGTGTCGAACAAGAGAAGAGAACTTGCCATGTGTTGTGAGTGACTGCTCTTTGCCTATAGTGAGAGCTTCTAGTGTTTCAGTACTGAGTAGGTGGACTCTCGTTGTTGGCTTTATCTCGGAGCACCATATCTGTCTTTTCATCTATCCTGTATGAGTTACCAAGCGTTTCCATGGGAACTAAATGGAAATCTCTCAAAAAAAGAGAAGTGTGATGTGGTCAAGGTTGTGGATGGTTCATAACAAGATGAAAGCCAGAGGGTTTGATTAGTCTACCATTGAGCTGCAGAGCTGCAAGAACAGCTCCATGTGATTAAAATCAGCATGGCATTTAAAAAACATAATTTTAATTAGTCATAGGAATGTAGCGTGCCATTTGGGTACCCATTATTGATTATGCATTATTGATTATAATAGTATTAATATATATATATATATATATATATATATATATATATATATATATATATATATATATATATATATATATATATATATATTATTATTATTATTATTATTATGTAAAAAGAAAAAAACAGACATATGCATGTTGGTTATTTTCTGTTAGAATGGAAACCAACTGTATGAGGCTGAACCAACTGAACTGTATCTGTTCTCTAACTCTCTAACTTCTCATAATGTCAACATTACTATTAGAAATCCACTTCTACTAGCCTTCCACTGAATGTCAAATGACATTTTATTGTACATTGTGCACTATGTAGGTTCTAAAACACTATTTTTATACCTTTTCTAAGACCACAGGCAACTCCATGTGTCAATATTAAGACCACAGATCTAACTACAAACGTAAACAGAAAGGAGTTACACATGTTAAGCAAATTATGCATATGGGTAAATTTTCCTGCATAAATATTTCTTTGATATTGATATATTAAATACTAAATACTTGCCTTGAGTTTTTCAACTCTGTGAATGGCTTAATGAAGATGGGCTCAGTTATTTTGAAGTCAAGGTATTTAATACACAAAAAACATCAATGTAATGAGGGATTCTAGTTTAAACGTGGCTTTTCGAGGCTTTTTTTGGTGGCTATATTTGATTGCATTACACAAAATGGGGAATTTTAAAAGCTATATTTTAAACAAAAGATATAGGAAATGCAGTTAAATATCACAACACTTGATGATACTTAAATACATTCAAATCTGAAACATGATGGTGCCCCCTCATGATGATCATACTGTAGCTTCATTTTTTCCATCATACAGTATTATGCAAACATATAGAATGATGCTAATGCTTTTTCTCTCTGTGCTAATATAAAATGATTAAGGCTCATTAACTTAAAAAAAAAAATACAAATTACATTAATTTATTTAACTGCATTCATTTTGCCAGATATTTTAAAATATTTAATTGTCAGTTGTCCCATTGTTTTATGCATTATGCAAGTTCTCAAATACAAAATTTCTTGAAATGACAATAATTTTCATTTAAGCTGTGAGAAAGGTTTTAGCTTCACATGATCATGCCTTGCTCATATTAATCTATGTTACTCCATATATAAACACTATGTCTCAATCAACAGCATGATTAATTAGTTTCTGGCAGTAAAAATCTAGTCGATGTCTTGCTCTTTTTTCTATATTCACATACACAGTTGGTAAAAATTCATAAATCATCCTAAGCCAGTACATTGGAACTAGCTTACTACGCACAGGATCCATGCAATACGTTCCATCTTAATTAACCAAGATAACAAAAACCTTTACCAAGTTCCTAAAATGCTTAGCTACGTGAACCATTCCTGTATTTAAGCAGCAGATATGTTGTGACATGGAATAGAGTAGTGAGGCATGGCAGTAACTAAACACTAGACTGAATTACCCCGCACTGAATAATGTACTTGCTTACCATGTTTAAATGTCCTTCACCATAATTAGTGTAATTAGTAAGTTTTATCTTGTGTGGGTGTGTTTTGGAAATGGGGTTTTATATGGCACTGCAGTGCTTTTTACCTGTGCCAACTACTCCCAGCTCATCTGCCAGACAATCGACAGAAGCACAATGACATTGTGCTGTGTAAAAAGTGTATTTTTAATATGGCTGTCCCTTTGTAGCCTACTAGAGAAAAGTTTTCATGCCAGTGTGCAGAAAAGATATCTTATTTTTTCAGATGTAAATCCTATAATATAAATTTACTTTCTCCAAGACTTGTTTTCTTATGTTATTTTGAATTTCATTTTGTGTTTCCATTGCAATTGCAATAAAAGTCCTGTCATCAAAAGATTGGAGCACATTTACATTTTCACATAGGTTCTAGTTTTCGGGACATATTATTTTTAATTTGATTTCAATTTGTTGCTGTAGTTTTAGATTGGTGGAATGGTAGCCCTCTCCACAAAAACAACAAACTAACAAACAAACAAAGAAAAAACCAATAAAGATGTAAATATCCTGTAGCAAAAACTCTTAGCCTTTAGTTTCATGCATAAATCTTGTCAAACAGCTTTGCTAGGTCATGTGATTTTTAACCACATGTGTATATATACACTTTGGCTAAAAGTATATGGTCACTTGTTTATCATGTTGATATGTCCTTGCTGAACAGTCCATGCTTTTCTGGTGTCCGTCAACTTTTGGTCATACAGTATAGTTAGTTATAAATGGTGTTGTGACAAAACATGTGACATAATATTGACATACTCTATGTGAGTTTATTAACCAATAATTTTTAAACCATTACTGATGTGATGGCTTAAAAGTATTATGATGTATTGTTATTTATTGTTAAGCTAATTTAGATCTGAAATATCTACACAGAAATCATGTTCTTTACGAACAATCTTATTGTTTTCTCACTCTTTTTCTTTGTTACTCTGACTTTGACACAACATGCTACAAAGATGGAGTGATGGTGATATTTTTAGTTTAGCTTTTGACCTCCCTTAGGCCATGCAGTGCCCAATCAGCATGCTATATGTGTCCAGACTGATAACTATCTCTCTCAGGCCAAATCCCTAAAAAAGCAGAAACTGCATCATGATCGACAGCCAACCACCTTGTATCTTCTTATGTACAGTACAGTAGCCTGGCCAGGTTAAAGGATTGACAACTTTTCAAAAACCCTTAGGTGTGTTCATCTCAGTAATGGCTTTCCTACTGAGAGCATCACTGAGGGCTTCAACAACCACATGCCCCCATCAAAGTAGGTAAAACGGATGGACCCTGCTATATACAGGAGTGATGTATGTTCTAGCCAACAAGGGTGGACAGCTAAGCTCTCGAAAAGGCACAGTCTCCACTGACTAAACACATTGGCACAATTCCATTCTCCAGAAAAGAACTGTAGTGCTGACTTTTGCTACCATAGACATCCTCTTTGGACCATTATGTGAATAACTTTACATCAGTCTTTGCACCAATTAAAAATTGTAATTTATTAGGGGATAAATTACAGAATATTTAATCTAATCTAATACCAATCTTTTCCATACAAGGGCTTTAATTAATAATACATATGAAAGTAGAACTGGATTCCCATAATTCCCAGCAGTAGTCAACAAAAACTTCACATTTTTAACATGATTAAAAAAATACATATGGTCAGAAAAGGTCTCATCTCTCATCTCAACACCATAAACCATGATTTTTTTTAAATATAAAACAGAAATTTACCATGACATAAAATTAGACAGCTACTAAATAATAACTTATTATTTGTAATTGTTATTTAGTATTAAGCTCATTTTGGTCTGACCACGTTAATACAGTAAGCCAATTCATTAAAGTAAAAAAACAACAACTATTTATTGGGAAAAATGCTATTTATTTACATAGAAAGATGAAGATAGCTTGTTGATAGATTGTTGGTATAATAATAATAATAATAATAATAATAATAATAATAATAATAATAATAATAATAATAATTGCATTAGATAATCAGCAGGATATGCTGGTGTAAAATATGCTGAAGCTCTTCCGTCTTTAAAAGTAACAGTATTTGTCAGTACAGAACTAATTCGAAACCAATGTAAATTAACCAATGGCATTTTACTCAAAAATTTTCTCAAAGTTGCAGCAAGTCAAGCAGCTAGCAAAATCTTGCAATAGATAAATCAAGAGTTTATTTGATTTGAAAAAAAAAAAATTATTAAAGGTTATTAAAAAATGCACCGTGTTAGCACATCTTATTGTGGCTGTGTTTCCTAACATCTTATATGCAGAGTTAAATGTAAGATGAGCATCAAGGGTTACACCTAGCTATTTTAATGTACAAAAGCGTACAAGAGCGAGGCAGGTGATAGGATGAAGCATTTTTATAATAAATGTGACTGCTAAACTAAAACAATACGTGAGTCAACTATTACCATTTGGTAGTGGCTACACAGGAACACAACACTGCAATGAATTCCAATAAAAAAGTATTACTGTGGTAGTGGATTTTCTGTTTGTGGGTATGAGGTCTATAACAGAATTTATCTTTACAATTTAGCTCAGGCTTCAGGATTGCTAGAACATTGTAGACTGTCAATGTCAGTCCCAAATAGTTTCATTTTCCACTCTAATAACACTGTAGATGTGAGCTGCATTTCTACCCTCTTCCAACTTTAAATCCCCCAGTTTTCTCTGGAACTCTACATCCATTTTAAATTCAAGTCACATCAATAACAAGAAAGACAACACAAAGACTAAATCCCTGCACAGAAATAGAGAATAGAGAGATAATTATGTAGTTTTGTATGTGCAGTTTGCTACCAAGCTATGCTGGTGGCCATAATCATTAAATTGACTAAGAGCAAGTATGAGTTCTCTCTCTGCAATATGCTTACTGATCTCCTACCTGTCTGGGCACCCTCACAGAATGCATAACAAATACCTGTCCAAGTGTGTCGAGATATATTTAGAAAAACACATTTGAATATATAACTATAGTTAACTTGACACGTCATTACAGCAATAAACTGGTACCGTAATTTGACTGAAATCTAAACATCTAAAAAGACAAGGCACTTTTTTTTTAGCATTTAAGAGGTTAAAGCAGCTCAACCAGCAGGCAATAGTGAAGTCTTACCTTTTTCTGTGTTCCTGTATCCATCAGTCAGTGAGAGCCAAGGCAATCATGCTCTTTGGGAAGCCAGTTAGCGGTTTAGCAGCAAGACAGGTGTGTGTGTGTGTGTGTGTGTGTGTGTGTGTGTGTGTGTGTGTGTGTGCGCGTCTGTCTGTATACGTGTGGGGGATCACAGACAGCTCCTAGTGAGCAGTCCACGGTGGGTTTCCAGTGCGCTTCTGTCCACCTAAGTCATTCCATCTTGCCTCAGTGGATGCTACGGCTTACAGGTAGGACCTCCAACATCTCTGTCTGGAGCTTGCCATCATGCACCTGTGCTCATCTGCTGGATTCAACTTTCCCTCTTTTTCCTCCTCTCTCTTTTCCCTTTCCCCCTTTTACCGGTGCTTGCATATGTTTCCCTCCGTTCTTCAGGAAGACCCAGCGAGTGTGGTTGTGATGCAGAGACGGAGAGAGAGAGAAAGCACAAGGGGAGGGGGTAGAAGGAGGTAGCGAGGGGTGGATGGAGGGAGGGAGGGACAGCAGGAGGGAGGGAGGAAAAGGGAGAAGGAATGTTTCTTCCATCGGCATCAATCAGAGAAGAAGTGAAGTGAAAGGGGGGGTTGGTGGAGAGACTTAGCGTCATGAAGAGCAGAACAGATATGTGTGCCTCAGTGCATGCCTGTTAGATTGTGTATGCGAATACTGATGGATATGGATATGTGTGGTGGAATTATTCGAGTATGGAATCTGTCCTTACACATTATTCACACATGCAGACAGAGGACAATCAGTGACAAATTACAGAGTCAAACATGCTGACACCATCTCTAGTGAATCAGAATACTTACATATTTTGAACAAAAATATAGAGAACAGGGATCCTTTAAAATTCAAATAATTAACACTGCATGTTCAGCCAAATGACAAAGCATTAAACACATCAAGAGCTGGTTCCATCCTATCAAGCAATAAATTCTTTACATTCTGAGGATAATAGCACCCTTGATCTAGTCAGTCAACTAGCATCTAATTGTCTCAATCCAAAACTTAATAGCAGAATACTTGAGAGAGTACCGGAGAGATATAAACACAGAAATATAGCAAGAACAAGAAAGAAAAGGAGACTGAGCCAGATCTAGGCACACAGCTTATGTCGCTCAGGCTGATGAAGGACTGGGGATATTTACTGAGAGCAAGGGGCCGCATACTAAACAGGTCCCTCAACGTTACGATTGATCGAAATGAAACCACTGTCTTGTCAATCCAATAATATTCTTTCTCTCAAGTGGATGAATTGTTGCTATGGTGAATTTTCCTGGAGAGTCTAGTTTAGAGGTTGACTGAATGTGATGCTAGCATGTGTTCCCAAAAGAACCTAAGGTCTTGTCCTTTTGAATCCTGCATACCAGACAAGAAGCCTTGTCTCTTTTGACAAGTGTTGGTGCTTGTGCTATAATGTATTCTTTCTCATGTATTGAAGCTTAAGGAACAGTAAGTTGTAAAATATGATTCCTCACTGAAGTTTCATTCATTCATTCATTCATTCATGCATTACACCACAAGCCAAAGAACCAGGAAGAATCACAAATGGAGCATACGTGCATGTCTTGTGAGCAGATCAAAGATAGCTTATAGCAGAAAGTGGCAATCAAGCTGTAAGGTTTCAATGATTTTTTGAACAAAGTTTAATGTTATATTACTGACTGACTACTGTTCCAAGTGCACAAGCTCAAATAAAAAATGTCACATGCGCTTTTACCCTGGGTCTGCTATGATCTCTAAGCAGTGTGTTTCTGAGATTGCTACACTCACTCTATTAATCAGTCTGATTAAACTCTAGGGGATCACTGCATAATAAATACAGGATCTTGTTTATAGATAGAAAAGCCAATAAAAGGACAGAAAAATTAACAGGAAGGTGGCCATTTAAAGAATGCCTGACTACTTAAGCATATCAGAGTCATTAAATGGCAAGCCTGATATCTGCCATTACATAAAAATGTAGAAGCTGTTGTTGTTGATTTTAAAGAAAACAGCATTTTACTCTAAGGAAATGTTCTGCAATACTCATGGGCTCTGTAATAATCAGCAACTAAAATTCCACCAATGTTCAGCAGCATTAACCCCTGTGGAAACATGTCATAAAGAGCACCTCCCCCATGTCAATTATTTGTGTGTTCACAGGCATGCCACATAAGGACTCCATCAAGCTTGTGAAGTGCTTGCTTGATGAAATCAGTGGTGAGGCTAGGATTAGGGCAGAGTTATTAAACTTGTGAAAGCAAAGTAAGGTGTTATTTACCATCATACAATCATATTTACCACCATATTTATTAACCTATTAACGCATCTATTTTCATTCATTGTTGTGTTCATAAACCATGTGTACAAATGGTTTTATGCATATATATATATATACGTATACATATATATATATGTATACGTATATATATATATATATATATATATATATACGTATATATATATAATCCCTATCGGTAGAATAGTGTAATAGGAGGTAATGTGGCTATGCAGTAGTTCTATATCACATACTTTCTATCATATCAGTATAACGTCTCTAGGTTACAACCGTAACCCTACTTCCCTGAGGAACGAGACGCTGCGTTGAAACGCTATGGGAACGCCCCTGCGTGACCGCGCTCTGAACCCCGTGTGTAATCTGACCAATAGGCATTGGGACGTGACGTCATCGGCGGGTGACGTCGCGTAAACAGGAAGCTACAAATGGCTGCGAGATGGACAAGACGCTAGCTCCTGCAAGAGAAGGTAAGTGCCGCAGGGATGCAGGGAGTGTGGCACGGAGACGCAGCGTCTCGTTCCTCAGGGAACTAGGGTTACGTTCGTAACCTAGAGACGTTCCCTTTCGGAACTCGAGCTGCGTCGAAACGCTATGGGAACGAGTGTCCAATCATGCCACACTGACCAGACCCAGCTTAGAGAGTGAGGGACTCGGCACCTGCACGTAGGACAGAGGAGCCCGGGGTGGCTCTGAGGTCAAGGTCATAGAACCTGACGGAGGTCAGCGGGGTGGACCAACCCGCAGCGTCACAGATGTCTTGGAGTGCCACTCCAGCGGACCAGGCCGTAGAGGCCGCCACACCCCGGGTGGAGTGAGCTCGGACCCCGATTGGTGCGGGGAGGCCAGAAGACTCGTGAGCCGACACAATCGCATCCACTACCCATCTGCTCAACGTCTGCATAGCGGCCAGGAAACCCTTCCTATTAGGGCCGTAGCAGATGAGCAGCTGCTCCGACTTTCTCCACGGACTCGTCCTGCGGAGGCAAGTGACCAGTGCTCGCACTGGACACAGTCGGTTCTGTCGCTCTTGTTCGGGGCTATAAACGGAGGAGGGCAGAATGCCTGCAACACGACAGGTCATGAGGGGGCCGAAGGCACCTTAGGTCTACTTCGGTCAATGGCTCGAAGGGGGGCTCCGATAGAGCCGCCAGCACAACTGCCAGATCCCAGACAGGCACTCTGGGTCGCGTCCCGGACCTCACCAATGTCGAACGAACGTGTCACCAATGGATGCCTACCCAGTGACTGCCCCGCCGGCGGGGTGCTATATGCCACGATTGCGGACACGTAAACCTTCAGGGTCGAGGGGGTTAACCCAGCGGCAAACTGTTCCTGTAAGAACTCCAGAACTGTGCTGATCGAGCAGTTAACTGGTTCCAGGCCATGGTGCTCGCACCACGACGTACTGTAAACAGTCACCATCGTGCGGCGTACGACCTCCTCATGGAGGAAGCTCTGGAGTGGAGAAGGGTCTTTACTACCTCGGTAGAGAGACCAGCCGCTATGAACTGTGCCCCCTCAGGGGCCACAGCCACAGCCTCCACAGCTCTGGGGGGGTGCACCAGGGTTCCGCCCGCCTGTTAGAGGAGATCCCTCCTGGGGGGAATTTCCCACGGAGGGCCCTCGAGTAGGGACACCAGATCCGCAAACCATGGCTTGCCCGGCCATCAAGGTGCTACCAGGAGGAGACGGACTCCATCCCGGCGAACTCTCTCCAGAACTCCAGGGAGCAGTGCGATCGGGGGAAAGGCGTACAGGCGTAGCCTCGGCCACGACTGCACCATGGCATCCAGACCTAACGGGGCTGGGTGAGAGAGAGAGAACAGAGGGGACAGTGCGAGGTCTCCCGGGTCGCAAACAGATCCACCTGGGCTCTGTAGAACCTTCGCCATATGAACTCCACCACCTCGGGGTGAAGACGCCATTCCCCAGGCCTCGGCCCCTGCCTCGACAGGGCATCTGCTCTGACATTGAACCGTCCCGGGATATAAATGGCCCTCAAAGAGAGGAGTCTGTCCCGAGACCACAAGAGGACCGCTCGTGCTAGCTTGTACAAAGGGCGAGATCGGAGACCCCCTTGGTGGTTGATGTAGGAGACCACCGCAGTATTGTCCGTGCGGACCAATACATGGCGATCTCACAGGTCCGGGAGGAAGTGTTTTAACCCCAAAAACACCGCATCATCATGCCACGAGAGACGTGGGCCGCTCCACAGACCCTGGGTGGAGTGACCACTCATGACCGCACCCCACCCCATGAGGGAAGCGTCCGTGGCCTTGGGACAGAACACGGGGCCTTGGGACAGAAACGTTCGGTCTTTCCAAACATCCAAGGCTCGAAGGGCACGCCGCAAGACCTTGATGGAACGATATGGGTTTCCCCTGAGAGAAAACCCTCTGCCCAGGAGCCACCACTGGAGGGGCCTCATGTGGAGGAGGCTAAGCGTGATTACGCTGGACGCCACTGCCATGAAACCCAGCAGCCTCTGAAACTGCTTCACAGTGAGCGGCTGGCCTTCCCGCACTCTCCTGACCGAAGTGAGGATGACTTCGACCCGAGCAGGCGACAACCGTGCCTGCATCCTGGTCGAGTCCCATATCACGCCCAAAAAGGTGGTTCTCTGCGCTGGAGAGAGCACACTTTTGCCGGCGTTTAGTCGAAACCCAAGCACCTTCATGCAGGCGAGGACGACATCTCGATGACGAAAGGCCTGGCGCTCCGACTGGGCCAGGATCAACCAGTCATCGAGGTAATTTAAAATGCGGATACCCTGGAGCCACAGCGGGGTCAGTGCTGCGTCGACGCATTCCGTAAAGGTGTCGGGTGAGAGTGCTAGGCCGAACGGGAGGACCCGATATTGGTAAGCTTTGCCCCCGAAAGCAAACCTCAGGAACCTCCTGTGTGCAGGAAGGATGGAAACGTGAAAGTACGCATCTTCCAGATCTATTGTGACGAACCAGTCCCCGGACCTGATCTGAGTCACGACCTCCCTGAGGGTGAGCATCCTGAACCTGAGCCTCCTGAGAGAGCGGTTCAAGGAGCGTAGATCTAGAATGGGACCCAACCCGCCATCCTTCTTCGGACCGATGAAGTACGGGCTGTAAAAGCCTGACTCTTCAACCGAGAGGGGGACCACCTCGATGGCTCCTTTCCTCAGGAGTGTGCGCACTTCTCGTTCCAGGATCAGCGCCTGCTCGGGTCCCACCAGGGTGGGACACATCCCGTTGAAACGGGGAGGAGAGGACGCAAACTGAACAGTGTAGCCGTTTTCTACGGTCCGCAGGACCCACCGGGAGACTCCTGGCAGCTCCTCCCAAGCTGTCAGAAGGTTCCTCAGGGGAACCAGCCCCTCGGGGCTGGCCTCTGACCCACTCAGAGCAGCTGGGGCTGTGCCCTGCAGCTGATGACGCCTCGAGAGAGGCGGCGGACCCTCCCCTCCCACAACCTTCGAGTGGAAAGGTGGGGAGCGAACCGCTGGAGTGGAGCTGCGCCCTGAGATACAACTTGTGGCAGGGCTAGCAGACCGGCCTCCATGACCCGGATGGCCGGAGCAACGTACTGTGGCCGTTGACACCTCCTGAGAGGCGGCGGGCCTCCCCCATCCGTACCGAGGCTTCGGACGGAAGTGGAGGGAGGCACCCGCTGGAGGGGGGCCGTGCTCTGGAGCACATCTTGTGGCAGAGCCAACGGCCTGGTGCCCCGGGGGTGCAGGGGAGGGATGTCACCGTAACGAGAGGTGTGCCCCATCCCCCCAACCGTAGACTGGTAGGATCTACGCACCACTGCCCGTTTGTCGGAGGCGAGGGGGACCCCCAGGTCATCCTGCTCTTTCTTGGGCCTAGAGCGTCTCCTTGGGCCCCTAGGCCCCGCCCACAGAGATCGGGTGGCAACGATCTGTTTCTGGGCTTTGCGGTGCCTGGAAGGACCAGGCTGGGGCTGCCGCCAAACAGCCCCACGAGATCGCCGAGGGAGGTACTACTGAAAAGCAGCCGACTGCTTTTTAGACTCCTTGTCCAGGAGGTCGGACAAGGTGAGCCACAGATGCCTTTCTGTGGCCACCAGGGCCGCCATGGACCGACCAACGGCCCGCGCCGTGTGTTTCGTGGCCCGAAGGGTTAAGTCGGCAGTGCGACGCAACTCCTTAATATCAGCGGTCCCGGAGCTAAGTCCCTCATCCAAATCACGTAGCAGGTCAGCCTGGTATGCCTGCAACATACCCATGGTGTGGAGGCAGCCCGCGGCCCGACCTGCTGCCGTGTAAGCCTTCCCTACTAAGGCCGACGTAGCAGTTTAGTAGGAAACACCGGAGCCTTTAGTGATGATGCTATGCTAGGGGAGAGATAGCTAACCAGCGTCTCTTCCACACGCGGCATCGCCCCATAGCCGCACGCCTTAGCCCCAACCACATTCGCGTAGAGCGAGGAGTGACTAGGAGAAGTGCGCGCTGAGTACGGGGTATCCCAGGATCTGGACACCTCGGCGTGCAGATCGGGAAAAAACGGCAGGCTCCGGCGCCCAGGAAGTGACACAGGATGCAGGAAACGCTCATCCAGCTTACTGGGTGCGCGCTGCTTCTGCTGCTCCACCGGCCAATCTAAATCCAGCTTGGCTACGGCTCGTGTCACGACCTCGAGGAGCTCCACATACAGCGCAGGCTGTGAGGAGCCCACGGGCTCGCTAGCATCCATCAGCTCTCCTTCCTCGGAGGGAAAGACATGTAATGCCGTGCTGCCATCGGGCCTGCTTCTCCTCGAGAGCAGGAGCTCGATTCAGCAGACGAGGCTGGAGCGGACTCATCCGACTCCAATCTCGCTGCTAAATAGGCCTGCGAGCCCCACGAGTGGCGGCGCCCCTTTGCCTCGGCAAGAGCAGGACCGGAGCCGCGAGGGAGAGAGCTCTTCTCGAAGAGCGCACTCCGAGAGCGAAGCGTGCGCATAGCCATGAGGCTACAATGCGAGCAATCGACTCCCCTGAGAGCCGATTGTGCATGCTCCACTCCCAAGCAAACAAAACACCGATCATGCGAATCCTTCCCGGTAATGAAATGGGGACACGGATAAACACATTTACGGAATCTCTGTCTGCTAGCCATCACTCGATCAGAAAAACACAGCGCTTACCTGTAAAAAAGTATGGAAACACCCCTCTCAATAGATGTTATTCAAATGTTTAATTGTGTAGAAAAAAAAACAAGCACATATATGCCACAAAACAATTTTCACTTAACAATCCAAACTTCTGGCTGTATAAAACACTTAAAAAAAAACAAAGAAAGATAACTATAGTCAATTACAACTCTTTTTACAGATCAAACAGAGGAAAAAAAATATGGAATCACACAAATCTGAGGAAAATTATATGGAATCACCATGCACTTTGCATTTGTAAAACAAACACCTGTATCTGATTACAACTGCTAATTAGTCTGCAGTTAAAAAAGAGTGCTTGCACACATTAGTGATGTGTTGAACCAAGATGATTGACATAACTCATGGCTCCAACACGAGAGATGTCAGTTGAAACAAAGGAGAGGATTATCAAACTTCTCAAAGAAGGTAAATCTTCACGGAATGTTGCAAAAGATGTTGGTTGTTCCCAGTCAGCTGTGTCTAAAATCTGGACCAAGTACAAATCAAATGGAAAGGTTGTAAAAGGGAAGTGTACTGGTAGACCAAGAAAGACATCAAAGCGCCAAGACAGAAAACTTAAAGCAATATGCCTTGAAAAGGTAAAGGTATTGGAGAGATGACAGTCATTACATCTTCTATAAATGCACAAGTTTATGTTGAGATTTTGGACACTTTTCTTATTCCATGAATTGAAAGGATGTTTGGTGATGGTAGCATCATTTTTCAGGATGATAATGAATCGTGCCATAGAGCAAAATCTGTGAAAACATTCCTACAGGAAAGACATATAATGTCAATGGCATGGCCTGCAAATAGTCCGGACCTCAATCCAATTGAAAATCTGTGGTGGAAATTAAAGAAAATGGTCGACGACAAGGCTCCAACCTGCAAAGCTGATCTGGCAACTGCAATAAGACAAAGCTGGAGACAGATTGATGAAGTATACTGTTTGTCATTAATTAAATCCATGCCTCAGAGAATTCAAGCTGTTATAAAAGCCAGAGGTGGTGCAACAAAGTGTTTTTTTTTAAGCGTTTTATACAGCCAGAAGTTTGGATTGTTGAGTGAAAATTGTTTTGTGGCATACAGTATACAGTATGTGCTTGTTTTTTTTTCTACACAATTAAACATTTGAATGAACATCTTCTGAGAGGGGTGATTCCATACTTTTTTTATGACGCTTTTAACAATTCCCATTGTCTCAAATCAGCTACAGAAGTATAGGAACAAAAAAGAAATAAATATATAACAATAATAATAAGAAGAAAAAATAAGGATAAAAATTAACATTTTAAATACTATGTATCTATCCGTATCTCCCAAATCACAAAATAGGGCTGGGGTTCTCACAGATAAAATTGTAACTCTAATGTGGCATCAGCTGAACTGCATCTTGTCATCAAACAGCCTGAAAATAGAAAACGTTTATGAGTCCACTGCTTTTATCCCTGTGCCTTTTTCACCCTGTTAGCTGAGCTGGATGCCTGCTGGAGTTGCCTCTAGCTACTTGCTGTAATTCCTTGTAGAGCCTCATCAAACACCCTGTTATCATTAAAGGCAAGTTCCTTAAACCTCAGGTCAAGAGCTGTGATTTCTGAGAGAACATGATTGTGTTCCGCTCTGGGGAACCCGCTTTCTCAGAGTCTATGCAGTTGCTTGTCTATGGTAGCACCAAGTGATTCTCTGCAGACCTTTACACAGGAGGAACATTAGTTAAGTATGCAAAAAATTATAACATGACCATTTTATATTTTCCGTATTTACACTATATACAAATGGGAGTTAAAATGTTCATAGTACACACACATCTGTAAATCACTTCATATTACCATTTTATTTAACTTATTTAACTTATCTAAGTTGTAAAAACTGTATATCCTGCACTTGCTGCTATTGCACTCTGGTTAGACCTAAACTGCATTTCGTTGCCTTGTACTTGTACATGTGTAATGACAATAAAGTTGAATCTAATCTAATCTAATCTAATCTAATCTAATCTAATCTATTGTGCCTGTACCACCTCCCATTTCTCATGGGTTGTAGCTTCACCAAGTGCACTGGGTAGTCTACTGATTTAATCCTTGGTTTAACAATAGAAAATGTTTTATCCGCTGGTGTACTTTGTACATAATACTTTGTGATTGTTAAATTAAAACACTGCACAAAAAGTATGACATGGACATTAGGTTACACACACTTTAATTCTATTCACTTTTGCCTTTTTACCAGTTCCTACTGTATGCAAAGTGTAAACAGCAGCTGCAGTATGTGAAGCAATGTGATGGTGCTTCTCACTGACAAATTCTCTCTTTGTTTTATGATATTAATGATTTAATTGCCCTAATATATTCCACATCAAAAAATCAGTGCTGCTCTTACTGTTTATTTATTTCTTAAGATAAATTGTCATAACATTCAAAAATATTGCTCTTTTCTCTGTTTGTCCTGAGAGAAAGTGGCTAAGAAGATATTCTGGTGATGGTTAAGTCAGCTCTGATTTGCCCAAGAGTTGACATAGCTTATGATTCTTCAGATGTATGAAAGGTGACAAAGTTTTCTTAATAATAATAATAATAATAATAATAATAATAATGACTATTGTGCCTATTATCGGATGCATACATGATTGATTATTTTTGAGTGTTATGAAGGTTTTTTCTGCTTGGATCAATATACAATGAATCAAACAAATCTGCACTTTCCACCTCTTCTATCATTTTCTGCTGAGACCAGTGGGAAATCACTGGCAGTGATCTCAACATATCCCTCATCCAGTGTGTTCATTCATGGTCTTTGGAGGAAAAAACCCTGGCTTATAGCTGCTGTATATTACGATATACTTTAATGCAGTAACAGCAGACTTTGCTGATTTAGCAGTAGACAATAACGCAGCAGTTTTTTCTTCTAAATGCACTCTTAAATGTACAGTAGTAATGTGCCTGTCAAGTGAATGTACATTCATCCTGCTTGAAGTAAAACTTTTATTCTACACTTTAGATATTAAATATTATTCTACACTATATTGATATTATATATTAATATAAAGTCTACACATGGATTTCATATTTCCCTCTTAATAAAACAAATTCTTCACTGTTTTGCCACTGTCACTCATCTGTTTGGCTTTTATTTATTTATTTATTTTTTGTTCCCCTCTCCACTAGTAATGTGGTTTGTGTGTGTTTGTGTTTGAGAGAGTGAAAGAGAGAGAGAAAGAGAGAGAGAGAGAGAGAGAGAGAGAGAGAGAGAGAGAGAGAGAGAGAGAGAGATTCTTCTTAACATCTGCTGTATATTTATGAAATCTGAAAACCTCTACAGTTAAATAAAATTATTTTGTGAATCATGTTGTATCAAAATATGCCTATTTAAACAGATACAAAAATATGTGTATGGACCAAAAGGAGAGCAAGAACAATTGACACAGTATAATAATGGCACATTTGTGACAAGGTTTGTTTTTCTATAAGATTTTATTACTATAAACAAGTCTGTCATGTCTCAGTGTCAGTTTGAAATGTGATGAAGACAAAGTATAATATTTTTGCTTAAAAAAATATATATATATGTTGTTTTTATAATGAACAATTATGATTAAGACTAATCAATATTGTAATTTTGAATATTGTAATAATGGTTCCAAGGGTGCAGAACTACAGATGTTGTATATATATATATATATATATATATATATATATATAGCATTTTCATACATATATATATATATATATATACACACACACACACACACACATATATATATATATATATATATATGTAGCATTTTCATACATATATATATATATATACACACACACACACACACACACACATATATATATATATATATATATATATATATATATATATATATATATATATATATATATATATATATATATATATATATGTATATATGTATGTATGTATGAAAATGCTGCTATATTGTATTATTTGGATAATACCACCACCAAAATAAACAATAGCTTTACTGACATTGAAGAACATGTGTTACATAACAATGTGTTCCCTAACAGATAAAACTAGATATAATATTGATGGCATTTACACACTCTTACATCTTTTTTTCTGTCATCTGTTGAGCAAGCATCCATTTAGTCCTGCATCATTCCTTTGATTCACATTTGATTAAACTGTCCTGCTTTCTCAAACTGTAAACAAGTATTAATGATTTATACAACATTAGAAGGCTTAGCTCACATTTCTTTAAAAAAAAAAAAAAAAAAAAAAGGCAATTTCTTTGTATGTTTAGTTGCGTGCTTGTGTTGAGTTTTGTAATAGGGCTATTAAAATTAGAAATGTGCCACCCATTTAAATTAATATTAGGGGAGAATGTTACAATGCAACAGGTAGAGCTACACAGCCCTGTTAACCCCATTCACTACACCCATTAAATAATGAGGTCAATATTTCTGACCTATTAGAAAAAAGTGTTGTGTTAAAAAACTTTAAAAACTTTAAAAAAGTGTTAAAAAACAAACCGATTAATAACTTAATTTGCTGCTAAATGTAGTTTAAACTGGAGAGTTTAAACTACATTTAGCAGCAAATTAAGTTATTAATCGGTTTGTTTTTTAACGTTCTTCACTTAATCTGCTTTTGTTTCTCTTGGCTATACCTCAAAAAAGCTAAAAATCATCGGTCATGCATTACTTTTTGCCATATACAAGACCCTTCGAAAGTATAGAAGCAGTTTATAGAAGCAATTATTTTGTTTTTGCTATACATTGGGTTTGAGATCAAATGATCAACGAGATCAGAAATTAATCATTTATAATAAGATAGGACTTCACCAATTTTTCAAGTGATCGAACATATTGGAACATGTAAATGTTTTTTGTTGCAAAAAAATGTGCCATGTTTGATTGTTTAAACATGGCAGCTGAGTGGTTCATGTGCACAGGGACCATCAAATTGGGAAGTAGCTGTTTAACAGCAGATACTCATACTGTCTCAGCTCAGTGTCTGTGAATGACTCTGAAGCCCAAAGCATACTGTACCATAAAATATTTAATCTGTGCAATGAGAATCATGAATTACATACAGTGCAAGAGGTACAGAGGCTATGCTACAGCTAGTCAGGTTTCTATTGCCAACTTCTATTCTTCAGTTTACACAGGGCATATAAATGTAAGGCTCACTGTAAAAACATTTGCACTCTGCCAAAGCCCTGAGTGAACCTTCACAGCCAAGCAGCAGCATCCTCAAACGGAAGGTGGAGGAGCACAAGGTCTCTAACATCCACCAGCTCTGCGATGTCATCATGGACAGTAAAGATATAGAAATACAGAAAAATAATGGTGACCACACAAAATATTGACACATTGGGCCCAATTTGGACATTTTCACTTAGTGATGTACTCACATTGGTGGTGAGCGGTTTAGACATTAATGGCTGTGTGTTGAGTTATTTTAAGGGGACAGCAAATTTACACTGTTTACAAAAATGTGAGGGCTGTACTCGCTTTTGTAAGATTCTGTATATATGCACATCATAGTTAGTTTATTTATTTATTTATTTATTTATTTATTTTAGCTCAGTTCAAGTTACTAGTTTATGTAAAATGAAAATATCAAGTTGCTTAAGTTGACTTCTGTCAGGCAGTGGATTGAGGGGATATTTTCAGATGTGAAAAAAACTATTTCCAATTAATGTTCAACCATTCAGAAAAATGCTTTTAGTCCAAATAGATGGATCCAGTGTAAACTACAGGCTCCTCGACCTTCAGCAGAAGCAAACACAACAATTTGGTGGAATTTAAAACAGGGTTTCTATTAAAGAGAGAACAGACACAGGTACAAGGCCATGGTTTATAACAGCTCTGCTGACATTACAGATACAATATGACCAAATATTTTGTTTCATTTTTGCTCTGACAATGAAATAGTTCCCCAAGAAGCCTCATATGGATAGATCATTCATAGTGTTCATGCCACACGTACTGTAGACTGACTACCATGCAGCTCACAGTGAATGTAGTAATGTTTTTAGGTAAAAACTGTCGCTAGAGATGAAGTTTTATGTAGAAAAGCAATCACAGACACAGAATTATACATACCATGAAATATCCCATTGTTATATTGTTATATTAAATATAAATACTGTTCATTCAATCATTTTGTAGACTGGAGCTAACTGTCTTATAGTGGATTATGATATTTTCTACAGATGTTGAATAAGTTTTCTTGTAGAATATGTACTACAATAAAATAAACTTCTGATTAAATACAATATTATTTTTTCAGTTACGTTCTACAACTAAGAACCTGTCATTACTTTTAATTTAATAGGGAACATGTACTAACTTCTTAGTAGCTAATATGTTTAATGTAAGTATTGATCAATAACACATGCTTTCTTGCTTAGTTCTTGCATAGTTACTGTACATATGAGTGTTGTTTTTTTTTTTGTATTCTTTTTGTATTTCTTTTTTCAGGTTTGTAACAGTATTGTAACATGTTAACAAGAATAACATTAAGGACGTGTATTGGCAAATAGAGAAAGCAAAAACTCCAACATAAGGTTTTAAAATAAAAAATGACAACAATATTATGTCTGTTCATAAATGGTGAAGTGGAACTACTGCTTAAAGTTAAACCTGAATACACATTTGAATAGATTGTCGACTGGGACAGGGTATTGTGTTTAGGAGCAGTATAGTGCTCATCATACTCCGGTGCTCGTGCAGGAGGCTGTAATATTAATAGTAAAACATAAACAAAGGTAAATGAAATGCCAAATGTTCGCAGATGTTACCACGAATTAGCAAGCTGGTCAACAGCCATGATTAATGCCATAACACAATCCAAGATCATTGATATGATATAGAAAACTACAATCCAATTCATTACATTTCTTTACCTAAAAGAGTGATGATTAAAAAAAGAAATTGGGGTTGAAAATGTACATTTGCCTTCCAAAATGAAAAACAGGAATAATATGTTCATTCAAACAGAATTATCCATAACCAGTATTTCCTTCTGTCATTCAATTCCTGCCAGTAGTTATTGTCAAGGGATGGTGACTATAAATAGCTCACTGATTTCTGCCAAAGATAAGGATGTAGACAACAATGCACTATAACCAGAAGTTTAATGGACTGAAATCAAATCAGAGCCTTGCTGTGCCAACATATTATGTTCCTGGTGCTGTATTAAGGCAGAGGTATTACAAAAAAAAAAAAAAAATCTCATATTTCATGCAAAACAAAAATGTTAAGTGAACTTAATGTTCAGTCTGTTATGTATACTTTGTTTCAGATGTTTACAATATACAAAGCCTTGGCTACACTACAGTGTAGTGTGCTCCATAAGGACTGTGTAAAACAATACTTTAATTAAATGTATATTAAAATAACAACCTGCCCTTCACACACACCTGTAGTTTATGCAGACAAGTAGCTGAAAATATATTCAATGTATGAGCATTTAGATTATCGTTTTCATGAATATTATGATTATGTTTGTGTTTAAAATACAGATTGCTACCACATCAGACAAACACTAATGATATGCATTTGTGAAACTTGACAGGAGAAGCTGACCTTCCACATAGTTTAAGAATTCACTTTAAAACATTTTGCTGTAAATTTGCTGTAAAATACTGGCAGCTGGGTTGCTAGTCACTTACTGTTTTTCAACATTAAGAGTATTGTGCTGTATTCTATTGTAACATCACATTTTTTTACAGTATTTAACTGCATTGTATTTTTACAGAGAAATAGTGTAATTACTGATTTGTATACTGGATGTATAGATTAAATTAGGATCATTAAATATTTAAAAAATATATATTTTTTGTTATTCTTCATAATGGTAGTGTCAATAGGACATTAAAAACAACATAAAACATTTAAAACAAACAGCAGAAAATTGGCTTTTTCCATATATATATATATATATATATATATATATATATATATATATATATATATACATGTGTATATATACGTATATATATACATGTATACGTATATATACACGTGTATATATATATATATATATATATATATATATATATATATATATATATATATATATATATATATATATTAAACCAGTCAAATGAAAATAACAACCAACAAAGGATGGACAAGTTTTTCAGAAATATATTGTAAAATGTCTCTGTCCAAAGAAGGTTGTATGAAGGAAATGTAAGTTTTCCTGTATTAAGTGAAACTTCAAGAGGAGTTGAGAACAGACTAAACTGTTTGCACAGGACTAAGCCAAAGTGCATAAGGTTTACCATTCAAGGTCAAACCATTTGTAGAAACAAAGTAGAAACGTACAAAAAACGATAATTTATGATGAACAATAATTTAACTGTCTTCTCATGTTCCAACGTCCATTTATCCTTGTCACAAGCACAAATGTTATATGATTTGGAAGAAAAATTATTTCTCTGTCTTGTCAAGCTGTCATCTATTTGTCCTGTCAGCAGCAAAACAGCTTAGAAACTACACACAAATTGTTTAAAATCCCAAAGATTCTATAAAGTACCTAATATGGCATTCCATAGTTTCTGAGCTTATTTACAGTCCAACATATTGGGAATATTGTGATTATATCAAACTGTCCAACAGCATCAATAGACTTGATCTTGCTATTCTCTCTCGAGTGTATATTGCACAACAAAAATTCATTTTAGTTCAAGGTCAGAAACATTCATAACACTTCTGTTTTATGTTTTGTCATAAACTGAAAACATGTTGTGTTGTTGCTTTGTTATTGTGTACATTCTAGTAACTTTAATAGGAACACTTGTACACCTGCTCATTCATGCATTTATCTAATTAGCCAATAATGTGGCACAGTACAATGCATAAAATCATGCAAATACTGAAGCTTCAGTAAATGTTCTCATCAAATATGAAATTTGATCACACTGACAAAGGCATATTTGTTAGTGTCAGGTTTGAGAATGAAAGCAAAGAGTATGGCCACTGGTTTGAGTTGACAGGAAGTTTACATCAAATAAACATTTTATGATTTATGCAATGCTCTGAGACAGCATGTTTAGCTGGTGAGAATATATGGAACCATTCAAACTGAAATAATATGCCTTGGTCTTTTACCATTAAAAAGTAGATTGAGAACAAATACCATTATAGAATTATAGACATCACAAAAAAAAACCTGCAGCAGATTCAGCAATTTGACAAGATAATACTTCTTATACATTTCTCCTGGATAGGTTGTGGAACTCCATATTAGTAAAATGCTCTTAGTAAGGTGTCAGATGACTGCTTAAATCTGTAGCTGATTTAATTACTGCATGTCGGTATAAAGATTCAGTTTAATATAGCATGATGTAATTCATGTTTGATTTTTCTCCAGAAAAATCTGTGTAGCATTATGGTTTGAATATGTTTTTTTTCCAAATAAATATGTAGTGGGGTAAGCCATATTCATCAAAAACAACAACAACAACAACAACAAAACAGCTTCTGTAAAGCATAAAAAAGAAATCAATGTTGATCTAAGAGGGAACCAATTGCCATTTACTGTGTTTGACTGATTTTTGCAGTCACCCCTGAAACATCCTTGCTTGAAACCTCTGAATCAATTAGTGTCTCAATCAGATTTTCTTTTTTTTATTCTATTCCTGCAATAGGGCCTGATGAAGCTGTTGGTCACTGGTAGACAGAGAGCTATGATGTTTTCTGTTGTTGAGTCAAAATAAATCACTGGCACTCTATGGAGATAAAGGTCACATTATTTTTATTACTGTTACTGAATCAGGGTACAACCTGCCTGGTGTAGCTCATTACCAGTTATTGTACAATAGTTATAAAAAAGTCTAAATACTCCAGGTTTTTTGTGTTGGCTAAAAAAAGAAACTAATATAAATCATGTCAGTGCCTTGTAATCCTAAATGTGAAATTTCATTATATAAAAATGAAAAAAAAATTAATGCTAGCAGAATTTTTTTAGGGAAAAATAGGGAAAAGATTACAATAATCTCATAAGTAGATTTTTTTCACAACTTCTTAGTTTCGACCGCTGAAGCCATGGAAAGAGTTTACAATGCATGCTTGGTCACTTGAAAGGTATGTATTGTAAATCCCATCATAAACAAAGAGAAAATATGGAGAACATGGTGACATCATTAAGAACAGGACATACTTCCAAATATATATCAGAAAACTTACCAGGGAGGCTGCCAAGAGAACTATGGAAACATTTAAAGAACTGCAGGAATACCTGACAAGTAGTGATTACTCTCTGCATGTGACAACAAGATCTCATATTCTTCACGTATCTGGGCTATGGGGTATGGAGGCTGGATAATAGCCCTTTTGTCACAGTTCCATTCTGAGGTAAATTACTCCAAACCTTATGATAAAACAGTCTGATAATACCAATTAAAATAAAAACCTGTCATTTTAAAAGTGGTATGTAACACATTGCATATCCATTGTAACAACATAACAGGATTCAAAGAATTATCCACTATGTATCTAAGGCTCTGTGGTGGCTGGCTGCAGTACAATTCTTAACCCATTCAAATGTTATTGAATGGGAAAAGACAAAATAATTTTAGCTCACAAACTATATTTTAGGAACAGTGTTGCCCTTTTAAATACTTCAGTACTATTTGGTTTCATAACTGTTCTAACAGACCCTCACAGTCGAGTCCTTTGCAGTGTTTCTGGTATTTTGATTTTCCAGTATTTTGCTCAATGTATATATATTGTAACTATAGCAAACCAACGAAAGTGAATGAGGTGATAGCAAAAACTAGCTAACATTGGTTAAATTTCAAACAATTTTTTAACTCAAAAAATGTAAAGAGTCAAAGTAGCATGAAAAGGTTTATCAGTCTCATTTAAAACTGCATAACAAACATAACAAAGCATAAAAGAACACTTTCCATTTAGACAGCTAGATGAAAGTCATGGATAATCGGGATTTTGTTCAGTTTGTGTTCAGTGTAAATGTTGACTGTTACCACCCATTACTACATACTATCATGATTTTCACTGGTACATTAGATTACCTACTTACACTATCTTTGCTTTGATTAAGAAAATATCAAGTAGTTAGCAAATGATAGCTCAGTCATTTAGCATTTTACATATTAAATAATTAATAACATAGTACTTACCTCTAAGAATTATGTGCCATTATAACAGATGTATGATTAGTGGGGAATTTCTTGGATATTGGGTATTGTGAGTGAAATGAAAAATAAAATGCTGTTTGCTTGCTTTGCTCTCATGCATTGTGGTCACAAATTAAATACAATTAATGGTAGCCAATTTGTGATGGAATACAAATCTGGTTTGGTCTTTCATCTTCAATAAAAGCACTCTACCAAAAAAGCACAGCAGTAAGCTTCAAAACATGAAGAGGCTAAAAGGTTAAATATTGTTTTGCCTCAGAAACTGTAAAATATACGTATATTATACAGCCTATATAATGCTTAATGCAAAGAAATGTCTGACCTTTTGGTTCATTTAAGTTCATTTATTCTAAAAATGTTTTGAAACACATTAAATCACATCATTCCAAAAGATTAACAAAGAGGAATTTTTCATGAGATTTTCATGGCCTGACTTTTATGCTGTATATCTGATGAACAATCATGCTCTGTGTTCTCAATAACATAATCTCACCTCGGGTCACGGGGAGCCTGTGCCTATCTCAGGCGTCATGGGGCATTAAGGCAGGATACACCCTGGACGGAGTGCCAACCCATTGCAGGGCACACACACTCTCATTCACTCACACACTCACACACTACAGACAATTTTCCAGAGATGCATGTCTTTGGACCGGGGGAGGAAACCGGAGTACCCGGAGGAAACCCCCGAGGCACGGGGAGAACATGCAAACTCCACATACTCAAGGCGGAGGCGGGAATCGACCCCCCAACCCTGGAGGTGTGAGGCGAACGTGCTAACCACTAAGCCACCGTGCCCCATAATATAATCTTATATTTTCATAAATATATTTATCTGCTTTTTTTCAAGATGTGTTCACTCATATAATTGCACATGAATATCATGATATTCTAAAATTAAGATACTGAAAATTTGCTTGGTTAATGCATAGGCCAGTTAGCATACAAACCCACTTGAACAGGCCAATGACTTTGAGTCTTCTCCCTGTCACTTTTCTCACTGCTATTTGGTAGCATATACTGCCAGGCTTTTTCATAACAATGAAACATGGAGATACCCATCTCTTTGAGGATTGACTAAAAGTCTTATATTCCTTACATGATTTACAGTTGTCCTGTAGCCATGATTTTCAGTGCTTGAGAAAATATCTTTGTACTTCCATAACAGTGAGTTGACTTCTGCTCTAAACTTTCTTAGGTCTACTTGCCAGCATCTGTTTTTCACATTTTTCAGCTGGGACATCATCCTGTTCAGTTATTTAACATGTAAGTGAAACCCTGGTGAGTGTGAAAGAATTAATAGTGAAGACAGATAGAGGGAAGAGAACAAAGTTGTTTTTTTTTTTTTACTCCACACAGAATTGCACTAAAGAAAAGAAAACCTATTTTAATATGATTCTTATTTAAAAAAAAGTCAGTTTTTGACACATTGGCTCATGTCTGGCATAATGCTTTCTGGTATATTTATGTACCACTCATTTCACACAGGTGTTCTCATTCATTACCTGCACTTCTCTATGACTCCTATTCTTGTGATGACATGGGATAGAAATAGCTAGATCTAAGTGTCATAAAAGCATTACCAAATCTGATTAGCAATGTAAAGTAAGAAGAATATTTAATCAAACACTAATATGGTTGCATAAGTTACGAGATAGCGTGATCGTCCCTGGACAACGTCCTTCTCAAGATAACAGACAAAAGGATACAGTGGCCCCCACAGACCACAACAAAGGTGCTATATGCTATATATATATATGCTATATTCATTTCTGGATGATCACCACATTTTTCAGTTTAGGAAGACAAACAACACTGCAACATTTTTTTAAATTGGAGAAAAACTGCAAAGGTATCTCCACAAGCGAGTTGCAGGAGGAGCTAGGTTACAGGGTTCTTTAAACACCAGATAAAGACGGTGCAGCCATTACTAAACATCTTGTAAAACAGGGAGAGTTACCATAACTGTAATCCACAAATGCAGTAAGTAACTCAGCATCCTGACTAGGCCAATGCTATCATTTACTGTTACAACAAAAGTCATCCTTTTAAACCCTCCAGACTAGCAGTCTCATCATGATTTCTGGCAAATATTTGCTAACTGGATGATAAAATAGACTAAAACTGACTGCTAACTGTGAGATGAGAGATTGCTGTGCTTTCAGTATAATTTAAACATGGTTCTGTTGCAACATCCTTGACTCAGCAGTTTACTTGGAAAGACTCACATGCATTTGTGAGGACTGGTGCAGGAAGACCAGAAAAGGAGGGCTGTGTTTTTGTGGTTTTTGGTTTACAAAAGCTTTTATAGTAACTGTAACGGCGGGAAACAGAGCGGACCCAAACGCAGGATAGCATAAATCAAAATAGGGTTTAATAACTGAAAACATGAAACAGGACGCAGACTAGACAGGACAAATCACAGTAGATGCCGCGCTGCACAAAGCAACGCGGCACAGTTAAATACAAGAAGACAATGACACAATAAGGATCAGGTGTGATGACAGGGAGGAGCAGACGAAGGCGGGGCAGACACGTGACGAGAAACATAAACAGATGCACGTGGCCAGAGTCCGGGCAGAGTCCTTACAGTAACATACTATAGTACTATATTCCCTGTGGCAGTAGAGTACCTAAAAAAGTGGATGCCAATTTACCTGCCAAGGAATTTTATAACTGTCATTACTGATGCTGATTATCTCCTGTTGAGCACAAGCGCTGTATATGCACTAAAGGTGTTAATTGACATGGTTATTATACTATAAAACACCCTGTCAACTTCAACTATGTGATCCTAAAGAAATTTCTCCCCAAATTTAATCAGCATATTTAAATTACAATTATGGGAAAAAGAGAATCATATCTATTCAAACACTGAGAGCTTACACAGCCATCCCCTTCCAACGCATTGGACAGATAACACCTGTGTGCATATCATCTGTTGTTAAAACACCTAATTGCTTGTGAATTAGGCACAACATCACTTATATTTTCAAAAAGGGTGTCATATAGAGCATCCTGACCTGCAGCATCACTGTCTGTGAAAGAAACTGCTGCGTCAAAGACAGGAAATCACTGGAGCGGGTGGTGAAGACTGCTCGATCCATTACTGGGTCAAGTTTCCCTGTCACAGCTTCACTGAGCAGTGTATTAACTACAGCTGGTGAACAGCAACATTGAGCAGTGTATTAAGAAGGCCCGCAGCACCCCTCTCATAGACTGTTTACACTTCTTCCATCTGGAAGAAGGCTATAGAGCATCTGGGCCGAGTCCACCAGTTATCTCCCACAGGCCATTTGACTCTTTACCAGATTGGTCTGATTTCCACCTGACTTAATTTCATTAGATATCACTAATTTCTGCTACTATTTATTTTACATACTGTGGTACGACTTGAACACTCAGGATTAGATGCAAATGCAAGAAAATGTAATGACTCAAACAGGTGACAGGGAATGAGCAAAAAGTACAGGAAACAAATGTAGATGCGGCTAACTTGGATATAAACAGAGACTTTAAGCCAAAAGTACGCCATAAGCCAAAAACACATTAACAAATCCGAAAACACATTGAACAAATCCCAAAACAAATGAACAAATCCCAAAACACATTAACAAATCCGAAAACAAATTAACAAATCCGAAAACACATTAACAAATCCCAAAACAAATTAACAAATCCCAAAACAAATTAACAAATCCCAAAACAGATTAACAAATCCCAAAACAGATTAACAAATCCGAAAACACATTAACAAATCCGAAAACACATTAACAAGTCAGACAACCCGGAAGCGGTTGGTATAGTTTGTGAATGGAAACTTACCATCATCGGACGAGACACCTTTCATTCACCTGTATATCTTTAATGACAGTCGTCTTGTCCAATGATCGGTAAGTTTCCATTCACAAACTATACCTACCGCTTCCGGGTTGCGGAACATTAACAAATCAGATAAACACATTAACAAATCAGAAAACACATTAACAAATCAGAAAACACATTAACAAATCAGAAAACACAACGACATTTCAGACAACCCGGAAGCGGTTGGTATAGTTTGTGATTGGACAAGACACCTGTCACTCAAGGTATACATGAAGTTCAACAGTCTGCCGCAGGGAAAAGTTGGAATGGATGGATGGAATGGATTACTGTGGATTAATTCTGTTATTTTCTTATATTTAAACGGAGAACTTTACACATTACACATAAGATTCCATACCTGTATATCTTGAGTGACAGGTGTCTTGTCCAATGATCGGTAAGTTTACATTCAAAAACGATACACTACCGTTTCTGGGTTGTCTGACTTGTTAATGTGTTTTCGGATTTGTTAATGTGTTTTGGGATTTGTTAATTTGTTTTCGTATTTGTTAGTGTGTTTTGGGATTTGTTAATTTGTTTTCGGATTTGTTAATTTGTTTTCGGATTTGTTAATTTGTTTTGGGATTTGTTAATGTGTTTTCGGATTTGTTAATTTGTTTTCGGATTTGTTAATGTGTTTTGCACTTCTCGGCCACCGTACAAAAGTGCAAAAAACACAAAACCTTTACAAAATTTGGAACAGGTATAAGTAATGGAACAATTAAAAGCAACAGAATACATTCATTCATCTTCTACCGCTTATCCGAACTACCTCGGGTCACGGGGAGCCTGTGCCTATCTCAGGCGTCATCGGGCATCAAGGCAGGATACACCCTGGACGGAGTGCCAACCCATCGCAGGGCACACACGCACTCTCATTCACTCACACAATCTCATTCACTCACACAATCACACACTAGGGACAATTTTCCAGAGATGCCAATCAACCTACCATGCATGTCTTTGGACCGGGGGAGGAAACCGGAGTACCCAGGAGGAAACCCCCGAGGCACGGGGAGAACATGCAAACTCCACACACACAAGGTGGAAGCGGGAATCGAACCCCGACCTTGGAGGTGTGAGGCGAACGTGCTAACCACTAAGCCACCGTGCCCCCCCTAGCAACAGAATATAAAATCATAATAATAACAACAAGAACAACAATAATAATAATAATAATAATAATACAAAATCTAGTCCAGACAGTCAAACAGGGGCAAACTGGGAAATCAAAGGCAATGCAAAATAAAAAACTGAAAGACACAGGCACACATCAAAAACCAGGAAATAACCTCAATACCAACAGCTTAGTGACACATAGTTATTTACTTAGTTTCATGTTAAGTGTAGCACCATGATTCTGGGGTAACTAAGATTTGTTCACATTACAGCTGTCTGTGACAATAAAGTCTACTTGATCTGCTTGAAGATCATGATGTGAATGCATGTCCTGGGATATACAGCAGCTCATTCTTGATGGGATTTTGTTCAGCCGATGAGATGCTGAGATGTCTACAAGACATACTCTTGCCAGCAATCATATACCGGCTTTAAGTGTGGTATCTACCCATCTATGTGGCATTTCTGGTAAAAATTTCACACATTTATGATTTGATCACATTCATTCCCACAATGCTCTGAATTACATTAATACCATACAGACTCACTCTTTAGACACACTGGATACTTATAATCATTTCATAACTGTGAATGAGCATGTATTAAACATATAAAAAAAAGTTTCTTGTTATGGTAAGATAGCTCTATTTAGTGTCCATATGATTAGTAACACATTTACTTAACAGTCACAACCACGTAAATTGTGAGCCTTTTCACTATTTCACTAACCTCATTTCACGAAGAATTCAGATTCTCACGTGAAAAATTAAGTGTATGTTTATTAATGAGCCACTGTGTTGTGAGTATAACTAATAAAATGGTTAGTAAAGTGTATTTATAGCTTCTTTCATGGATTGTACTGTATTGAAAAATAAGCTTTTTCCCAAGCCTAACTAACACCATTTCATAGGCTCTGGTGTTGTTTGAGATCCCATGCACATCAAACTTTGCTTAAACAGATGTTCCTACCTCTAACTACCTATTTAGGTGTGGAAGTTTTCAGGACTCACTCTTAAGACAAGTGTTCTTTTTATTTGTGAGTGCAAGTAACTAAAATACTGTCTGTTTTCTTTATAGTTTTCCCAACTTTTTGCTCTCAGTCTCCCTGCACGTGTACACACTGCCTGTCTAGACACCTATTACACTAAAGTGTCATTCAAAATAAAAGGTCCATAAATAAAGAAATTTCTGTAAAGAAAATAGCATTATATATTTTTTTCCCTTTTAGCTCTAACATCATGCCTTCCTATAAAAGCTATCTAACACTGAATTAAATTATAAATGTGATAGCATTGGATGGCATTATCTAAGCAGGCAAATAATAAATAAATAAATAAATAAATAAATAAATAAATCCAATAATAAAATTACATAAAACCATGTAAATTAAGGACACATTTATTTACTAGGCATTCTGAGCATATATATTGGTTCCCACTGTGATTGTAATTACATGACTGTATGAATATTGTGTCACTTCTGTGTGATAACTGAATACTCAATTGGTTTAGCTGCTGCAATTTAAATTGTTTTTCAGAAAGACACTACATCTTATCTAAGTTTTAAATGGTCAGCTACTTTAGAAATATCCAGAGAGTCTGAAGTGAAATTATACTGAATTAATTACTGTTGTGGTTTCCATGACCTTATATTTAGGGCATAAGAGCAGCAAATGGTTGTCATTTCTGCCATAGAAAAAAACTCATTTGAAGCTGAGCATCAACAAAAGGGTGTAATTAAACACATAAACTGTACAACCAATAAGTATAATGTATTCTCCCCTGTGCTTCTATAACCTGGTATAACAAGGAAAATTCAGGAGATGGTTTCAGTTGCTCCCTGTGCTGTTTTAATAATAATAATAATAATAATAATAATTAAAGCTGCAAGCAGCATTTCCCGGGTTCAAGCGTTTAAGGCCTTTGGATTGACATGACAATATATCTCATGTCATGCTACAGAGGGTGCCACAACATATGTCATGTGAAGTACTCACCCGTCCAGTTTTCCCTAAAATAAACAAAGTCATATCCATTAGAGATGAGCCGGATACTCGGTTGAAACGAGTATCCGGTACAGATAAAGCACTTCTGCCGAGTACGAGTATTATACGAGTAATACGAGTCAATATCTGTGCTCGGATTGTATGAAAATCATCATTGGCTAGCTGATTGTGTCAGTGTTCTGGGATAGGCTAGTCACAGCGCCCCTCCCCTACAGTGATAGGCTAGTCACAGCGCCCCTCCCCTACAGTGATAGGCTAGTCACAGCGCCCCTCCCCTACAGTGATAGGCTAGTCATAGCGCCCCTCCCCTACACACATACAGATGTACTGTATTGTGTTGCTGTGTCTCGCTCTGCTCACTCACAGTCACACACAGAACAGCTCTCTGTCTCTCCCTCAGTCACTCGGGTTCGCGGGTCTTTTCCGTTAACGTTTAGGGTTTCTTCAGCTTTTTACTTCGGGTTGTAACGTTAATAATAATGGTAAACGTGGGTTCGTTCAGACGTGGTGCTTGCTTGGTAGAATGCGACTCGCATTGCGTCTCTGCCTGTCGGAGATTTTTTTTCTTTTTTAAACCTTCAGCTGTCTCTAACCAGTAACCAGACACTGTGTGTCTGATACGTTTTTGCTGTGTGTATGTGCTGTGTGTATGTACTGAGTGCGTGTCTGTGTGTGTGTCTGTGTGTGTGTGTCTGTGTGTGTGTGTCTGTGTGAGTGTGTGTTTGAGAGTGTGTGTGTGAGTGTCTGTGTGTCTGTGTGTGTGTGTGTGTGTGTGTGAGAGTGTGTGTGTGTGAGTATGTGAGTGTGCGAGTGTGAGTAAGTGTGTGTGTGTAAATGTGTGTGTAAGTGTGTGTGTGTTCCTCATAAAGACCTTTCTGATTCTGGTTCTGATTCTGATTTTGCAAGAATTTTGCCTAAACATACTTGGCAATAAAGACCTTTGTGACTCTGATTCTGATTCTGATGTTGCAAGAATTTTGCCTCTAGGCCTTACAATTCAGCACAAAATTGGGTTTTTGGACTGTTGGTGGCGCTAGACGGTTTGAGCTAGACACACCAGTTGCTTTCCTACGTACGGTTCTATGGGCTGCCATTGACTTCAATGGCGGAAGACGGAATAATAATAATAAATATAGCTGCAAGCAGCGATACCGGGGTCAAGCCGATCAGATGCACTCATAACATGTCTCTGATGAACCATACCAAGTTTCGTAGCGATATGGCATTGCATGGAAGAGTGCGTGTGTGTCTATGTGTGTCTGTGTGTGAGTGTGTCTGTGTGAGTGTGTGTGTGTGTGAGTGTGTGTGTGTCTGTGTGAGTGTGTGTGTGAGTGTGAGTGTGTGTGAGTGTCTGTGTGTGTCTGTGTGTGTTTGTCTGTGTGTGTGTGAGAGTGTGTGTGTGTGAGTATGTGAGTGTGCGAGTGTGAGTATGTTTTCGATTGTGAGTAAGTGTGTGTGTAAATGTGTGTGTAAATGTGTGTGTAAGTGTATGTATGTGTGTGTGTGAGTGTGTGTCTGTGAGTGTGTGTGTGAGAGTGTGTGTGTGTGTAAATGTGTGTGTATGTGAGTGTGTGTGAGTATGTCAGTGTGCGAGTGTGTGTGTAAATGTGTGTGTAAGTGTGTGTGTTCCTCGTCTGTGTGAGTGTCTGTGTGTGTGTGTGTGAGTGTCTGTGTGTGTCTGTGTGTGTGTGAGAGGGTGTGTGTGTGTGAGTGTGTGTGAGTGTGTGTGTGAGTGTGAGTGTGTGAGTGTGTGTGTCTGTGTGTGTATGTGTGTCAATGTGTGTGTCAGTGTGTGTGTGTGTGTGTTCCTCGTATGTGAAAACATACTTGACAATAAAGTGTGTGTGTGTGTGTGTGAGTGTCTGTGTGAGAGAGTGTGTGTGTGTGTGTGAGTGTGTCCGTGTGAGTGTGTCTGTGTGAGTGTGTGTGTGTGTGTGTGTGTGTGAGAGAGTGTGTGTGTGTAAATGTGTGTGTATGTGAGTGTGCGAGTGTGTGTGTAAATTTGTGTGTAAGTGTGTGTTCCTCGTCTGTGTGAGTGTGTGTGTCTGTGTGAGTGTCTGTGTGTGTCTGTGTGTGTGTGAGAGGGTGTGTGTGTGTGTGAGTGTGTGTGTGAGTGTCTGTGTGTGTCTGTGTGTGTGTGAGTGTGTGTGTGTGAGTGCGTGTGTGTCTGTGTGAGTGTGTGTGTGTGAGTGTGAGTGTGTGTGAGTGTCTGTGTGTGTCTGTGTGTGTTTGTCTGTGTGTGTGTGTGAGAGTGTGTGTAAGTGTATGTGTGTGTGTGTGTGTGTCTGTGTGTGTGTGTGTGAGTGTGAGTGTGTGTGTGTGTGAGTGTGTGTAAGTGAGTGTGTGTGTGAGTGTGTGTGTAAGTGTGAGTGTGTGAGTGTGTGTGTAAGTGTGTGAGTGTGTGTGTAAGTGTGAGTGTGTGTAAGTGTGAGTGTAAGTGTGAGTGTGTGTGTAAGTGTTTGTGTAAGTGTGTGTGTAAGTGTGTGTGTGTATGTGTGTGTGAGTGTGAGTGAGTGTGTGTGAGTGTCTGTGAGTGTCTGTGAGTGAGTGTGAGTGTGTGAGTCAGTGAAGGTGTTTGTGAGTATGTGAATGAGTGTGCGAGTGTGAGCAAGTGTGCGAGTGTGAGTGTGTGTAAGTGTGTGTGTGCGAGTGTGAGTGAGTGTGTAACTGTGAGTGTGTGTATGTGAGTGTGAGTGTGTATGTGAGTGTGCGAGTGAGTATGTGAGTGTGCGAGTGTGAGTAAGTGTGCGAGTGTGAATGAGTGTGTTTGGGTGTGTGTGTGTAAATGTGTGTGTAAGTGTGTGTGTGTTCCTCGTATGTGAAAACATACTTGGCAATAAAGTGTGTGTGTGAGTGTGTCTGTGTGAGTGTGAGTGTGTATGTGTGTGTGTCTGTGTGTTTGTGTGTGTGTGTGTCTGTGTGTGTGTGTAAATGTGTGTGTATGTGAGTGTGCGAGTGAGTATGTGAGTGTGCGAGTGTGGAAACTTGGTATGTTTCATCAGCGACATGTTCTGAGTGCATCTGATCGGCTTGACCCCCCGTGTGTGTGTGTGTGTGTGTGTGTGTGTGTGTGTGTGTGTGTGTGAGTGTGTGTGTGTGCGTGTGTGAGTGTGTGTGTGTATGTGTCTCTGTGCGTCTGTGTGTGTGTTTGTGTGCATGTGTGTGTGTGTGTGTGTGAGTGTGCGAGTGAGTATGTGAGTGTGCGAGTGTGAGTAAGTGTGCGAGTGTGAATGTGTGTGTTTGTGTGTGTGTAAATGTGTGTGTAAGTGTGTGTGTTCCTCGTATGTGAAAACATACTTGGCAATAAAGTGTGTGTGTGAGAGGGTGTGTGTGTGTGAGTGTGAGTGTGTGTGTGAGTGTCTGTGTGTGTCTGTGTGTCTGTGTGTGTGTGAGAGTGTGTGAGTGTGAGTGTGAGTGCGTGTGTGTGTGTGTCTGTGTGAGTGTGTGTGTGAGTGTGTGTGTGAGTGTCTGTGTGTGTCTGTGTGTCTGTGTGTGAGAGTGTGTGTGTGTGAGTATGTGAGTGTGCGAGTGTGAGTAAGTGTGTGTGTGTAAATGTGTGTGTGTGTAAATGTGTGTGTAAGTGTGTGTGTCCCTCATAAAGACCTTTCTGATTCTGGTTCTGATTCTGATTTTGCAAGAATTTTGCCTAAAAATACTTGGCAATAAAGACCTTTGTGATTCTGATTCTGATTCTGATGTTGCAAGAATTTTGCCTCTAGGCCTTACGATTCAGCACAAAATTGGGTTTTTGGACTGTTGGTGGCGCTAGACGGTTTGAGCTAGACACACCAAAGTTGCTACAGTAACTTCTAAGACTGGCCTCTACATGTGTGCCAAATTTCATAACTTTCCTACGTACGGTTCTATGGGCTGCCATTGACTTCAATGACGGACGGAATAATAATAATAATAAGAAGAAGAAGAAGAAGAAGAAGAAGAAGAAAACTAACGATAACAATAGGTGTCTACGCCCCTTCGGGGCTTGACCCCTAATAATAATATTAAGAAAACTAACTATAACAATAGGTGTCTACGCCACTTCGGGGCTTGACCCCTAATAATTAAAGCTGCCAGCAGCATTTCCCGGGTTCAAGCGTTTAAGGCCTTTAGGGAGTTTAAGGCCTTAAAGGATTTTCACATACACAAAGTGACCCGCAAGTTACAGAGGGTGGCACCCGCTCCTAACCTAGTGTCTCTAATACAGAAAAGCTTACCAACGTGTTGCACAATATATGTCATGTGAAGTACTCACCTGTCCAGTTTTCCCTAAAATAAACAAAGTCATATACATAAAGCAAAGAAACACAAGCATCCAGATGCAGAACGAGTGACCCGCAAGTCGAATACACAAAGTGACTGGCAAGTTATTGCGACACCAAGTGGCCAATCGCCACGGTTTTTGAACTGTGACCTCAGTTTGACTTCTGACACGTGAAAGAGGTCAAACTGAGGTCACAGTTCGAAAACCGTGGCGATTCTCAGAATCAGAATCAGAATCTTAAGAATTCGATTCTTCACAAAATTGGGTTTTTGGACTGTTGGTGGCGCTAGAGGGCTTTTTTTTAAAAAGGGCTGTTTTTAGTGATTTTTCTGTTATAGCTCCACCAAGTGGTCAATCGCCGTGGTTTTTGAACTGTGACCTCAGTTTGACCTTTTTCACATGTGTCACAAGTTTGGTGTTGATAGCTCATTTAGTTCTTGAGTTATTGACATTTTAGTAAAACTGGATCCTCAAAGTCCAAACGTTTTGGGGCCCCTTAAGGACCCTGAATCAAAATTTTGACGTTTTTTCGAAAGTTATTGTCATTGAGACTCCAGAGAATATTACTGCATTGGATTAATCTCGATCAGGCGAAAAACCTAGTTAGCAAAAGTAGGTTTCGGATAAAACGCGCTATAGCAAAAAAATTTAATGGCGGAAATGAAATTGGAGATATACGTTTTTTAAGGCATGAGCCAAGGATTCCAATGATATAAAGCACTTGAGATTTGGACATAGGGGTTTTAGGGGTTTAGGGGTTATGGGGACAAACACGTTTTGGGGCGCTGAAGTGCCCCAAATTGTCCGATTCCGCTGAGATTTTGGCCCTGAGTAGTAATAATAATAATAATATATATAATTATATATATAATAATATTATAATATATATAATATATATAATAATAATAATAATAATAATAATAATAATAATAATAATAATAATAAAAATCCTAACAAAAACTTTTTTTTTTCTCAGTTTGACCTCATTCACATGAGGTCAAATTCACATTTTAATAAAACTGGCTCCTCACAGTCCAAACGTTTTGGGGCCCCTTAAGGACCCTGAATCAGAATTTCGACTTTTTTTTCGATAATTATTGACAATGAGACTCCAGAGAATATTACTGCACTGGATTGGTCACGATCAGGCGAAAAACCTAGGACTAGTTCACAAAAGTAGGTTTTGGACAAGATGCGCTATAGCGAAAAACTTTTCAAGGGGGGAATGAAATCGGAGATATACGTTTTTTAAGTCATGAGCCAAGGATTCCAATGATATAAAGCACTTGAGATTTGGACATACGGTTTGGGAGTTATGGGCACAAACGCGTTGAGGGGCGCTGAAGCGCCCCAGATTGTCCGATTTTGCTGAGACCTTGGCCCTGAGTAACTGTGACCAGTACTACCATCTGACCAAGTTTGAGCTCTCTAGGCCTTACGGTTTGGGCTGCACGACCGTTTCTAGGGCGGAATAATAATAATAATAATAATAATAATAATAATAATAATAATAATAATAATAATTTGAATGCATTGAACGCTTCGCGCTTGAACCCTAATCAAAGAGGCAACACTGCTCAATAGGCAGAGGGTTAAAGCCTGGTAATACACAAACAGTCAAGGCCAATCATAAATCCAGTGCAGTCTGTAATCTTAGCAAAGGACAAAGAGAAAAGCAGGTAGGTTTGAACAATAACTCAGAACTTAACACAACCGAACCTATGATCTAAACCTCATAAAAATTATTGACAAATAGTTTATTGAAAGGAAGTTGTACAGGAAGTGACATTTAGTGCTCAGGGGAGGGCACCCTCTGCTGACATGGAGGTGTCATGACATAAGATGAAATTAATTGAAGCTACATAATGACTTTATGCAAAGTGAGCAATGAAAACAAGCAGGCTATCGTTCTACTCAACATTGCAACCTACCTTGTCACACATGTTCATATTCGCCTTCACATTATCATAGATTTTGTGTAGTGTTTTCATGTCCAAATAATAGGCTAAATTAATTTTGAGGAAGATAAAAACAAACGAACAAAAAAGTAACCTTCATTAACTGCTCTAAGACGATTCACAATCAAAGAACTACTGCATGACAGCTAGACAGTGAAAGAACAACAATGTGCTGTGTATGAATTGGCTATGTATTAGTCTGTGACATTGCTGCCTGCAGTCAGTAATCCCTACAAGAGGTGGATGTTTTTGAAATACTACCATCTGGTAGAGTTAGGGTACATGTGCATTCTAGGCACATTTGTTTATGCCAAGTGGTTCTTGTTGACTGCAAGGAATGCTGCTAATGACTTGTTTGTGCTTCTGGCGACTAATCTCTCCAATCTCTGTTTCACTAGTGATTATAAACCTACCAAGCAAAGAACAAATTGTAATATAGCTCTTTTGGCCATAATGATATTCTGTGAAAATATAGACAACACTTATTAAAACACTACTATTTGTTCTGCCTATGTCAATATAAAATTATAGAAAAATTAACATTCTAATGCATTCAAATATGGAATATTTTAATTCTTTCTTAAATAACATTATTTGACAGCTGTACAGGTCATAGAGCAAAGAGTATGTTTCAGTAAAATGTAATTGATATTCTTTAATATTTATAAAATATTGTAATTAATTATTTTTTGTTATTTGGAAATTTTGATATGTATATCTTATAATCTATAATTTCATATGTATTAGTCTAGGTAATATTTATAAAAATCCAGAGAATTAATCAGAATCAAAACACAAATCAGCACATTTAAGCCAATAATGTACCGTGAAATGTCAATTTTTTTTAAAGATTATTTCTTGCCAGACATTATGAGATGATCAAATCAAGAGAACTGTGTTCTCAATGGCTGATCACCTGATCGTCTAATGAGAGACCTTTGATTATCCAATTCTGCATCATCCATCAATGAGATAAACAGAAACGTGCTTCAAACTACCTTTAATGAACTAGGAAATATTTTCATTCCGTTAGCATGTTTTTGTTCACATTTTGTCTTTGCAGCTACTATATTTGTAGCGGTTCCTATGGTTTTGTTAAATACTATGACTCTGAGATTTTAATAACTACTGACATTTGCACAATTTTATCATCTGCTGTCTATAGCTGCAATGGCATTATTCGACTGCCGGTGAGCACAATTATGCATTCAAAGACAGCTGAGTTAGTGATCAAAGAATTATTTTAATAATAATTTATTATTATTTTTCTAATAATAATTTAGTATTTTTTATTGCCACCTATATACATATATAAATCCAGATTATTTAAAACCATCAGGCAAACATTTGCTTAATATTTTGTAAAGCATACAAATCTTTTAAAACAATTTTTTTAAGTCTTGCTTCTGATGATATTAAACTTGCTGACATTTGCTGTATTCCTGTCTGTGTCTTACATTTTACTCCTGTGGTCCACTCTGTTCAATACTTTTTGTATTTAATGGCTCAGTTCTTTCTCCCAGAAGGAATGTTACTGCCACATTCTGTTTTGTCCGACCTTGATATCATCAACAGAAGTGACATGGATGTGGAATTTTTCTTTATTTAGTGTCTGATGGGCATAGGCTCTGGAGGAAAAGATGGACAGAGCCCTCTATAGTTTTCCTGACTAAGCCATTATCTACCCGTCTGTGGCCAGCTCACTGTCATACTCGGCCTTTGCTCTAAGCTGACAGTTTTTCTCCCTTTTAAGTGTTTCTTGTTCTTCCCCAGGCTTGGGAGTGGTACAGATGCTGAACTTTCTTCTTGTGTTTAGAATGCTGATTTTTAGAATGATGGCCCATTTTCATTGCATAACTTGCATCACCCAGGCCAGGACCTTGTAAAGCAGCTCATTAATTCCTCCATCCTTGAACTAGGTCCTTATTTTTTCTCTTAGTGCCTTAATCAGCCACTGTTAAAGGAAGCAGTCCAACTCATGCTTATTTTTTCTAATGGCCTCGGCTGGAATTCTGCTTGGAGTGAAGATTAAATTCTGGTTGCACCACTATAAATTATTCCTCTATATTCTCCTGCAGTGAAATTTGTGCAGGCTATTATGTATGTGCCACAAGTAATGGTAAAAATTATCCCAGCTACACACTGACAGTCATACTTTGTTCTGAGCAGGATAATATCAAAATCAGAATCAGAATCAGGTCTATTGGCCAAGTGTGTTGACACACACAAGGAATTTGGTTCCAGCTGTTTGTGACTCTCAAAAGTACAGACATAAATAACACTATAATATACATTTAGCTTGGACTATACAAGACAAGACAAAACAGACTGTACAAGACAATGCAGACAATGTGAAGCAATATAGACCTCCCTGGGGCCCTAAGCAAAATTCTGCTAAGGGGCCCTCCTACTGTACCTGACCCGTGAGCCATGTAAACATTTGCCACACATTCAAACTTGCACAGGCAGCACTGCACAGCTAATTTAGCTAGTCAGATAGAGACTAGAGACAGAATCACATCAACTTAACTTTACTGTTATTTGCTCTTGCTGACATCAAACTTGAAGAGAACACAAGTTTACCCGATTGCTGTTCTCGCATTTCACTCTCATTTTGTTTCTTTTTTCTCTTTTCATGGGCAGATGGATAGCTCCATTAATGTTTACTGCTCCACACAGTAAACATTAACACGTGCTGTAAAATGAAGCAGGGGGAGGCGGGGCCTTGTGTAATTTGCGGGGCCCTACGCAACTTGCTTAATGAGCGTATAGGGCCGATCGGCTCTGATATAGACAGTACGAGTATTAAATATGAATACAAAATATATGGCTGATCAGTAAGGTACTGTACATAAAGTGTGAGAGTGCATGGTAGTGCAAATAACAGTATTGTGCAATATTATGCTTTTGTACAATATACAGCAGCAGTAGTGTGTGTAACATATACTGATGATGTGATGACAGGCAGTTCTGATAATGCAGTACTTATAGATATGAAGCAGGGAATATAATTATGGTGAGTTGTTAATCAGGCAGTTTTGGTAAACAGTTCTGTAGTGCCTGCCAGAAGGGAGCAGCTGAAAGAGGTTGTGTTCAGGGTGTGAAGGGTCAGTAGTGATTTTTCCTGCCCGGTTTCTGGTTCTTGTATGGTACAAGTCCTGGAGAGTGGGCAGATTGCAACCAGCTATTTCTAATGTAGATCTAGAGTCAGCCTGAACCGTCAGATATTCTGACAGCAGCACCAGTAAAAGCAGCAGTGCTAAAACCTAGACTATACATATGATATGTATGAGAAGAAATTATTCAAAAAATTATGTAACATGTGTGATGTCAATTCCAAAAAAAAATTGTTAGCACACACAAGCCTTTTTCATATCTTGTGCAAAAGACAGTCTGACTTGAGTGTGGCCTCCATCTAGCTTTTGGGCCTTGCAATGCTGAAAACTAGCTAGAAATCAAAAGGAGGTGCAGGTTTGACATCATGGAGGCAACTGACTGTTGCCATTGAGGAAATGTTTCTGTTTTTTCTCTTTGCAAGGATGTCAGTTTAAAAACAAAAAACAAAAAAGAAACACTATAAATATTATAATTTTTTTTATATTCATTTAACAATATTAAATGAATAAATTGAATTCATATTAATAGTAAATAAGTATTTATTGTGAATAGGTGTTTGTTTATTGCATACGTCAATTTATAAGACTGTAACAAGGGAAGCAAAGTCAAGAAACCTGTCAGACTTGCAGTGAGAGGAAAGTAACCAATGTAAAATGTGAACATCTAACACCTTTAATTATCTGTCCTCTTTATCATCTGATCAAATCAAAACTCATCTGCCTTAGATATATTGTAAATTATTTAGCAAAATTACTTAAGCTTTATGTAGAACAATTATATGAGCTTTATTTTTGTATTGCCATGTCGATGGTTTTTTAAATTATTGCCTAATCTTCCCATTGGAGTGTGTCTTGCTCAATAAACTCAGCCTTGTTTTTGTATTCAAACCTATGTGATTTTATAACAGATGAATCTACAAGATGGATGAATAGTGTTATAGTGCACGGAGCTAAGGATTTCAGTGGTGCTTTAAAGGTGAACAAAAACAACAGCCACCACTGTCACCATCCACTACACTTTGGACAAATTATCTACTTCAGCAGCTAGTTGCACCTCTTTCAGCTCCACACACACCCTGATCTCACAAAACCACCCTGTAATCACTCGGCCTCATAGGTATGACTAAGACCCAGCCAAGTCAAGGTTTACTCTTACAGTACTTATTGTTTTTCTACTTGCAAGGTCTGACATGTGACAATTTCAAGATTGTCCAGTAGATTTCATGGTTCACAGGCAAAACCTCACCCTACAGAAGTCATTGTTCAATAGACTCCCTCAACGATTTAGCCTTTCAGTCCTACCAGACAATAAGATTCTTCAACTTCCCATTTCTTTGGCACTGGACACATATTGGCATCACCTTTGTTTGTCACTAGCTGAGAGATGAACAACAAAGCATCGAGATAAGCTGCTGAATAACACCAATCCTCAAGTAAAAAACCTCCAAACAGTGGTTAATGTCTCAGCAGGATACTTCTTTAAAATATAACACTAACTAAGTTTTTTAGGCCTTAAAATTAAATGTTCTTGATGTTTAGACCCATAACTAAAAATAATACTGTCTAATTACATATGGATACCACAATTGGTACTCTGAAAAGGTAGCAAGCTATGAGTATGTAAATGTAATTTCAAACCACAGAAACAGATGATGTTTATAAAAGAGAACATCTACAGTAGGACAAAGAGGCATGCTGTGGAGCACATTTCTTTTTCATAAGATTTGTGCATGTATGTCTCTCCTCTAGTGCATGCAACCATACTGTAGCTAGAGTTCATTTCACATTCTGAAAGCTAGAAAGGTAATCATGAATAAGTCAACTGAACAGCTCTTATCTATTCATTTATTAAATAACTGTTTTATTATTTTATTGGAAATTTGCAGAAGAAATACCTTAGGATTAGGATTGAGGTGGTTTGGTGTCTCTAAAGAAACTTGAGATAGACATTATTTTTTCACATTAATTCAGGTTTGTATTATGTCTGTCTGTATGAAATGAGTTGAAATGAACCTCAGACTGCAAAATTTACAAGGATGGACATTTGTATGTAATTCGTAGCACCTTTTTTTTTTAACACAGACTGGAAATAGCTACAAGATATTAATATTTCAACAATATAAGAATGGGCCTCTTTTTTTCTTTCATCTCCCACCTTGTACTTTGGGTTTTGGTATTGCAAATGATATATGGTGCAGGAATGATGTTATCCAGCTTGTTTTAACTGGCAGTATTAAAAGAATTGGACATATGCTACAACTTGGAAGATGGTACACATGAACTCATCAGTTAAGAAAGATATTTTTATTTTCTTAATTGTAAATCCAACTCTTCTAGAAAGACTTGTCAGTAGATTTTAGAATGTGGCTGTAGGGATTTGCCTATTTATCCCCAAAAGCATTGGTAAGGCTGAGCACCGATGTCCAGTGAGGAAACCTGTCATGTATTGGTGTTACAGTTCACCAAAGGTGTTCAGTGCAGTTAAGGTCAGGACTCACTTAAATTCCTCCACTCCAGCTTTGGTTTACGATGTCTTTATGAAAGTCACTTTGTGCACAGGGGTATTGCCATGCTAAAACATGTTCCAAAGTTTTAGTGAAGGGAAACTGACCAGGCAACAGAATACAAAGACATCCTAGTGAATTATGTGGTTCCAACTGTGGGTCAATAGTTTATGGAAATTTGGCTATGATGGCCAGGTTTCCACATACCTTTGGTCATACAGTGTACCTTTGCATGTACTGTATATTATAACAGAAATTACCAAGATATTTTAACCTAGAACAAAATTATTGAGTTAAAAAAATGCAAATAAACTCAGTAGATTTTTGAAGCACTTGCAGTCAATTAAAATCTTGTGTTTAGTACACAAACATGTTCGTGAAAATAGCAGAACTGTTGAAGTTAGCAGAAATCAGAAAGTTACATTATTTTAAGCCATTTGGGTGAGAAGAAGCAAGGTAATTATTTTTAACCAACAAGCATGAGGAGGCTCATGATGAAGACATAGCACCCATTTACTATCATGGCATTATAATCAAAACACAAATTCAAACAAGACATTATAAACAAAATATATGTTAAGGTGATTTGATTTAACCAATGAGATAAAAGAAATACATCCAAAACATCAAAAGATGAATATTAAGCTAACATGGTTTCACTGATGGCAAAGCAACTGTCAAATTGTCATATTATAAGGTAAGTGTTCAGTTATTTTCAGTGTATTCTCTATAAAGTATTCCAAGAGATTAACAAGATTCCCCAGACATTTATTCTGTTCATGATGTGAAACGAATCAGGTACAGTATGCTGCAATATGAAAATCATCATTGACAGAGTGGTGTGACCCCTGATTAAAGGTTTATTGCTTTTCTATTCCATAGTCACTAAAGTTTATGGTTAGGCTTATACATGTGTGTATCTGCTATACAAGTCGGTGTGAAATAGATGTTATTAGAGAAACAATAACGTACAGTATTACAAGGAGTGCATTATTATAAGCATATGATTTATGCTAACAATTTTTATTATGACACACTGTACATTTGTGGTATAATATACCAGCAATAAGCAGCCACTTTTTTGCCTCTCCCTTAAAGTTAATAAGTTATTCATTTGTACACTGATATTGGAGTCTCCTTCAAAGGAACCACTTTAGTTGAACCTGATCCAAAAATAATCTCCAGCCTCGGTTCAGCTCATAGTTACATGTGTGATGTGGATGATATGCACTTGTGGGCTGCAATAATTTAGAAACTATTCATATATTGCATTTATTTATATGGTTGGCACTTCTGTCCAAAGTGACCTAAAAGACAGTCACACAATTGGCACAGTATACAATGTTATATGTTTAGTGTAATGAGTCTGTCTGTGTTTTGCCCTGTTTCTGTCTGCTGGTCTGCCTTGCTGTTAAGTCTATGTTCCTGTTTCCTATTTGCATCTATGTTCCTGTTTCCTGTTTCCTGTTTCCTGTTTGCTCAGTGTTCTGCCCTGTTTTGCCTGCCCGCCTGTTTGCCTGTTTCTTGTTTTGGATTAATAAAAGACTGAACTGCATTTGGATCCTCACTCGCCTCTGCCTCACTGTGACATTTAGGGCCTTACGCAACAGTGACAGCTTGTTAGTTTAACCCAAAACCATAACTATTGAGGTACCACCAGCAATGCTAGATATTACTGACTGTACAATGCAGTAAGTATAACAAACATATTCTCATTTACTGGGATTTACTGTGGTTTCCATTTTATATTGAGTATTTGAGCTAAATATTCTATTCAGCAGGATGTCGGGTGAGCCAAAGATCATATTTCCTCTGTAAGTTGATCTTCTAAAACATAAATTATTGCTATATCTTACCTCAGGCTTGGCGTACCAAGCATTTCATATTCGGTAAAAACTTTTAACACAGCCTCATAAAAATTGACTTGCCTTTTTCTCATCAGCTCTTTTTTCTATTTTGGCAAGTTTAAATGACAAAAGTCAGGTTCATTTGGTCTCTCATTGGGAAGTGTCTTCCGTATTTACTGAACAAACTTTTCTTAGCAAACAATTGGCCAACTGTTAAAATTCAGACCACTCTTATTTTCTATCCCACCATATTTGAATTTTAATCATCCACCTGTTTGTCAAAATGTTATAGGCTCTTGAGTTTTGGCTTCAAAACAGTATCTTTTGCAGATGACTTTAAGTGTTTCACAAGCAAATATATACTCCCCAAACTGCAGTCCACATTTATCCCAGCCCTAAAGGAAGAAAAGAAACTGTGGCTCTGCTCTAAATAGGAACATCAGAAGCATCTGCACTGGCTGATGTTCGCTGCTTTGGATTATCAGAGACAACACCTGGCATGAGCATTCAAGCTCCCAGAAAAACACTTCACAACATGCTGGGCTAACATGCCTGAGCCACAGTGATTTGTAAACTCCTTTAAGCATTACATACCCAGGCTCCTTTAAACGATATCTGAGCACGATTAGCAGTGCATCCTCAGCTATATTATGCCGTTCTGCTTCTTCTCAATTAATTTTATGTACTAATCATAGTTACAAAATACAAAGATATTATATATGCCATAAAACTTGAATTACATGAGCAATTGCTCATAATTTATGGTTTGCTGTTCATTTACTAGGTGATTAAAGATTTTAGTAAATTTTGGATATGCTTTGTTACTGCTTTGAAATACTACTTCATTGCTTTTTATCCCTAATTTCTAAAGAATAACACAAAGGTTGAAGATTTCTGGACAAAGTGAATCACCAACAAGTATTTAAATATCATTATATAAAACATAAAGATAAAAAGTCATCTGTCATTAAAGCACATTCATATGTAAATGGCCAAAGAGATACACTGATAACAGGAGTATTTGGATAAGACATATGTTTTAACAACAGCTCAGGACATTAGTAAAGGTTAAATTCTCATGACTTGTTGCATGTTCTCTCATCAATTTTAGAGTATATAAGCTCTAGTTAATCATTGAGAAGTCTTGCCAATCTCCTGTTTCTGAGCCTTTTATTATAGATGCTTTGAATGCTTTGATCTTGTATCTTTGTTAATCCTTGTACATTTGTCAGTGCATCAGACTAAGCCTATCATTTAATTTGTCATGACTGATTATGTTCTTACCCTTGCCTGCAGTTCTGCCTTGAAATTAGACTTGTTGTGTATGTTTTGATATAGAAATGAAGCCCTTCAGCACATATGATTCAGTTACCTAATTATGTTATAGATTTAACAATGATAAATGACATTCACTTAATTAATCTTACAAATATTTCAAGAACAAACATTTTAATATATTTTTTATGCAAAAAAAAAAATAAATAAATAAATAAAAATAAAATGTAAGGATCTAAGAACCCCAGTTTTTGGATCTGTTCCAGTACTGGCCTGTTTTTGGTAACCAAACCAAGTAAAACAACACTATGCTTTAACACTAGTGCTGTATTCCTACATTGCACTCAGTGTTCCCAGGATTGGCTCTGGATCCAGCGCTGCCCTGATCAGGATATAAACAATTGCAAAAAAGTGGATGAATTAATAGAGAAATATTATTTTTTAAATATATTTTACTGAAGCCAAACTTGACCTCAGGACAGGTTGTGGCAATAATATTTGAGTAAAGTGGCTTATTTATATTCAGTAGTAAAACATGATTAATAAACATAGCATAAAACCAGTTTGCAAGAATATGGACAGGACTGAATGCATGCTCGACATCAAGAAAATATTATTTTGTTATTGTGCCAATGCTAAGATGTAAGAGGTCAGAAAACACCCTCAAAAAACTTAAGATGCACTATCAGATTTCTTATTTATCTTAGTTAAACTACTCTGCCATATTTAGTGTGTACCTTCATTTCCAAAACTAAATATTGGTTTAGCCCAGATGTTACAGCCTAATTTGTGTTCATTTTGCCAACACACAAGTTATTTTGTAATATGATGGAAGTCCACTGAGAAATTAAGCATTGGAAGCTGAATTGACCAGATACTTTGCTGCGAATGAGGAAAACTTGTTCAGAAGATAAAATGAGACCTCACCCTACTTGTTTAGAGCAAGAGAGTGTCTTGTTTTAAACAAGTAGGAACATTGAAAGTGTTTATAAAAAGGTATTTGGTTCCTACTGCCATTCATGATCTTCAGAATAGGGCAAGGCTTCACAACTTTTTAGGCAAACAACTCAAAATGGACATTATGTACTTTTTGGGACCCCAAGCCTTGACGAGCCTGCATTCTTTAAATTATGGCTTTATAATTTAATTTCTGTAAAATGTTAACTTTTTTATGTTAGTAGCATACATATTTGTAACTTAGCATAACAGTTAAGTTACATAACTTACATTAAATCCAAATAAATATTCCTTGCATTGAACTATCAGTCTAGTGGGAATAGTTGTATTGTTATAGGAAATACATGTAATCCAAGCTGATGTGGTGTGATATAGTAGATGGGACTGAATACTGAGTAATCAGTCAACTCATTCAATTATAGATAGTTTGAGAAGGTATAACCAGAGTTTCACAAATGACGATACCTAAGCCGATATCTGCGGTTACAACAGCTTTGATACCAATTTATAGCACTTATCTTTTTATTTGTATTATGTATCAGAAAATGGAATCTTATCCAGCTCTTAAAACGGCAAATACAGCTGGGAAGTGAGGGTGGAGGCAGAGGCTGTCATTAGCATAATAGTGAAAACTGAAGCTACATTGTTGAATGATGTGACTGAGGGCCAACATGTAAATTATGAAGAGGAGAAGCCAAAGAACAGTTCCCTGGGGAACAGCATGAGTGATTGGTATAGTGGGGGATTTGTGCTGTCAAATAGCAATGAAGTGTAAGAGAGGATGCTAGCAGAAATGCCAACAGCAGCTGTGTAAAATGTAGAGTTTAACATCAAGGAAAGGAAAAAGTACCCTAGAGTCAAATGCAAGATGAAGGTCATTAGCAAGCCTTAGGAAAGCATTAGTAGTGCTGTGTTTTGGACCAAAACCTGAATGCTAGTGTATTTTTTTTTTTGTTGCTAGGTGAGACTGCACTTGGGATGCAATAAAACTTTCCACTGTTTTGGCCAATTTTATATCAATGGGATCTAGACCAGTTTTCTAAGAACTGATGTTCCCTCAGCAGTTTTGCATACAATGGTAAATTGCTTAATTGTTTAAGTGAGAAATAGGAGAAGAGATATAAGATATTCATTTTTAAGCAGATTGGTTTAGGCAAAAATCATGCTGGGATGATGTGTTACATTTTTTATTATTCTCAGTTTTCTTATTTCTTGTACAACTTTTCTTTTGTTGTTGCTTATCAAGTGCCACTCTTAAAGATCATCTCAGAGTCTTTTAAAGAACTCCAGAGGAGTGTGCCTTGACAAATATAAATGTGCTTGAAGAAAAAATTCATTTTAGACAAATTAAGCCATATAAAAAGCAACAAGCTGTTAAAGCTACTGTGATGTTAGTGGTCATGGCTATTATTGCAGCTTCAGTTTTTCCCATTAGTTGGTTTTATTAGAGTAACGAGGAAATGTTCTTTTAGGTGATTATTTCTTGCCAAGGTTTGTTGGTGTGTTTCCACTTCTGGGCCATTAAACTCCAAATTGAGCTGGTGCATGTCTATTTTTCCCTGGACATACATTCAGCATGTTCACTAAAACAAAACCCTTGCATGTGTCCATGTGTATTACATTTATGGACCTTCTCAATGCTCTCAATGCTTTTCTCTTCCCTACTTGAGCTGTTACCAAACAGAGAGCTGTATTATGAAAAACACATTTGTGGCCTCTTTGACAAGCTGTCATTCTACCCCCTTTCAATGTTATCGTAAACCTTTAGCCATACTCCATTTCTTTAAAAGATGGCTCCTGCTAAATTACACCATTCACCTTTCCTGCAAGCCAGTCAGATATTTTCTATTGCTTTATGATTGTATTGCATGCAGTATGGATTGCAGGGTTTTTTTCATTAATTTAGACAGTGATCAACATTGTGAAAATCAGCAGAAAGACCGCATATGGTTCTGTTCCTGTTAGCCAAGAACAGGAATCTGAGGTTACAGCTGGCATGGGTTCATTCATACAGGGCAGTTAAAGATGCCCAGTCATTTTTTAATCATCAGCTGCTTGTTGTATTTGATCATGTGACTACTATTGCTTTAGATTCATGTTTTTGGCTGATAAGAAAAACCTGATGTGGTATTCTGCTGTTGTAGCTGATCCAGCTGAGGGTCCCACATATTGTGCATTCAAAGATTATTTTATGCTTACTATCTGGTCATTTTCTTGTGACTATTTTATGAAATCTCTACAGACTGTTGTTTTTAACTCTCGTGTTATGGTCAAAGTCAACTTTTGGCCTGTATCTGCATGATTTTATCCATTGTGCTTTATTATACTAGTTAATGGTATATATAAAGTTAATGGTGAATGAGAGCTATTCTAGTATCAGTATATTGTATTTGTGTCATTCCACATCCTCAGTCATAATTTGCAGAAAGACGTTACAGGTCAGCATCCTGCATGGGTAAGTGACTGAGACCCAGACAATGTTGTAATAAAACGCTGGTCCAGGCCATTTGTGTCAGTGTAAAGTGAATGGCCATGTGATTTATAATTAGAATGGCTTCATTGGATGGTCTCAATGCATTAGAAGTGGAAATGGGATGTATTTAAACAGCAATAAGACTCAGAGAAAGCACATAAGTTGTTTATTGCAGCCCATACACAGTTTTCCAAAGTACTCCATCAATCTTGACTAATCATGTAAGACCCTACCTGTGTTAGTCTGCCTAAATCAGTATATTAGACCACCCATACTTCTTTTTCAGAGAACAAGTCAATGGTGCTATAGAAAATTGCTTAACTACTTGATCAGAGTGCAGTCATGACATAGCTCTACAGTATCTAGACTAGAAAGGTGGTTGCACATCAGATCAGCAAAGCACCCACAAAGCAAACAGTCAAGTTTAAGAGCACCAGAATGTAGCCTCTACAAAGAAGTCAATTATGAACTAATTGGCAATTATAATTTAGAATCCATACCTGATCCAAAGCATCACTTCTATTACTTGGTGCATCTAGTCCCAAAACACTAACTCCCAGCAGGTATACAGCAACGTTATGAAACAGCCTTTTAATTTCAAATACTAATTGTATCTCCTACTAAAGGTAAAAAGGAGTGCATAACTAACATACAAAGGATCCTTAGCTCAACTGGAAAACTGATGTTTTGAAAAAACCCTATCCATAAATCAGTAGTAAAGGAACAAATATAAAAAAACAAAAACAAACAAACATACAAAAAAACAATAAACCTATGAAAATAGAGTATAGTTTCTCCTACCTACTGCCAAACAGCATGCAGGTAATCTGCACACCTGTGCCTATAAGCCCCATATGTAGTCAATACCACAATATGTAGTCAATACTCTTAAAGGAATAATATTAATATACTGTACAGTATATAAACATACAAACAGTCTAATGCAAAATATTCAGTGTATTTCCATGATTGATTTGACACCTCTCAGGTTCCCTCATTATCAAGAATGAAAGGAAGTGAAGAAAATATTAGACTGTAATTAATAACTGTAAACCAAAAATATATTAATGTAAAGGACAAAGTACACAAAAAATTTGCCATTTGCATTCAGAATGGCTTTGATTCTTCTTTGAATGTTGTCATACAAACCCTAAATGGCTGTTGATAAGATGTTGGACTGTTCTTCAAGAAGAGATATTACACTTGTAAATGTGACTTAGTCACTTCAAAGTCAAGGTAGTGCTTCTATAAGATGTCAAGTATGAAGGAAATATGTTGTCATATTTTTGTTTGTTTTATTCTAACAAGAATGTTATACAACTGACTGCTTTGCTTCTGTGGTTATTGTCTCCCAGCATAGAGAAAAAGTGCTGGTTTGAAATAAATTATAAAGACATAAGCTGAGATAGGAAAGTCAGTGTGTAAAGAAAATTCTTAATCAGGTGCTTTTACAGTTATTGTTCATTTACTGAACTGTTCTGCATTATAGGCATAATGATAATGTAGTATTTTGGAACATCAACTTTGTCACGTTGTGGCAAGATACTCCAAATTTGACTTTTGTTTTCCTGTTTCCTTATTTTGGATGCTGCATGACCTCATGGATTCAGATGGGTGCGGTACTGAATATTCATCGAGGGCATGAATATGCAGGGGTGCTGAAGTGGTGCTATTTAATCAGCACCCAGACTGTAATTGTGCAAGAAGCATGTTTAGGCTGCTTGGGGGTAGCAGTATGGTCTCTGTCATCTCAGTTTGTCATCTTTGGAAGTGAGGGTGGTGTTTTCTTGAATGGAAACACTTCCTACCTGAATGGAAACATGACCCACCTTCCCCACTGGTTTGCCCTAGAATGTTATTAAAAAGGAGGTCCTTCTGTCATGATGCAAACAGCGCCACCTGTACCCATTTCAATGCCCTATCAGTACAGTGATGGAATTTTCCCAGACCTGTCTCTCGGGGGGTCTATCCCCTGCTGCCCTTTAGGCGTATGTGACAGCTATTTCTGCTACCCAAGTACCCATCTTTGAGGCTTCCCTCCTTTGCAGCAGGGAAGGCTATGCTTGCTGTGATCGGCTCATGCCCTTAGGGATTACGACCACTGCTCTGGCGTGCGGTGTATGCCCTCTCAACACTTTGACAACTTTGGGGGCCACAGTTGAAAAGAGGTAGGCTGGTCACCAAGCAATGTGTGTGCCTACTGGTTACTAGAAGACAGGGGCTGTTCAGTTTCCACAGTTCTCGCTAATCCACAGCTTCAGGTGCTCTCACAATTCAACAGCTTCAGGAAACATTGTCATCCATTGTCCTTCAAAGAGATCTCAGCCTTCAAGACCACAAAGTGTTCTCTTCCTCTTTCCTCTGTTTGCTGTGAGCCTCAGCCAAGTCTGTTACTACAGGTTCTTGCAAAGCCTCAAGACTCCAGTGACAGTGTGACAGCACCACAAACTGCCTCCACACGCGGTCCCTGCAATCCATCTGTGAGACTCTGCCGGTGTTCTCTTCACTCCATTCACTATTCTGATTGGTCTCCTGAGACACAAGGCACTGCTGATAGATCTGTCCACCTCAGGTAATTACAATTCTCAGACCAGCTCTAAATCTGTATTAATATTACTGGTTATTACTAACAAGCTCTATGTTGTAATAGTTAGGTGTCCATATACGTTTGACAATCATTATTTCAGGCTACTTTGATTCTGTAACATTTTAATAAATGGTGTTTTATCCAGACATTCTTGTTGAGGTATTGGAAATAAAGCCACCCTGCAATGTTTAATTCAAACAGCAAGAACCCAAAAGTGGGAAAGGGCACAACTGTGGTAACACAGAGGCTTAAGAGAATTCATGCCAAAAGCTAATATATTACTGAAATTTCCAGCAGTAAATGTATAGTTTGACTTGTTTATTCAGCTACTGTGATTGAATGACATGGGCACATTTTGTCCCACAATTCTTATGAGATCTATGACTTTCATTCTACCTCTCTGACAGACCAACATAAAGAATGCACAGAGCTTTGAGTGAACACTCTCAAATACTCTAAAATGTACTTTGGAGAAATAGGTTCTATCAGAGTGAGACAGTCTCAATAATAGCATTTTATTTTATTATGGCACATCTTCTATTATGTTTTGCAGCAGGGATGGGTGAAAGTGGCTTGACGTTGGAAACAAGCTGTACAACATGCCAAGTAACTATGTACAACATTTTTTTGTCTTTGTAAATAGATGTCATGGAGAACAGTGCACATACTATTTTTTACTAAATATAGATAAAAACGTATATGAACATGCAAATGAAGTGATTTATTTTCGGAACAGGTACATAGCTTATTCACACATCTCTCATTTTCTTGAAAGTGACAGTACGTTACTTTAATTCATTATTTTTATTTTTCTAATTCCTGCTGTTCTTATTTAGATTTTTTGAGCCAGTGAATGTGGGGGCACGGTGGCTTAGTGGTTAGCACATTCACCTCACACCTCCAGGGTTGAGGGTTCAATTCCCGCCTCCGCCTCGGGGGATTCCTCCAGGTACTCCGGTTCACCCCCAAGCCCCCCGACACACACACACACACACACACCCCGGTCCAAAGACATGCATGGTAGGTTGATTGGCATCTCTGGAAAATTGTCCGTAGTGTGTGATTGCGTGAATGAATGAGAGTGTGTGTGTGCCCTACGATGGGTTGGCACTCCGTCCAGGGTGTATCCTGCCTTGATGCCCGATGACGCCTGAGATAGGCACAGGCTCCCCGTGACCCGAAGTAGTTCGGATAAGCGGTAGAAAATGAGTGAGTGAGTGAGCCAGTAAATGTACTTCATCCAAAGTATGATTGGTTTTAGTTAATGACCTGGATCGGCCTGTACATGGCAAGCTCAGTCTGCAGCCCAAATAGGTTCCACTTCAGTGGCTTCCCAGAATCTGAAATAAAAGACTTTCAGAAAAGATAGGAGTAGAAACCTGCTTAATGCATGGACAGACTTGAGGCAGCTGGAAATGTCCACTGATGCCTCAGACATCTGTCTGTGCAGTAAGCTTGACAAATTACTTTTTCAGATATTTGATTCTTTGAAGAAAGTCTGACTTGCTGGGTAAGAATGTCATTTCTTACTTTCAGCACATTTTCCTGCACAGCATATTTAGGAAGGTTTGGTCGAGTGGGGTTTGGTCAAGTGTCAGCTGCAGTTGGTTGAGGAGGTGGGATGAATGGACAGGTAATCTGTAATGATTCTCACCTGTGTCTCATTAATGCAAGTCTACTTATTATTAATTAGACCTCTCTCACAAGTCTACAGCTGATGTGTTACAACTACCACAATATGCAATACAGATCAATTGATTCTTATCAAACAATGCATCAAGGCCAATTCTTTAGTTTTATATACCAAGACAATGACCCACTCGAAATACACTGTCAATCCAAAAAAAGAACTTAATTAGAAGAAAAATATGGATGCTTTAAACTGGTCAAGTCAATCACCAGATCTTAATCTTAAATACAAATGTCTTCAGTGTATAGCAAAAACAAGATAATTGGCCATGTTGTTCCAATACTTTTAGAGACTGATTCTAATCTAATTTAATTTAATATAACCTAAAAAATGATACGCTCTTATATAACCTTTATAACACACAGTATCTTTGACACACCAAGAGGAGGAAGACAGACCCAGATACAGGATGGCTTCAAATGAGTAGGGTTTAATAAAGTAAACACATAAAACAGGAACACAGACAAAAACTAAACAGGATGAAAAATGACAAGGATACACTGACAAACACACTGACGTTGCATAGACGATGATTCATTAAATAGACATGACGATTAACAATAGGGAACACGTGTGTAGAGACAAGGAGGTGTAAACAAAGGCGGGGCAGACACGTGACATGGCCAAAAGTACGGGCTGAGTCCTGACAAGCTTTCAGTAATTGTATTTAAATGGTCATAATCAAGAAAACAACTTAACTTTGTTTCATTACTTACTATTTGGTTACCTTATTGTATCTAGTTCCATTTGTTTACTGTACTTTTCTCTAAGCTGTTTGACATGCAAAATGCATTCTTTGGTTTATGCAGGAAACAGAGCAAATTACCATCTGCACACGGAAGCTAAAGCAGGAGGGATGCATAAAGGCCAAATGGAGATGTGCTCATTCATCTTGTTAGCATTCATTCGTCATCAGCGTCTCACAAGCTGTTTGATTGATGACATGACAGAGGCACGACATGTGTCGCCTTTCCCAATTAATCACCACTGCAGTATTTACACAGAGGGAGTACCTTCAGGTCCTGCACTGCATTAGCTACCCCACCTCAGTCCTGAAAAATTCTGAAAGAGTGAAAAACTCTTTCAGACTTATACACCTTTATCATGCTTTATCATGCATTTATCTGTGCTGTGGAATTTTCAGAAGACTGTAATCATGACCTCCATTACCTAATAGTTGAAAAGAACAATGTCAGGTCTGTGATAGTAAGTCATACATTAGATTTTCTCTCTTTAATATTGCTCTCAGCTCACATACAGGATGTTATTATCTCATTTGGTTGTCAATGTGTCTAAAACTTGTAACAAATGTCCAAACATAGAAAAGATTTTTCAAAACTATACACTGTAAATATTTGTAGAGAAACAGATTTTTGTGACAAGATCAATAGTACTTCTGATAGTACTTCAAGATCACAAGACATAATCCTTCACTTTCAGGTTCATGTGGGGCCAGCCTGAATCCAGGTGCTCATTTTTTCCTGGGGCAGAGAACAGCAGGGCTTCACTGTAGGAGCCTCATCTTTTAAGAGGTAGCGTCTGTTCGTTTTTTAATGCCTGAGTAGAAAATGTGCAAGAATTTTCTGTTACAGATGTCCACAAAATGGTTTATTTACAAAAAGGTATTGTACACTTTCTATTATTATTATTATTATTATTATTATTATTATTATTATTTGTATACCACTTTTATTTTTAAAAAAAAAAAGAGTTAAAGGGATAATCTTATTACTGTCAGGGATCAGCGCGGACTTTTGGACACGTGCTTTTGTTTGTTTGTTTTTGCCACGTGTCTGCCCCGCCTTCGTCTGCTCCTCCCTGTCTCCACACCTGGTTCCCATTGTGTGATTGACTTGTCTGTGTATATATGTGAGCCGCGTTGCCGATGGCAGCGTGGATTCATTAGTTACGTTAGTTCCCCGTGTAGTGTGGATATATTTGTTTGTCTTCCTTATGTATTAAACCCCTAGCATTTGAAGCTATCCTGCGTATGGGTCTGTCTCCTTCCTTCCGTATCCGGGGGCATGACAGAATGAATCCGCCTAAAGACCCAGCAGACCCAGCAGGATAGCTTCCAGCTCGGACCGGCTTTTTTTCGGTGAAGGACGCCGCTCCGTTTCCAGTTTCTCCGAGGAGGACGTCGCTTCACTTCTCCCCCTGGACTGTTCCGCCAGTCCTTCTGGCCCTTTTCCGGGTGACATTGCTCCGCATTTCTCCGGTGAGGGACGCCACTCTATTTCCGGTACTCCCACCCTTTTCCTCAGTTCGTCGAGGTGAGGGTTTGGCCGTGGTGCGTCGGGGGATGCTGCTCGGCCCTACAGCTCGGCGGTGGACATCACTCGGCCCTACAGCTCGGCTGTGGACTTTCGCTCAGCCCTTCAGCTTAGATGCAGACGTCGCCTCAGCCCTTCAGCTCGGCTGTGGACGTCGCTCGGCCCTCTCTGTCTGCGCCGCCGTGTGCCCTGCTCCCCCCACCTGCCTTGCCGTGTGCCTTGGCTCCCCTCGCCTACCTCGCCGTGGTCCTTGCTCCCCCCACTGGCCTTGCCGTCATCCTTGCTCCCCTCACCTGCCAATCGCCGTGGACCTTGTCGGGTTTTGGCGCTTCGGGAGCCGTGCCTTAAGGGGGGCGAAGCCTGTCAGGGATCAGCGCGGACTTTTGGACATGTGCTATTGTTTGTTTGTTTTTGCCACGTGTCTGCCCCGCCTTCGTCTGCTCCTCCTTGTCTCCACACCTGGTTCCCATTGTGTGATTGACTTGTCTGTGTATATATGTGAGCCGCGTTGCCGATGGCAGCGTGGATTCATTAGTTACGTTAGTTCCCCGTGTAGTGTGGATATGTTTGTTTGTCATCCTTATGTATTAAACCCCTTTCATTTGAAGCTATCCTGCATACGGGTCTGTCTCCTTACAATTACATTAACCAAGAAAACTTGAAACTTTTAGACCAGATTCATAGATATGCCTTTCTTTGTATAAATTACATACTGTAATTTCCGGACTATTGAGCGCACCTGAATATAAGCCTCACCCACTGAATTTTTAAAAAATTTGTATTTTGAACATAAATAAGCCGCAGGTGCCTACAGGTACATTGAAACAAATTAAAGGTAGGGTCTCCAATTTTTGAGAAATGCTTCAGAAAACTGAGTCAGAATGACATTCTAAAAATAAAAATAAAAATCAAAACAAACGTGTAGCCAATAAGCAGAAAGGGTCGGGTCTTGTCAATATGCGGCGGAGAGAGTGTTCAGTGCGCATGTGTGACATTAGCAGAAAGCGGTTTTAACATTGACATGGCGGATAAAAACAAAGAAAGAAAACGAAGAAACGCTAAACGCTGTTACTAGCAAAACGTGGTTGTAGCTGCCTCTCTTCATTACTACGCTAGAAGAGAGGTGTTATTTGTGTAGTAACAGCGTTTAGCTAGGAGTTATTTACTCGGAAACTCAAATCTGTGAATATGCGGCCAACTTCCTGCTCCTTGAGTTCTCTCCAGCGTTGGAAAGCTGATCCTATATTAACACGGTGTCAGGGATCAGCACAGACTTTTGGCCATGTGCAGTTGTTGTTGTTTTTGTCATGTGGCTGCACCGCCTTTGTCCGCTTCTCCCTGTCTCCGCACCTGTTCCCTATTGTGTGTGATTGTCCTTTTTGTATTTAAGTGAGCCGCTTTGCTGAATACAGGGCGGATTCATTAGTTACGTTAGTCCCCGTGTAGTGTGGATATTTCTGTATGTCTTCATTATTTATTAAACCCCTTTCGTTTGAAGCTATCTTGCGTATGGGTCCGTCTCCTTCCTTCCTGGGTGTGACAGAATGAATCCGCCCAAAGAACTAAGACCCAGCAAGATAGCTTCCAGCTCGGACCGGCCTTTTTTTTCCCTTCTCCCTCTGGACTGTTTCGTCAGTCCTTCTGGCCCTTTTTCCGGTGACATTGCTCCGCATTTCTCCGGTGAGGGACGCCGCTCCATTTCCGGTTAAGCCGAGGAGGACGTCGCCTCACTATATTCGCGGAGGATGTCACCATCCTAGTTGGGCCCATTTTTATTTTTTGGTGCCCTGCGGCATCGCCCCGCATTTTTTCCGGTGAGGGACGCTGCTCCATTTCTGGTTCAGCCGAGGAGGACGTCGCCTCACTTCATCCGCGGGGGGTGTTGCAGGCCCGTGGCGGACGGTTTTTCCCGCCCTCCCTCCCTTTTCCTCAGTTCATCGAGGCGAGGGTTTGGCCGCGGTGTGTCGGGGGATGCTGCTCGGCACGTTAGCTCAGCTGTGGACGTGGCTCGGCCCTTCAGCTCGGCGGTGGACGTCACTCGGCCCTACGGCTCGGCTGTGGACTTCACTCGGCCCTTCAGCTCAGATGCGGACGTCGCCTCGGCCCTTCAGCTCGGCTGTAGACGTCGCTCGGCCCTCTCTGGCTGTGCCGCCGTGTGCCCTGCTCCCCCCACCTGCCTCGCCGTGTGCCTTGGCTCCCCTTGCCTACCTCGCCGTGGTCCTTGCTCCCCCCACTGGCCTCGCCGTGGTCCTTGCTCCCCCTCACCTGCCTTCGACATGGTCCTTCCTCCCCTCATCTGCTTTCGCCGTGTGCCTCGCCCCCCCTCCTGGACCTTGTCAGGTTTTGGCGCTTAGGGAGCCGTGCCTTAAGGGGGGGTTCTGTCAGGGATCAGCGTGGACTTTTGGCCATGTGCAATTGTTGTTGTTTTTGTCAGGTGGCTGCCCCGCCTTCGTCTGCTCCTCCCTGTCTCCACACCTGTTCCCCATTGTGTGTGATTGTCCTTTTTGTATTTAAGTGAGTTGCATTGCGGAATGCAGGGCGGATTCATTAGTTACATTAGTCCCCGTGTAGTGTGGATATTTCTGTATGTGTTCATTATTTATTAAACCCCTTTCATTTGAAGCTATCCTGCGTACGGGTCCGTATCCTTCCTTCCAAGGTGTGGCACACAGGTCCTACTTCTTGCCTTATCGTAAGCCTTTCTTCGCTTTCTTTCTTTGTTTTTATCTTCCATTTCAATGTTAAAACCGCTTTCTGCTAATGTTACACATGCGCACTGAACACTCTCTCTGCCGCATAGTGACAAGACACGTCCCTTTCTGCTCATTGGCCTACCTTTAACTTTACACAGGCTTTAACGAAACACGGCTTGTAACAAAAAATAAAAAATTAGCAGTAAACAGTAGCCTACCAAGAAAGTCATTGGTCACTATCTTCCTCCTCCTGTGCACTGAAACCACTGAAGTCATCTTCTTCGGTGTCAGAGTTAACCTGATCGGCAACTTCATTGGTCTAATGAAAGCTTCATGCCGCCAAAAAACTGAGCACATCACAGAATGTGTTTTTTGAAAAAAAAAAAAATTAAAAATTGGGAAAAATCCATATATTAGCCGCGTCATTGTTTAAACCGCAAGGTTCAAAGCATGGGAAAAAGTTGCGGCTTATAGTCCAGAAAATATGGTACAAAAGTTTGAAGTTTGTTTATGAAAAGACCACCAGTGATGAGAGAGGAAAGGTTCTGACCAGTATTAAGAAGATGGAAGAATGCTGTTTCAGTGATGGAGTTTATATCTTGTGTCTTGTGATCTAGTCATTTAGGAGAGAGCATGGAGCAGAGTATGACTCCAAAATTAATGGCGTGTGGAGAATGGTGTCTTCAGTAATAGGACTTAAGCATTGCTTTAAGTGACACATGCATGAATTATGTCTTGATGTCTGAACTGTGCCGAGCACAATGTACACACGCACACTCTACTGTATGAACTGCACTGATCTGCACCAACTACACACACTTCCAATATACATCCATGTCTACAGCACCACCCATATCAAACTGTTTACCTGCTGTTTTGCACACACACGTTTTGCTATTTCTCATTCTATCTTGCACATTTCAGTCAATTGCTGTTTTGCACAATTCATTACAATACCTCATATAACTGCTGCTATTATAAATGTTCATTCCAGCGTTTTTGCAAATGTACAGTATGTACACTGGTCGGTGCTGCTTTTGTTTATTGTCTTTTGTGTATTTTTTTTATGTACAGTGTCAGTTATACAGTATATGGTTGAAATGACAATAAAAGCTACTTGACATAACTTGACTTGATATTTTCTAATTTATAGACATACGAACCTTTGATGTCTTGCAAGTAATTTACAATTGAAGTAAGAAGGTAAGAGAAGGAGGCCAGATACTGAGGTAAAATTAGGTAGAAGTTTATTTTGCAAACAATGCCTTCTTACAATGGTTACAACCAAAAGCCTAAAAGTTCTTCAGTCTGCCCCTCAAGAAGGATGTCAGGTTTGATATAGAACACTATGTTATTCTTCCTATAAGAGAGATTTCCAAGAACAGTTTCCCTATCTAAAATTGGACGAGCGGCATTTCAAGAGTGCTTATATTCAGTGTAACAGCACAGGGATGTTTCATTGTTGTTATGTACCACTTTGCTAGCAAGAGTCCCACTGAGCTCATTACTACAGATAAGTTAGTTACATCAGCAGGCACGGTAAAGGATACCTTTTTCATGAATATACAGTATCTTAGCTCATCATGATGATGAAAAGAAAGAAAGGGAGCCAATATCAAAGAATAAACCATTAATGGGATGTACAAATTAGTTTGATCCAGCTATCAGAGAGTATAGCTTCTGTGGTACTGTATCTATTTCTTCTAGCAAAAATAAAGAAAGTATTTGGTTATACTGGGTCCAAAAAATTTGGTAGCTGTAAATAAGTTCTTATATCTCTGAATAGCTGCATGGCTGTGATTATCTGTGCGATTGGCTGTGTGTATATAACTGACAGCTGCTATATACATTAACTATGTATTTATTGTGTGAACATAGAGGGTAAAAAGGGCTGGTGTTCATGGCAAGTGGTCAGTGCCCAGGTGGTATGGCTTTACGGGAAATAATGGTCTTGAATGCTGGAAAAAGGTCATACATACTAGGGCTAAACAGAGTCAAAATGGCCTGACTCTGCTCTGAGTCTGCTTCTGCACCGCTCTACAGGAAACAGTTAACAACAAGACCCATGAGGACCACAGTGTGTATGTGAGTAAAGAGAAGAAGAACAGAGCAGGAGGGAGAGAGACTTTATGAGCCACAGTAGCGTGGGTGGTTACTGTACATTGTGTGTGGGCAGCTGTGATTGAGTGCTCTGCAGCAATGCCATTAAAGTCAGTTTAAATCACAGCTTCAGCAAACAGCAATGCATGAAACTCATGCAGATATATGGCAGAGGGATGTGAGTGATCTTGGAGGTTACTTCTCACAAACACTGACAAAATCCTCTGGATCAAAAGCTGATTACTGTAATCTGTCTCGTCCTTCTCGTCATGCTTACGCAAACACTGCGATTTGACATTGATTTGGTTTGTTTAGATTCCCAAGTGTTTACTCACAATGCCACATGTTTTTTTGATGATGCTCCAGAAACAAACAAAAAAAACATTGCCATCACATTTTACAATGAAAAAGAAAATTGAAATGCATGCCTCTAACTGCTTTAAATGCCTTGTGCAGTTCAAAAGTACACTAATTCATCTTGAACGTCTCTAGTACCTTTACAATTTAAGCCCATTTGATGTTTCCTACAAGGTTAGACCTGATGGTTATGATTAATAAGTCTGATTATTTGATAAGATTATAAGATTAAATACAGAAATACACATGGATTTCTGTATTTAATGAAAGAAACAACATTGCGGTACTGTGGATGGCCACAGCTTGTGTTAGAAAAATAAATTACTCTTTAATTACCTTTGAAAAAATCTAAGGATTTTATATGTATATTGAAATTTAGCATACTGTATAACAAAGTAGTGAAGCTTTTTTTTTTATAGATGCAGGCAGTAGTGTTACTTGTAAAGTGTAATTAAAAAAATACAAATAAATAAATAAAAATGCAAAACCCACTTTCTGGAATTCCCCAAATCTGTATTGGGGAGAGTGAATAGCACCCAATACAAACATTGACTAAGGCACAATCTGGCTCAGTAGAATGATTTTAGTAGGCCAATTAATTACAGATGACAATCAACTGTAACAATCAATCAATCAATTGACAATCAATTTTTATTATTTGTAACACTTAGGTACATACAAACACTTTTTGTAAACAAGCAGCATAATGTCCAGCACAAAACTCCCTTGCTATAAGTAACCATCACATTCTAATTAATAATATAGTGAGAAAATAAAGAGACCAACCAGACATTCATAATGTCTTTTTTATGTGAAGTGAGGAGAGAAAATCTTAGCGCATAGCTCATAAATGTTGGTCAATGACTTCCTGAATTTTTGTTGAGAAATCCAAAGGGTCTACTCAAATATATTATTTACAATTTCATTTTATACCATGAAGGAATGTACTTAAATACTTAAATGATAATTGCTACCGGTTATTCTTCTTCATTTGGTTTAAGGCATTCCTAATAAAAAGTTTTGCATTATCACTTTCATTTTGATGAACATAGAAATTAATAAAATTATACAACCCCTGGCAAAAAGTATTGAATTACCCCTCTCAGAAGATGTTCATTGAAATGGTTAATTGTGTAGAAAAAAAAACAAGCACATATATGCCACAAAACAATTTTCACTCAACAATCCAAACTTCTGGCTGTATAAAACACTTAAAAAAACAAAGAAAGATAACTATAGTCAATTACAGCTGTTTTTACAGATCAAACAGGGGAAAAAAATATGGAATCACACAAATCTGAGGAAAATTATAATTGACTATAGTTATATTTCTTTGTTTTTTTTAAGTGTTTTATATAGCCAGAAGTTTAGTGATTGTTGAGTGTAAATTGTTTTGTGGCATATAGGTGCTTGTTTTTTTTCTACACAATTAAACATTTGAATGAACATCTTCTGAGAGGGGTGACTCCATACTTTTTGCCAGGGGTTGTAAATGCCACCATCATTACATGGCTTTTTAATATAACAGTTTAACAACAAGTTTAATGTTTGGTTTCTTGGCCGCTAAATTTCTTGTTAAGAGCTACTTGCTTTGTCTGTCAAAATACATGTGCTACTACTGAGATACAAGTGATCCTGACACCTTCTGCTCTCCAGACCTGCTTAATCCATCTTGAAAACCACTTGAAATCCACTCACTGCTGCTGCTGATGGCGCCACATGCACACCAAAAGATTAACTAGACACCTATGGATGGTACCTCTTAGAAACCATGAAGATGGTTTTAACTCCAATGGATACAAGCAGTTTTGCTACAATAGCCTATGAATATAAATGCTGTGATATCTTTAGGATTGCACTTGCCAACAAACAATTTTGCACTAAAGACTCCACCAGTGAAAAGTTAACTTTTTGGTCATTTGTTAGAATGGAACTTATTTGTAACTCATTTGTGTCAGCCAGATTATTATGGTCTGCCTTTAGAGTCTGGGTCCTACTATGATTTCGTCTCATATTGAAACAGGGAGTCTTCATCACCACATTCATATTTGCCTTGCTCATAATAAATGGAACATTTAAATGGAAATTTATATCCTGAATTCATCAATTTCTGTAAAAGTTACTTTGTTACCAATTGCTATAAGCACCATACAAATAAAATTAAATGATGAAATAAGTAAATTTAATTAAATTGTTGAACACCATTATTGCGTCAAGTATAGTCATATTTATTATCAAAACTTTTACACAAAAGATTATATTAATTAAACTTTAGGAATCCCCATAACATCTCAAAATCTGTATTGCAAACTTTAAAAAGGTCACCTCCAAATTCACTTCATCACCCTTTTTACCTGCAGCCTCAGCCATTTAAAATAATGCATTTTGCCTGGTTTGCAAACCTGGCCTGATATTAGCTCCTTACTGAGGCTCCTCAATCAATAACTTTTAATAGACTTAGGCCCTGATTGAGTACGGATGCCAGTTACACAGAAACTTAGATGAAGGCAAATTAATCACTGAAAAGATGCCTTTCTTTATTATTATTTTTTTCTCTGTGCACTCAGGAGATGGGTAGCTGATTGAGAGGCAGAGCTCAGTTCTAGTTGGGTGAATCCTGTGCTGTGAATGAGAGCTTTTCATTAGCAATGCCTGAGATTAAAGCATACACTAGAGTATACACTCCTGTACTTAACACTAATCAGCATGCTGTAGAACTGACAGCTCTGTTGTGACCTACTGATTCAGTTACATTTGAAGGCAACTATAAATCAATTCATTTTGAAAAGCTCTTTTATAAAAATAATATGGTCTTAGTTAGCCCATATATTCCTTTATTGTTTTAAAAAATACTCTTGAATTCACATCTCCATTTCCTTTAAGGGGCTATTTCAATAATAAAAAATAAATAAATAAATAAAAAGATATCACTAAGTTTCTCCTTGACAACGGTGAGATCAGTTGCAAATAAAGGCATGAATCTTGAGTCTCTCCATTTGAAACTAGTCTTAGATTATGACTATGAGTTACATGGCTGACTCATCACATTGACTATGTATGATGATGTTAAATATGTGTCCATAGATAAATATGCTAGAATTAACTTTGATAAAATTGTGCACTTTATAATTATGTGTATAAATGTGTATAAATTCTGTATAAAGTATCTTCATGTCTATACCAAGATATTGACTTAGACTACACAGTTCAGTTCTGTTGTGTTTCTAATGCTAAAGTTATAATAAAGCTTATATTATAAAGGTGCAGATTTTCAAATTTGAAAGCTGAACAAGTTGTGACAAGTTGTGAATACAAACCAAAGTAGCAATTTAAAAAAATCAACAAAAGCATGACAATCAGGTACACAGAAACCATAATTAGAAGTAATGCTGCCAATTAGTGAGAGAACCATTTTGGAAAAACTTTGGCAGTAAACCCAGTATTTTTCTTTAGACTTCAATCAAAATAAATGATCAACATTTTTGTAGGTATTGCTTTTCAAATTTTTTTTCTTCCTATATAATCCTGCATATGGTCATAAATTAAGGTTCTAAACATGCTGGGTATGAGGAAAACAAAAACATATCCATTAGTGTATGTTGCAGTACAAACTCTGTGAAGTTCTGGCTACAATATATCTAGAACAGCGCTCTTTAACTATATACTCATGAGGACCATCCTATTCAAATGTAACAAAGCCAACATAATTAAAAAGAGGCCAAAGTTATTTCAGAATAATGATAATATTTTAGCATTGTACAGGATTTACAGTACAATTGAGATATATTTGTCTATGTCCCTTTCAGTAAAATAGAAATTTCCTCATAAACTAAGAATTCTAAGTTAAGTGTTGTGCATTTGTCTAGAGACTGAAATTAATAATTTTTTATTTGGCAAGAGCTACAAATTCAAGCTCAATGGAAGAGACAGCAAGCCAAAGATACAGATCGAGGTGGCTGCTTGTGAGGCACAGGTGTTTTTATTAGTAAAGTATGAGGACTTTACTCATATACAGTCATATGCAAAAGTTTAGGAACCCGTGACAATTTCCATGATTTTCATTTATTTCATTTATTTTTCATTTATTTCATTTATTTGGATCAGCAATTTCATTTTGATCTATCACATAACTTAAGGACACAGTAATATTTCAGTAGTGAAATGAGGTTTATTTGATTAACAGAAAATGTGCAATATGCATCAAAATGAAATTAGACAGGTGCATAAATTTGGGCACCCTTGCCATTTTGTTGATTTGAATACCTGTAACTATTTAGCACTGATTAACTGGAACACACAATTGGTTTGGTGAGATCATTAAGCCTTGAACTTCATAGACAGGTGCATCCAATTATGAGAAAAGGTATTTAAGGTGTCCAATTGCAAGTTGTTGTTCTCTTTGACTCTTCTCTGAAGAGTGGCAACATGGAGGCCTCAAAACAACTCTCAAATGACCTGAAAACAAAGACTGTTCAACATTATTGTTTAGGGGCAAGCTACAAAAATTATTGCAGAGATATAAGCTGTCAGTGTCCACTGTGAGGAACATAGTGAGGAAATGGAAGACCACAGGCACAGTTCTTGTTAAGGCCAAAAGTGGCAGGCCATGTAAAATATTGGAGAGGCAAAGGCAAAGGATGGTGAGAAAGGTCAAAAACAGCCACAGACCACCTGCAACATTCAACAATTCAGCGCACTTTGCACAAGGTGAAGCTGTACGGGAGAGTGATGCGAAAGAAGCCTTTTCTGCACATATGTCACAAACGGAGTCGCTTGAAGTATGCAAAGCTTCATTTTGGAATAAGGTGCTATGGAGTGATGAAACAAAGATTGAGTTATTTGGTCATAACAAGGGGGGTTATGCATGGTGGCAAAAGAACACAGCATTCCAAGAAAACACTCGCTACCCATAGTAAAATTTGGTTGGAGGTTCCATCATGCTGTGTGGCCAGTGCCGGTCCTGGGAATCTGGTTAAAGTTGAGGGTCTCATGGATTCCATTCAATATCAGCAGATTCTTGAGAATAATGTTGAGGAATCAGTCACAAAGTTGAAGTTATCCCGGGGCTGGATATTTCAACAAGACAACGACCCAAAACACTGTTCAAAATCTACTCGGGCATTTATGCAGAGGAACAAGTACAGTGTTCTGGAATGGCCATCCCAGTCCCCAGACATGAATATCATTGAACATCTGTGTAGTGATTTGAAGCGGGCTGTCCATGCTCGGCAACCATCAAACCTAACTGAACTGGAGATGTTTTGTAAGGAGGAATGGTCCAAAATACATTCATTCAGAATCCAGACACTCATTACAGGCTATAGGAAGCGTCTAGAGGCTGCTATTTCTGCTAAAGGAGGCTCTATTATATATTGTGATTTTTTTTTTTTCTGTCAGGATTCATTTTGATGTATATTGCACATTTTTTTTAATCCAATAAACCTCATTTCGCTACTGAAATATTACTGTGTCCTTCAGTTATTTGATAGATCAAAATGAAATTTCTGATCCAAACACCCAAATATTTATAAATGAAATTCATGGAAATTGTCAGGGGTTCCTAAACTTTTGCATATGACTGTAAGTATAGATTGGTCCAACAGTGAGCAGAAAAGTTACTTACATTCTGATGTTTGGAAACTGGACCTGGTTCATTTGAATCTAAAACTGCTCACATCCTACATCCTACTATGTAAGAGTGGGTCTTTGTGCTCAGCAGACATATCTGTTTAAGAGTCACAAAATAAGCAGTACAATCTGGCAAGTCCAGCCAGGTACACAGAACTGCCCTTGTATTCAGCATGCCATGAACGGGGCTCTAATGACAAGTATATTGACACTTTTTAAATACTGTCTATTGTCATTGACAAAGGAAATATCTTCATATATCTTTTCAAAAAATATTTAATTGGTTATTTGTACAACCAATTGAATTATACACAGTATGTCTTCATGAAAGTGCCTGGCATCAAAAAATCTCACATAAAGACATGGTTATGCTGTATTGGTAGACTCATTACTCACAGCTCACAGCTAGTTACATTACATCTGCTTAATCTTTAAATTTCTCCAAAAGGGTGTCAATTGTATCATTTGCAAGAGTTTCTACACCGCTTCCCCTAGTACAGATTGCATGCATTCTTTCAATTGGTAATTTTTTTTTCCTGAGAATCCAGACAGGGAGACTCTGTTCATAGCTAATGAATAGGCTTTGAACCTTTCATCAACAGGCATCCAAACCTCCAAGAATATGGATATTTAAGATGGCCTTTTTAGCTAAAAAGAACAAGATCAACTATTAGGTAAAATCTGCTCCCCAGTTCACATTCTGTATGGCTGCTAATAACTCACTGTGTACATAATAGACCCTTGCAAGTCATTCAGCATTGTTATCAAGAACATGATAAAAAAAATTACTGGAACGCAAACATAGATTGAAATCATGCTAATCGCAATTTTCCTCTTCAGTTTAGCAGCCCAATTAGATGTTGATTTCTCTGACTAGCTCTTACAATTACTATTAATCTCATTGCTATTTAGTGAGTCAATCTTCTAATCAATCTCACAATATTTAGTGAATCTACCATGTTTGAGCTGATGTACCTCTTTAACTATATTTTAGCAAGCTTCTTGCATTTGGGTAGTGATCAGTACTATGAGCTGCACCCCTCATCCATTTGCAGTGTTCAGGGGTGTCAGAGAAATTTGCTTTAATTTGTCAGTATGCATTGCTTCTTGGCAATCTCTAAACAACAAAGTCCAATACACATCACCCTCTCATTCTTTAGAAATCTCAGGATGTCATCCATTTGGGTTTAGTGGTGCAGTGAATGAGCTTCTGCCTCAGTTTATCACTGTATGAGATTTGACTATCAGTGCAGAGACTGAATCTGTGCCTTCTGTGAACTTCAGGTCGATTTCAATAGTTCAGTTGATTCTGATTGCAGATATACCCCCACCCCTACCTCACACTCATGTACACCCACAATTATACACTCCTACAAAAATACTGCTGTACTGTGCCAGACACAAATCATGAGTTTGATTTTAAAATCCATAATAATTCAAGGTGCAGCCTGTAAAAAATGCCAGGAAGGTTCAAAGACAAATCTCTAAATACCAACCTGACCTAATGAGAATTTTGTACAAATTTGAACAAGTAAGGACAATTGCATTTTTTTTTTTTTTTTTTTTTTAAAAAGACATCAAATGCAAAGATTGCATCTAACATGAGTTAAAATGAGGTTGTATGAAAACAGCAAGTAATTTTATATTTTCTCCTGAGACAATGTTGTATAACACAAAACACCTTTTCATGTAAAACCCATGAGTCATTTAAAATTATTGGTAGAATGAAACTGCACTCTTGACATTTTGCTGACTGATGTCCTGTGAAGGTTATAAAGGCCCTACAGTCATTTGACTTCCCTTGTCCTACTTGGCCTATTTGCTTAGTCAGTCACTAATTCTCTCACAGACACACATACATATATTAGCATGCCAGATGTGAAGTCAGAGAGCACTCTCTAGCATTCACCAGCTCCCATTATTTTCATAGACAGATATACTGTTACAGAGGTTAAGCAAATATTTCTTGCTTGCAAGAATTCCATGCTGTAGAAGCCAAAAAGCTCCTCAAACAGGCTGTAAACAGAAAGCCACAGGTAAAAATAAACCAGGCAGTCTTTTTTATCTTTTTCATGGGTCATAGCCTGTGAATATCTGCAGAAGTTAAACAGCCATGTTAGCACTTTGGCCTTTATACAGCAGCTAGAGCTCAGAGCTCCTCATAATGCTGTTTAATCTCCCAGACAAACCTCTGCTGTGCCGCCACTGGTTGACACATTTGATTTATTTAACTGGTATCACTTAATATCAACTGTAGCTTATTTTCTTTTGGACAGACTGTACAAGTGGCAATATCTTTCACTTCATTTGATCATGGTTTCTATGTTTGCATGTTTCTATGTCTTTGGGAAACGCATGGGCTAGTCAGGATCTGAAAAGTAGGTCTAATTAATTAAATCTTAAGAATTAAGACAGTGAAGGTGAAGGAAAGTGTACATAACATTTTTTCTTTTGCATGAAAACCAAAGTAATTGCTGATTTTTTGCTGATTTTTTTGCCCAAGAACATGCATAGTATTTGCATTGAAAAAAAATGTCCTTGAGCTACAAAAGGCATCCACAGGCCAATGACCAAAAATGATGAAAATCGGTGTGCTGTGATTCTGTTATGAATGCCCTTGCCTGAAGGTTACAAAAGGGAAGAGAGAACCCCATCTGATAAAAAGTGTGTTTATTCTCAGACTCCAGATGTGTCCTGGCAAAGACAAATGTCAATGTTGAGATGTTTGACTTTCTGTGTAACAATTACTGTACTCACTTGCTGTTTAACAATTTACAGATCATTAGGATGAAATGAGTAGGTTAAGAAGAACACTTCAGTCATTACTAATCAGTTTTACTTTCAAGTTTAAACTCATATATAAATAAAATACATGTAAACAATATTTAAATGAATAAACTAGCAAACTAGTCTTTGGTCACAATGCTACTTAACCAGCATCTGGTAAGAACATCACATTATATCTTCTAACACTTAAAGAAAATAATTATTTTATGCTGTGCAATTAGTCTAAATCAGGCACAACAGAGAAGCAGGCTTATAACAAGGTCTAGAGAGGAAGAATACAGTATTTAAGTATTGGCAATGAGTATTGGTAATAACAATATGAACTAGGATCATGACTTAAGAAGGTTGCCAAAATGTGGTTGTTATTTAAAACAGAACCCAAAGTCAAATCTGGTTCAAAACTCTTAAAAGAAAGAGATTTGCTATTCTAGATAGATTTATAATAGATTTATTTTCTGCCATGTCTTAATTTCTATTGCCAAGAAAATACTAATAAATATCAGAGAGCTTATTTCTTTTTGTGTTTAGCCAGTGTAGTGTCCAGCATATAGGAATACATACAAGAGTTTGACTGAGAGATGTTTGCTAACAGAAAAATAGGCTGTTTGAGATGGCCTTTATGGAGCCTAACAAACTTAATTAAAAGAGCACTTTGGTGCTGTTGAGTGTAGAAATTGTTCCCCTACTACAATATTAAGAGGGCAAACCTAAATGCATCCCATCAGAAAATTACAAGCACTTATTTTGACTGTACAAACTCATGACATCCTTGGCTAAGGAAGAGAATAGTAGCTCTGGGATTTACAGCCGCAGGGCAAACAGGAGCTTGAGCAGACAGCAGAGCCCTCCGGTCTCACTGTAACAGGCTTCCATTATAATCAGAGTGTTTCTCCCAGACATAGTTATCAAAGTGGAAGAAGGCAATTAAAATACAGTCAGAGAAACTGTGCTCCCAGGCTGAAGGCAGCGCATCTCTTTGAGGATTTTTTTTTTGGGAATTTACAAGCAGAACACAATAGTCCTGTTTACTAGTTTGAGGCTCTTTGCTGACTTAATTATTCGGGACTTGTTTTTGTTTTCAGTGATTTTGGCTTCACTCATTCTTAGATTAACCCAGTAAAGAAAAAATATACATTATACTAAACAAAATTAAAAATGTTAAATATTAGAATAGATTCTCAAAAACCGAACTTTGTGTAACCCTCATTCATAACCCTTGCATATGCCTTCAGTTATAACCTATGATTCTGAGTCAATATTTAGAACAACTCCAAGTAAGAGAACCTGGTAGAGAATTTTTTTTTTAACTAAAAGCATTTACAGTAGCCCACTCCATCGTGTTGGCTGAACTGGTTTAATCACATATGTATAAATTATAACCCCTTCCAGGCCTAAGCATTAATACGTGTTAATAATAATAATAAGTTAATAATAAACTTTTTTTTATATTTTCCTGTGAGCTTGTTTATTTTTTTTATATTTTGTAATTTATATTTTCCTGTGAGCTTTATTTATTATTTATGTAACACTAATGTCAGAAAATGGGGGTGTCAAATTCAGATCCAAATGCAAGTATAGATAAAAAAAAAACAGAACCTATTTAATGTAACAACATAAAAAAAACGGGAACACACTGGGGAGAAGAAAAGAACCCAAAACTCAAAAACAAAATAAGAACAAGATTCAAAGTCATGGTCAAGATGCAGGCAAGAATCAGGCAAGCACCTAAAAAAATAAATATGGGTAGCCAAGACCATGTTGAGGAAACCAGAAAAATGTCAGCAAGAATAGTGCAACAGTGTTGTTTAGGTTTGGTAATGACTATTGAGAATCAACACAGCGCATATGCGCTGCAAAATCTTTGTGAGAACTGTGAGTGCTTATCCTATGCAGTTAATATGGCTGTGGTGGCTGTTGAGTCCAGGTGTGTGCAATCCGTAATCTGTTGTATGTGAACCTGAGAGTGTTTTTGGTGGCAGATGGCAACTGTACCTCATTGGAGAATTCATTTCATTTGTGGATCAAGTTAAGTCAAGTCAAGAAGCTTTTATTGTAATTTTAACCATATACAGTATAGTTATAGAACAAAGACAGAGTTAAGGACTGTGTTCTATAATGCATGTGCAATAATACTGGAATTGTAATGTATTGTGCAAAACAGCAATCAGTTGAAATGTGAAAGGCAGCATGTGCAAAGAGCGGACAGCATATGCAAACAGCAAAAACAATGTGCAAAACATTATGTAACAAGTTTGATATGGTGGCACTGTGTGCATGGATGTATACTGGAAGAGTATGCATTTGGTGTAGGTCAGTGCAGTCCACACAGTTGAGTGTGTGTGTGTGTATGTGTGTGTTGTGCTCTGTACAGTTCAGTTCAGTTATTGAGGAGTCTGATGGCTTGTGAAAAGAAACTGTTACACAGTCTGGTTGTGAGGGCCAGAATGCTTCGGTACGTTTTACCAGATGGCAGGAGCAAATGCTGTTGCCTTTGTGGATGCAGCTTGTGGTGTAAATGTCCATGATAGAGGGAAGAGAGACTCCAATGATCTTCTCAGCTGTCCTCGCTATCCGCTAGGGTCTTGTGATCCTAGATGGTGCAGTTCCCAAACCAGACAGTGATGCAGCTGCTCACGATGCTCTCAATGGCCCCTCTGTAAAACTTAGTCAGGATGGAAGGAAGGACAGAGCTGATCAGCCCTATATGCTCACTACGGAAGTTGCTATCTAAATTAGCTGTGCAGTGCTGCCGGTGCATCTCTTGGCCTGTCTGTCACACAACAATTTATTGCGTGAACATTCGCGTGAACAAACTCCCAAGGGCAACGGTGTTTATAAACGGCAGCTCAATAACCGTGCAGCACTTGAACATGCATTCATATGCGTGTGCAATCGTGCACGAAATGTAGGAGGGCCCCTTAGCAGAATTTTGCTTGGGGCCCCAGGGAGGTCAGGGTCAGCTCTGAGGAAGGAGATCTGCTTTTCTCAGCCTTCATAAGAAGTAGACGCTGCTGGGCTTTCTTGGTGATGAAGCTGGTGTTGAGTAACCAGGTGATGTTCTCCGCTAGATAATCACCAAGAAATTTGGTGCTCTTGACGATCTCTACAGATGATTCGTCGATGTTCAATGGAGAGTTGTTACTCTGTGCTCTCCTGAAGTCAACAACAATCTCTTTAGTTTTATCAACATTCAGAGAAAGTTGTTGTCTCTACATGAGGCAGTTAGCTATTGCACCTCCTCTCTGTATGCTGACTCATCGTTTTTGCTAATGAGACCCACCACAGTCATTTCATCAGCAAACTTGATGATATGGTTCAATTCTCACTTTGCTACACAGTCATGAGTCAGCAAGGTGAACAGCAGGGTCTCCAGTGTGGTGGTGCTGAAGATGTTGTTCCCGATCCAGACTGACTGAGGTCTCCCAGCAGGCTCAATCCGTCCCAGCAGGCCCAGGTTCTCAATCAGGTACAGAGGGATGATTGTGTTGAATGCTGAACTGAAGTCTATGAACAGCTAATTGTCCAGGTGGCTGAGGGATAAATAAAGGGCCGTGGCAATGGCCTCATCCATGGAGCGCTTTGGATGAAACGCAAACTGTATCAGGTCCAGAAAGGGTGGTAACTGGGTGCTTCATGACAATGGGTGTGAGTGCTATGGGACAATAGTCATTGAGGCAGGACACTGAAAACTTCTTTGGCACTGGGACAATATTAATTGGCATGTAGGAACAACAGTGCTGCTCAGGGAAATGTTGAAGATGTCAGGGAAAAGATCCACTAACTTTTCCACACATTCCCTGAGCACTCTGCCAGGAATGTTATCTGGTCCAGCAGCCTTCCGTGGGTTAACTCTGCATAGAGTTCTCTTCATGTCGGCCGTGGATAGACAGAGCACAGGCATGTGATGTCAGTGATGTGGAGATAAAAACAGACCCAAATGCAGGATAGCATAAAAACAAACTGATTTAATAAATAAAAAACACAAAACAGGGTCACAGACAAAACCAGACATGACAAAGGACGTGATACAAGACCCAACAAGAGACGACACACAAGACGAGGATTCCACGCTGCCATAGGCAATGCGGCACGGTTAAATATAAAAGACAATTAACACATGAGGAACAGGTGTGCAGAGGCAGGGAGGAAGAGACAAAGGTGGGGCAGATACGTGAACACCAAACATAAACAACCGCACATGGCCAAAGTCCAGGCTGGATCCTGACAGTACCCCCCCCTTGAGGCGCCAATCCCATATCAAACCATATCCGAGGGGACCTGACGAGATCCAGGAGGGGGGAGCAAGGCGCCCTCTGCGGAAAACCCGGAATTGGAGCGGCGTCCCCCACCGGAACAAATGCGGACCGATGTGAAACTGTCTTGTAATAGTGATTGCCTGTATGCCCTCCCACATGCGAGGGGCATCTCTGAAAGCGGCTGTGGATTCTCTGATGGCTCGGGACAGTTTGGCCCTTGCTGTTCTTAGAGCCGCCATGTCCCCTGTTCTGAAGGCTAGGTCTCTAGTCTTCAGCAGCACACACACTTTGGCAGTCATCCACGGCTTCTGGTGAAGCGTGTGGTGATGGACATGGAGACGGTCACGTCATCAATGCACTTGCCAATGTAGCTGGTCACTGATGCCTTGTACTCTTCCACGTTGTTGGAGTCACCGTTGGTTTTAGCCTCCCTGAAGATGTTCCAGTCAGTGCACTCAAAGCAGTCCTGAAGAGCAGAGGTGGCTCCTGCTGGCCAGGTTTTCACTTGCTTCAGAACTGGTTTAGAGCACTTGATGAGTGGTCTGTATGCAGAAATTAGCATAACAGAGATGTGGTCTGAGTAGCCAAGGTGGAAGTGGGGCTCTGAACGATATGTGTCGGGAATGTTCGTGTAAACAAGATCCAGCATGTTTTCAATTTAGGGAGCACTGATTTGCGATTTGCATGATTGAAATCTCCGGGGATGATAAGATGAGATAAAAACGTGTTATTTTATACTGATTATTTCTAAATCAGTGAGGCACTGTTACAAGACTTACTAGGGTCACTTACTAGGGTGATGCAGATCAAGGGTGACTGGCAAATCATGTGGGTACCGTGTTCATACCTGCTGTCACATCTTAGAATGAGCAAGACCTTCAGGAAAAAGACATGTAACCAGAAATAAGAAAATTTCATGGTTTGATTTTGGTTTTTGGCTCTGCTTATGATCTCTTCTGGTCTGCCACTTGCTTCACCTGGCTTTGGCAATTGTTTGATGTAAGTGCAGTTCACAATAAAGATTCAAATAATTTCACACTAACACACTGCACTTTTTGTTACATAGTCAAGGTTTAATTTGGAATCAGGTATCCTGGGACATAAGGCCAAAACAGTGTTATTCACTATTCTATAGGAATCCTTTTATTTGCAAACTTTTGACCAAATCTACCTAATTCATTCACAAGCCTGAATTCATTTCTTTCATCTACATACCAACAGATAACTATTCTTAATTATCTTTATGGTTTTAATAATCAAAAAATGTAATAATCATGAGTTCAAATTCCATCTTTGTCACAAACTCCAATTCCCAATGGACAATGTGCCATGCACACATGGCTGCTACAGTTTTCAAAACCCTCAATACACACACTTCTCTGCTCACAGTCACACAGCTACTGATTGAACACATCTGTGTTACATCAACCTCACAATCACATTTACAGTTTAGAAGGACTTCAGTATAATAAAAGCCAGTGGCCTGCCTCAGCACATGAGTGTTGCTGTGCCATTGAGTTCCTTCCTTGCACGCCACCTTGCAGCCGCTGGGTTTATCCTCTCTCAGTGGTCAAAAAGCAGGTTATGGAGGAATACATGAAGGAAGCCTTCTAGCAGGGGTATTTCAGACCAGTCACATGACCTGTTACTGCCAGCTTCTTTTTTTGTGACCAAAAAAGGGAAGGACATCAACCTTGCAGTGACTGCTATATCCTGTGCACAGTCAAGTACAGGTACCCACTTCCACTTGTGCCAGCCACAGTAGAGCAACTCTGTTCCACCAGGTTTTTTAGAAAGTAAACCTTGTTGTGAAAAATCCTTGAACCTTAGGAGAATACACATAACATTATAATATTATTATAATTATTATTATTACATATATATATTATTATTATTATTATAAGACGTGGTGTAATGATTAATTGAAGATAATATATATATGAGATATATATATCTATAAGAACCACATTGGAGTCAGAGGGAATGGTTATAGGTTTATTGGTTATTATAAACATTCTCAGTAATCGGAGGGCGAAGTAGGGGAATAGTCTGGGGATCCAGGGCCATAATCAGAGGGAGAAGAAGGAATGTAATCTGTGGTTCCAGGGCCGGAATCAGAGGGAGGAGATGCCAAGGCAGGACTGAGAGGACGGATATAGGCATGAGGCACTGGAGGAGGAGGAGAAGCGGGAGTCCCGAGCTCAGGGTTGCAAAGCTCAACATGAGGACAGCCATCAGTTTGGGTTCTCTGATCCACGAGGTTAGGCAGAGGGGTTTGAGTCGAGGACGTGCTAGTAAGAGGCCCTCTCACAATATGGAACAGCAGATGAGGATGCTCGGGGAGGTCAGGAGAACAGAGCTGTTCCAGACACGTAACGGGCTCATGGGTAATATGAAGTAGCTGGAAGCGGCGATAGCTTTCCATGACATCAGCGGCCATTGGCCTTGGGTAGGGAGACGGACGAGGATGGTGAGGTGTGGACCTGATAGGGCGACTAGCTGGCTGATGCGAGGGATCTGAAGGGAGATAAGAGGAGTTAGAGGAGATAGAGGAACGGGAGCTTGAGATAAGTGTAAACAAGCCCAGCCTGACCAAGGACAGGCTGAGATCATAGCATGAGATCATAGTATGAGATCATATCAAAATTCAAGCAGTTAACAGATTAGAGGAGTCAGCAAAGAACTCCATTGTTTTTGTACACAAGTAACATTATAGTAGCAATAGCTTAATAATAATGACAACAGTATAGCAGTAAGAGTTTAGCAGGAGTTTAGCAATAGTGACAATATAAGATGACAAATAGATAAGAGCTTTCTTGTATGAGAAATAATTTAGATAAGAGCTTTCTTTTAACATAATAACTTTTGACATAAATCAGACTCATAGAGTGACTTATAATTATTAAAAATTATGTATAGTAGAAAATAGCAAAGGAGAAACTTACCCATTGTAGTTGAATGAAGGATTAAATCTTCCGGACGTCTGGCAAGGAAAAAACTGAGAGGCAAATGTAACTTTGACCAGGGAGTGAAGCTCTTTTTGAGCACACTTTTTTAATAACAAAAATTGTTGTTTAGGCATAATTGTTATGGCGAATGAAGAAGACCCAGGGTCACAGGCCTGGGCTCCCGGGCCTGGGTCCCGGGGAACTAAGAGGAGGAAAAATCCATAAATGGGCATATGGGCAAAAGGTGAAGGAAAAAAACAAGGGGACTGCAAGGAACAGGACGTTACAAAAACATATGAGATGATTCCGGTAAATAAGATGACATAATGAAAAGGTGATATGAAAACCGGTCTGTGAGGGGGGGGGACCGATAAGGAGGCGCGTGGAAGCGTATATATAGAGGAGAATTTTTGGGGCCATATGTGTATGCGTAAAAAATCCTGTAACTCTGCAGGTCCGTCCGGAGGGTTTTTGTTTTTTGCATGCCGATGCTCTTCATGAAGATGCTTTTTCTTTTGGGTTTTTGGGATTTCTTTTGTTACTTTCAAATTGGCAATTTCTCTTAGAGAATTGTTGGCTGATTGACCACAATAAAAGAAGTTTGCTCATTCTCATCCAGGTCTGAGGAGTTTTCCCATTGTTTTAATTCGTATTAATGTTAGTGCTATCAGTAAAGTAAGTTTAAGTAACAATTATATAGTATAAAAGTATTATAAAGTATATCAGTATAATTCACCCTGATATGTGCCGACTTGGAGACGGGCTCTAAGTTCCGACAACCTCTGCAGCACATACAGCACATCAGAGAAGGCAAAGAATCGAAGTTGCCATTTAGCATGTGTAAGTATTGCATAATGCAATATGGTCTCTATTACCTCCTCTATATTCCTGTGCCTCATGTTACAACCTGTGATGTATGGTATGTATCATGTTTTGTGTGAGTGTGTGTTCAGTCTATTTGGTTTGGTCCACATCATTCCAATCTGAACATTCATGCTCCACTTCAGCTGTTAGTCCATCATTAAAGTGTTGTCACTTCCAACCCAAGAAGACATCATTATTGGATGACAGTATTAAGCTATAATAACTTGCCTTTACTCACACTGTACAGGTGTGGTTCAACACTACAATGGGCTGTACAAGTTTGGGCTCATCTGGAATCTGGAATTCCAGTTTCTGTTACATGTATTGTGATTATTTAGCACGTTTGAGTGTTCATTATACTTGGCATGAATATATTGTTGGTTGGCTGTTATTGGTGAATAATGGTGATGTTTGATTTGACTATATTTACACAACCTGCCTTAGGAGACTAATATTTTGGTTATGTGTTTAGCAAGTAGGAAAAACTTCTGCTATTTGCAGCAGCCTCTCCTACTCTGGCTGTTGTCTCCAGTGTGTCAGCCTTACCCTTAAATGTTTTTATCAGATGTTTGGAATATGCTGTGCTCATATTATATGGAAACTGATTAGGACTGGAGGGGGGCAGGGTGGCTTAGTGGTTAGCACGTTCGCCTCACACCTCCAGGGTTGGAGGTTCGATTCCCGCCTCCGCCTTGTGTGTGTGGAGTTTGCATGTTCTCCCCGTGCCTCGGGGGTTTCCTCCGGGTACTCCGGTTTCCTCCCCCGCTCCAAAGACATGCATGGTAGGTTGATTGGCATCTCTGGAAAATTGTCCGTAGTGTGTGATTGCGTGAGTGAATGAGAGTGTGTGTGTGCCCTGCGATGGGTTGGCACTCCGTCCAGGGTGTATCCTGCCTTGATGCCCGATGATGCCTGAGGCTCTCCATGACCCGAGGTAGTTCGGATAAGCGGTAGAAAATTAATGAATGAATGATTAGGACTGGGATGAGGGGTTATTATTTTTGTTGTTTGCTGTCCATGACACTGTGCAGGAATCTCTTGGATTTTGTCCACCCAAACATGTGTTCAGTCATATAAAACAAAGAACATTAAAGATCCTAGGGGAACAATGTCACCAGCATAATATATATGCTGTAAATAATCACTATGTATCTTCAATCGTTTTTGTAAATATTGCTTCATGGTATATATATCACTGGTAATAGTGGTATAATTGTCATTTATGTTGAGAGTGGGTTATTTTCTGTCTATTTGTTACATGAGTAATTACATAGTACATAACACTTTGCCTTTACTCACACTTTATGGTCCAATTGTAGATACGCAGAGTAAATTTGCAGTGGCATAGAATGACAATATTCTTGTTTACCCCCCTTCTTTGAAACCCATATTTTCCATGTACACCAAGTCCTCATTAGGCTCAGGAGGCTCATTAAACACCAGCTCTATGTAAGAGGGGAGAAATGGGAGTTTCCTCAGAACACCATCGCATTTATGGTATACATAATAGACCCTGATGGAGTGGCTATGGGCCAGGATAAAGTCACAGCAGTAATGGGCTGGCCCACTATCAAAACAGTGAAGAAACTGCAGCACTTTCTGGGCTTAGCATATATCTATTGCTGCTTCATTCTGGGCTTTTGCTCCATAGCTTACCCATGAAGCGGTCCAAATGAGACCTAAGCAGGCCCTGGAACCAAGCAGCCAAAAAAAAACATGCTTTGACTCAAAGTAGCATTTACCACAGCACCAGAACTTACCTATACTAAACCAGGCATTTGTTGTGGAAATGGATGCCTTGAGGATGAGGTGAGGGCCATGCTGTTAGAGCCAGGAGAGGCCCAAACTCCATTCTATTCCCTCCCCTCCTGCACTGACGGTGCCAATTTGAAAGTCCCCAGAACTTTAACAACAGGCATCTGATGTCTTATCAGTGTGGGTATATTCCTTTCCATAGCCTAAGTGGAAGCCCAAGTACTTCCACTGGACCATTTGAAATCCATCTTCTTTGGGTTTGACACAGTTCTCATCTTGTGGATCTCAGATCAACCCTCCGATGCTAAATGTGTCACTGCAAGTCATTACAATAAATAACAATCTCGTCTAGATAGGCATTGGCATAGGCTGCATGTGTACAATGGATTCAAGTTCAAGTTCAAGTTTTGCTTTATTATCAATCTTCCACATGTATAGTACATACAGAGAATTGAAATTGTGTTACTCTCAGTCCCACGGTGCATACAGATAATATTACAATAGATATTAAATATAGCAGGCATATGGCAGATAAAGTGCAAGTGCAAATGAGCAGACCAATGTTACACAAAGTGACTGGTGCATGTCATCGTATGTTAGTGGGAGGAGGAGTGGAAGGACCTGTGAATGTGGGGTCTGGAGGATTCTTGGATTCTTGATGACTCTGGTCCAGGAATAATTGGAACATTGCTAGGGATCTATCATTTATAACATAAAGCAATCGCCTCATGCAATCCATTCCAATGGCCCTATGAGATTCCTTCCAGTTCTTTTGAAAAAGGTCAAATTAATGGAAGAGGCTTAACAGAGCTTTTTGGTTGGCTAACGGATACACCATTTGACATTTATGACATGCCACACACCACCAGCAAACACTGCCATGAATGCCTGCCCAGTATAAGCTGGAGAAAAAATGGTACAGTTATTTGTCCTGGCCTAAATAAGTCACCATAAGATTATGATGAGCTGCCAGGAATAACATTTTAGGAACCTGGAACAACCACAACTCTTTTGCATGGAATTGGTCCTGAAAATGCCTGTGTTCCCCACAATGCCAGCACTCTGGTCCAATCCTTACTTTGAAAGATGGGATTCAGGAGTCAGTTACTTGAGGGGAGGCAGGGACAGGAATTGAAAGAACTTACCAGCACAACTAGGTCAACTCCGATTCAGTGCTACTTTCTTTTGCTGGCACCCACCTTCAACAGGTCAACCACATCTTCAACAACAATGACAGCCATCTCCGAGTACTCCAGAGCATGCTCAAAGAACTTAACAAATGGTTTTGGGTCATCCTGTAGCTCCATCTTCAAGAGCATGATGTGAGGCATGGCCACAGAGGTTGCAATGGCTATCTTTGGAATACCTGCAAGCTGGACCAGGAACTTCACAATTCCTTCCAACATCCACAGTAATTATTTTTGCATCTGTCTTACATTATTTATTAACTATTTGCTCTATCTATCAAAATATTCAAGGTTCATATCAAATCCAGCATGACATTACACCTTATCATTAATTAAACATGTTCTTTAGTATGTATGTCTATGTAGAGAATTGATGAATGTCATCGCTGAAACTGAAATTTACTGATCTCGGACCTTTCACATAAAAAGGCCAGGACGTCGCCTCACTTCATCCGTGGGTGGTGTTGCAGGCCCGTGGCGGAAGATCGTTCCCGCCCTCCCTCCCTTTTCCCCAGTTCATCGAGGCGAGGGTTTGGCCGCGGTGCATCGGGGGACGCTGCTCGGCCCGTTAGCTCGGCTGTGGACGTCGCTCGGCCATGCATCTCGGCGGTGGACCTCGCTCGGCCCTACAGCTCGGCTGTGGACTTCGCTTGGCCCTTCAGCTCAGATGCGGACGTCACCTCGGCCCTTAAGCTCGGCTATGGATGTCGCTCGGCCCTCTCTGGGTGCCTCGCCATGGTCCTTGCTCCCCCCACTGGCCTCGCCGCGGTCCTTGCTCCCTCCACTGGCCTCGGCGTGGTCCTTGCTCCCCCCACTGGCCTTCGCCGTGGTCCTTGCTCCCCTCATCTGCCTTCGCCATGGTCCTTGCTCCCCCCACTGGCCTTCGCCGTGGTCCTTGCTCCCCTCATCTGCCTTCGCCACCTGCCCCTCCTGGACCTTGTCAGGATTTGATGCTTCGGGAGCCACGCCTCAAGGGGAGGTACTGTCAGGGATCAGCGCGGACTTTCGGCCATGTGCTGTTATTGTTATTGTTGTTGTCACTTGTCTGCCCTGCCTTCGTCTGCTCCTCCCTGTCTCCACACCTGTTCCCAATTGTGTCTCATTGTCCTTTTGTATAAATGTGAGGATTCATTGATTACGTTAGTCAAGGTTAGGTTTCGTCATTTGTATTAGTTTAGTCCTCATCCTTGTTTACTGTCTTTATCTTTACCATTTATTAAACCCCATTCATTTGAAGCTATCCTGTGTACGGGTCCGTCTCCTTCCTTCCCTGATTGTGACATTAAGCACATTTGGACCGTAATGCCTTATCATAAAATATCTAAGATGAAGATTAAGACTAATAGAAATATGTTAAGTAGCTGACATGAATGTACGCTTGACATATTAACATAACACGGTGTATATATTATGACTGAGACATTTAAATGTGATGATTAGAGATCTGAAATGACTTAAATTTGAGTATATTTTCTATATTTTATCTGAATGTTAGTACTGGATAAAGAGTGTGACCACTATTAATAGGTACTATTACATTCTGATTAACCCGTACCAAATCTATAATGGCACAACATCTGTTCAACAAGGTTATTTAATGTTAACAAAATAAATATTAGACTCCAACAATTAATGCTTTGTATAAAGAAACAGCCAGGTATAAGATGAAATCTGCAAATTCACAAAGATATAGTATTAAGGCTCTGGGTCTGTAAAATTATTAGTGGAACTGACTAGGCATATTCAATTTTTGTGTCTGTACTGTATACGTTACAGTAGTATAAAGAACTTTGATTTTCAGTTTAGGTATTTGGGTGATGTCTAGATTATCATTATAAATAACTGTAACATCTCCTCCTCTACAAGGAAGATGAGGCTAATTTATATAACTGAATTAAAGGAGGACTAGCTTCATTTAAAT